>NC_132863.1:19067500-19372500 GCF_048164855.1 Canis lupus baileyi
TGTCCTGGTCAGCCAGGAGAAGAGGTGCTGAGAAGCCAGATGAGATGGAGACAGGGAAAAATGACCATTAACAATTATACTTGGTAGCATGGAGACCACAGTGTGCTTGTCAAGAGTGCCTTCTCTGCGCCGGTGAGGGAAGAAGCCAGAAAGGAGTGGGTCAAAGAGAGAATGAGAAGTGAAGAAGTGGGGATAGTGTGTGTAAATGAACCTCCAAGCATTTCTATCATGAAGAGGAAGAGAATAATGGGTTCCTTCCTAGCAATCAGCCTCTTTTAGGCATGTGAAAATGATGAGTTGCTGTAACCAACTGGGCTTTGTTTTCATGTTTGGTTACTAGAACCCAGCACTCAATTTGTGGCCTACAAATTTTCAACCCTAGCTCTATTTTATGTCCCTACACTCATTTTTCATTCTTTTACGACTCCTTTTTTTTTTTTTTTTTTTTTGATGGAACAGAAAGGAATTTATTTTAGTGAGGCTAACGTGAGGAAGACAGTGGACTAGCATTTCTTTTTTTTTTTTTTTTTTTTTGGACTAGCATTTCAAAGACTGTCTTCAAAGTGCTGAAAACACTTCTAGTTTTTTTTTTTTTTTTTTTTTTTTAAGATTTTATTTATTCCTGAGAGACACAGAGAAAGGCAGAGATATAGGCAGAGGGAGAAGCAGGCTCCCCGTGGGGAGCCCGATACAGGACTCGATCCCATGACCCCAGATCACACCCTGGGCCAAAGGCTGAGCCACCCAGGTGTTCCAACACTTCTAGTTTTTGTATAAGAAGAATGTGGGACAAAGGTTGGTGGGTATGGGCAGATGGGCAATAAAGGTCAGGTCAATCATTGTCTTGGGGTTAATCGCATGGGGTCTTGCTGACTCAGGACAGTTCTTATGCTTGAGGGAGTAGTTTCTTGGTTCCCCATTACAGGATGCTTTGCCCTGAGGGTCTTTTGCCTGAGTTAGGAGATAAGCTGGAAAGAAGAACTTAGAAAGTACAGACTCTTGACTCCTACTTTTGACAGCCCATCTTGTTTTATGTACCATGTCAGGATGACTTAAATATTATCTAGAGAAATCTTAGCATATAGATACATTATTTAATAGGCTCCAAAGCACTGCCTGTGTCAAGGAAAGGACGAGCCTCAAGAAAGCTCAGTGTATATTTTGATTGGTAGTAACTAATCCAATTTTTGGTCCCAATTTCATTTTGAGCCATATTGGGAGATTAGTATCCACATAGTCATTGGAAATAAGATCATTCCTGCTACAGCACTGAGAGGATTCAGTGGTGGGCTGGGAGGCAGAAACCTGGTCTGCCTTGCCACTTGGGGTGCACCAGCATCTGGACACGTGAACACATCCACTCCAGAAACCCTAAAGGCTGAAGGCCAAGCACCTTTCAGGCTTTGCCAATGCATCTGAATTGCCTGGGAATCTGGTAAAAATGTGTAGGAAATCAGAATAGTCACCCTCAAATATACGACTTTGGCACTAGGATTATCCTGAGCTGAAGACAGTGGAGAATGAGCAGATGCCAAACAAGCTCTGTGCCCTCCTTCTGTATTTGCCTAGGAGCAGGATGTAAATTTCCATTTGTCCAGGTGTGTCTTAGCTCCTAGCAGGAAGAGGAAGACAACTCTAGACTCACCAGCCTTGGGGGGGGGGAAAAAAACTGACAGAAATCTACATAACAGGGATCCCTGGGTGGCGCAGCGGTTTGGCGCCTGCCTTTGGCCCAGGGCGCGATCCTGGAGACGCGGGATCGAATCCCACGTCAGGCTCCCGGTGCATGGAGCCTGCTTCTCCCTCTGCCTGTGTCTCTGCCTCTCTCTCTCTCTCTCTCTCTCTGTGACTATCATAAGTAAATAAAATCTTGTCTTCCACTAGTTCCCTCCATATATTTACCTTCGCACAGTTTTGCCACCTCTGAAAGCCCATATTGCTTGTCCTTTGTCTTGTCACTTCTCTAGAAACTTAGTGTTATTTGTTAGGGTGCTATATAAGCTCCATGTTCTAACCAGCCCTTTGAATCACTCATTACTACGTTTCTCCTGCGTATGCGTGCTGCCTGTGTTAATAAAACACTGTCTCTCTCTTAACCTGTCTTTTGTCAGCTTAATTTCCAGGGCCCCAAAGAGAACTTAAAGGGATGGGGAAAAATACATTTTTTTCCCTCCCTTACAAATTCTGGTCTGGTAGGTCTGAGTGGAGCCCGAGAGTCTATTTCTAACAAGCTCACAGGTGATGCTGATGCCACTGGTCTGTGGGCCATACTTTGAGCAGTGAGGACACAGGTCACCAGGGGTTGCCTGCAGGACAACACACCCAGTCCCTCTGGATTTCTTAAATGTGCCTTCATCTCAGCTGATTGGCCATAATCATCTGGGAGAAGTGACAGCCACCAAGGTTAATCGGGAGAGCCCACTTGGATTTGTACAAGTCTGCTCTGGATTAGAAGGGACAGGCTTATTGGTGAGAACCAGATAGCCTTCCAATCTTGTCTACTTAAAACTCAGAGCTAGATGCCATTTCAGGTTCCTTGCTTGGATTTGCATCAGTAGCATTTGTCCTAAGTATGTTCCTACTCTCTCTCTTTGAGGAATCACATGTTAATCACCGTAAATCTTTTGGGGGCAGAGTGCTGCTAACCTGTGGCTTTGGAGGATCTTTCCCGCTAACAGTTTGGTGGTAGTGCTTCTTGGGGTGGAGGTGTGGCTGTGAGGATTAGCTCATTAATTATGCAGACAGCTGCAGGCTGCATGATAAGTGGCGATGCCCCTGATAAGAGAATGATACAAGGTATCTTTCAGATCAGCCTTGGGATTAGACATCGCTTTTCTAGAGGCAGGAATGACTCAGGAAGCCCAGAGCCCCAGAAGATGTCAGCCTGAGACAGGAGTGGTGGCTGCTCTAACTCCCCAACACCTCTTGGATCTACTGGTTCCAATTTTGTCCCGAGAGAGATATGGACTTTCCCCCTCGTCCCCCTCTTAAAGCAGCTTTGCTCCAGGAGGATTTGTAAATTAATCTGTCACTGTGTCACCATGGCAACATATTTATGTCTCTTAAGTGCTATGAGCCTAGGGGGCAGGATTTGAAAAACTGCTTTACCTAGTGCCCTAGCTAGTGATTAACAAAGGATTATGTTGTAGAACACACAGGGCAGGCTGGTTGGTTCCAGGGCAAAGAAGGCTCAGGGACCTAATGTCCATTTCTCATCCTTTACAAGGGACTGAGATTAATTAAAGAATTGAGGACCAGCAGATCCCGTCCAGATTCAGAGGACATTTTATAACCTCCCAGGGGCACCAAAAGAGAAACCCAAGGGAATTGGAGAGTGTGTACTTGCATCTCCAGCATAGTGGGGGGCATACGTGGTGTCAGGGTGGAAAGACAGGGAGGCTGAGATGAGTGAATATAAGGCAGAACTGGGGGAACAAGCAGGATTCTCCTCTCCTCCCTGCTGCTCCCCTACACACCCCTTCCATTCATTCATTTGACCCTTTGGGGAGGGACCAAAGATGCAGAGAATTGACTCATCCACCTCAATGCCTGGGGACATGCACAAGTCCATTCAAGGCCTCTCTTTTGTTTTACTTTTCTCTCTTATCCCTCACTCCACACCCATTTCTCTTCCCATTATAGATGCATTAGATTGGGTTTCCGAGAAGCAGAACCGAAGACAGAAATTCTTGTTCAGTGATTTATCACCTGGGAGCTCTTAGGAAATAGTGACTAGATGAGCAGGGCAGGGAAAAGGAAAGACAAGGGTTCCAGTGATGGCTAGCTAGCTTCAGCTGGATCCCACGGGAGCTCTAGAGTAGGAATGGCGGCACAAAATGTGGCTCTCCTCTTGTCCTTCTGCTTTCCTTACCTTGAGGCAAGGGAGCAGGCCAGCAGTCTGCTGGGTTGAGGGCTGCCCCGGAGGTGGCTCTCCTTAGCTGAGGGGAGATCTCCGAAGAAATGAGGCAGCTGTGCAACATAGCAGCTAATACTCATACTAGTTCAGGGGCTGGGGATCCTGGGAAGGTGGAAGAGCTGGATGGGATGCTAACAGCTCCAAGAGACCACTACTCTGATGTATTTGATATGTGTGTATGTATGTATTTGATATGATGTATTTGATATCTAATGTATTTGATATGTCCATATGTGTGTATAGTTACTATTGCAAAATGATCAGTGCTCATTCAGACAACATTTACTGAACCTCTACTCTCTATCTAGGGCTATTCTAAGAGCTAAGAGGGTAGAGTTGTGATGGAAACACAGACCAGATTGCTCCCCTCAGTTTGCACTTTGGGGGAGGAAATAGATACTAAACAACTACTCATATAAATGGACAACAGAAATCTAAATGTGAGAAGTGCGAGGAGGAGAAGCTCAGGTGTGACATCTCAGTGGAAAGCCAGATTCATGCCAGGTGGAAGACAGGTATTTATGGCCAGAGCTGATTCAGCGCTATTGAGCAAAACATGGAGGGCAGGTGCTCCAAGCAGAGGTAGAAACGAGCTCTGTGGGTTTGGGGAATGGAAAGAAGGTCAGTGTGGCCAGAGTACAGTGAACCACAGGGAGAAGGGGACACAGCACAGGGTGCTGGGTCTCCTAGGTCGTGATTGGGACTGAGGATTATCACAGAAGCTCAGTGGAAATCCACAAAGCTCAATCAAACAGGGAAGGGCTGTGATCCTTATGGTGGCTGAGGGTTGATGAGCGGTCTGAAGGAGGACCCTGGGATCACAACCTGAGCCAAAGGCAGGCACTCAACCACTGAGCTACCCAGGTGCCCCTTTTCTCTTCTGCTGGGTTCAGGCTCTACTTGCTGAGCAAGTAGGCAGGAATGGCAGCTCGGAGGCTTGTAAGGAAGTCTGGGGAGAGATGCCCATGGCCTGAACTAGAGGGTGGCAGTGGACATGGAGAAGCATCAGAGCAGTAGGTTTCAGATTAGCCATGAGTCTTGGTGGCAATTGGATGTGTGTGTGTGTGTGTGTGTGTGTGTGTGTAGGTGGGTGGGTGCTGGTGAAGGGAAAACAGGTCTGAAGCTCCCCTTCCCATGTGGACTGAGGTGATATTTTCTGAGGGGCAGATGTGGGGCAGGCAGCTGGGAGGGTGTGTTTAGAGCTAGGGATTGGGCTATGTGGGAAAGTTAAGTCTTGTGGTGATCAGCATGCAGGTGATACTGGTAACCCAAGGAGAAGGTATAGCTAGGGAGGAAGAGAAGAATGAGACCAGGGTCAAGGCCCAGGTAGAGGAGTAGCAACCAGCAGATTCTGAAGGAGAAACCAGAGAGGGAGGAGTAGCACAAAATGGTGGTAGCCATGAACCCTAGAATTGCTTCAAGGGAGGAGAGTGGTTGGGCTGGGGGGAGGCTGTCAGGTGACCATCAGACAGGCCTGAGGATGCAGCCACAGGGAGCACTGGGGGGGGGGGGGGGTGCTGAGGGCCAAGGGCAGCTCTCCAGGGGTGAAGCCCGCTGGGAGATGAAGGGATGCAGTGATGCAGGCCACTCATCTGAATAACCTTGGTTCTAAGCTTGTGGAAAGAAAAGGTAGTCTCTGGACTGGGAATCAAGGAGTGGAGGGACATGTTTTTGAATGTGGGTAAGGAGCTGGTTTCTGGAGAGGTTGAGGGTGTGGGGAAGAGAGGTGTTAACTGCTAGAGGAAGTCACCAGAGGTAGGAGCAGATAGGAGGCAGGCCATAGTCTCCATTATTTGGCCAGCATGGGGCCATCGGCGTCAGGGTCCCACTCTAGGGGTGTGAAGAGCAGGGAGGAAGGGGTGCGAACATTTAACAGAGCGTCCGGGCCTGAGTGTGGGTCAGAGACCTTGCCTTTCACATCCTCCTGGATCCTCTTTCTCCTGCTGACCTTGATAAAAGGTCGTCATCCCAGCTGGTCCTCAGGACCCCCTCCTCCCATTCTGTACCCTCTCTCCCAGACACAGTTTCTTCATGCTGCCCTCAGGATGATTTTTCCAAAATGGCTCCCTGCTAACTTCTCCCTTTCTCCAATCAAAATAAACAAATTTGCACTCTGTAAGGAAAGATTTCACTTGCAATGGTTATTAAAGGAAGAGGAAGTTGCTATTACCAGGGAAGTGGGGTGGGGCAGATGGGATTCTGGCAACAAGGAAAGTGCTCTGCTCATAAAGTCTGTGTGTTGCAAGAGTTAGGAGAAGAGTTTATCTTTTATAGAGAGTATGCTACAAAGAACGGGGTGTGGGAACACAGGATGGAGGGGTGTGGCTTGATTGGACAGTAGATCAGAGAATATCGTACCCTGGGGCCAGCCCAATTTCAGGAGAGGACTGTTGAAGCTGGGCTGTGTGCTGGCTCAGGCTGAGGGTGGCCCAAAGTTCAGGGATGTGGGCGAGGGAGAGAAGCTGAACCAAAGTGTGCTTAACAAGCATTTTGTTCCTATTGATCAGTGGAGACAACAGTTCAACCAATCATTGGTGAAGCAAAGAATGGGGATCTGGAGGGTCTGTGCCTGGCCCTTAGGTAATCAAGGAGCAGGGGCATCTGTGAGTCTTGTCTACATCTAGTGGGGAAACGTGGTTCTTTGCAGTAAGCCCTTTTCAGGAGCACAAAACAGGAGGAGGACTTCTTAACCATTGCTCTTTCCCAGGAGCACTGGGCTCAGGGAAAATCCATCACTAATCTATGCCTTCCCCATCACTGAGACAGCAAAATTGTGCTAGATGTTAGGAAATCTATTTCTCCACTGGCAGCCTCTCAGGGGTGTGGGGCTGCTCCCTGTGATTTGCTTAGTCTTTCCTTCACTGTATGAGTCTGAGGAGCAGAGGCATCTCCTTAGGGTTTGTTGGAAAGGTCCAGCTTCCAAGTCAGCTGTGAGCTTTGCAGGGTGGTTTGCAGGGTGACTATCAATATGTACCTCCTCCTTATGTCCTTCATGCACTTTCTGCAGGCCTCTGCCATCCTCCAGCCCTGCTCCACTTAAGGCAAGAGGTTGGTTGCCCAGGTGACCTGGTCCTCAGGTGATCTCTCTCCCCACCTCAGCCTGGCTGTCAGGGCTGGACTATCTTCTCCTCCCCTTCCTGCTCCTACTTAGGTTACGGTTTAGCAGGGTGAGGCTCTCAGAGTGCCCCCCCTCCAGTGCCCTGAGCCTCCCCCCACCCCCATCACAGCTGCCTGCACTGAGGGCTGGAGTTGGTAGCCTGCCCGTAAACTGATACTTCTCGGTCTTGACTACACACTGTCTCACCTGGGGGGCATTTACAATGTCCAATGCCCAGTGCCAAAGCCATGCCCCAGATCAACTGCATCAGACCAGGACCCAGGCATCAGTGTCTTTTAAAGCTCCCTAGGACCACTTTAAAGATAAAGACACATACAGATTTAAAAGTAAGTGGATGGAGAAAAACATACCGTGTTAACACTAGACAAAGACAGTGGGGGGAGCTATATTAATTTCAGGTAGCGCTGACTTCAAAGTAAGGAAAGTCACCTGGGACGAAGAAGGGCATCACATCCTGATGTGGTTGTGACCCCCCGCTCTCAGAAATGGACAGATTCAGCAGACAGAAAGCCAGGAAGGACATGGCTGAACTCAACCACACAGGATTTGATGAACACCTATAGTCGACTTCATCGAACAGCAGCAGAATACACCTTTTTCCCCCAAGCTCATGTGAAACTTCTTTCAGATATGCTACATCTTGGGCCATAATATGCACCATAACAAATTGTTAAAAAGAATAGAAATCATGCAGTGTCTGCTCTCAGACCCACAATAAAATTAAACTAGAAATCAATAACAGAAAGATAACTGGAAAATCCCCAAGTACATGGAAACTAAACAACACACTTCCGGGTGGGGGCAGCTGGGTGGCTCAGTTGGTTAGGCATCTGACTTTTGATTTTGGTTCTGGTCATGATCCCAGGATCATGAGATGGTGCCCCGAGTCACTTGGTCCTGGGGGCAGAGTCTACTCTCTCCCTCCGCTCCTCTCTCAAGCTCTTTCTCTCTCTCTCTCTAAAAAAAGAAAAAAACAAAAACAAAAAACCCACACACTTCTGAACAACACATGGGTCAAAGAATAAATCTCAATACATTTTAAAATATTTTGAAATGAAAAAGAAAATGCAAAACCAAATTTTTGGAATGCAGCAAAAGCAGTGCTTCGAAGGAAATTTGTAGCCTTGGATGTGTATATGAGAAAAGAAAGATCCGAAATCAATAACCTAAGTTTTCACCTTATGAAACAAAAAAAAGGATTGCTAATGAAATTGAAGGTAAGCAGAAGAAGGGAGAAAAGAAATAAGTAGGGCAGAAATCAATACATTAGGAGCAAGCAATCCACAGAGAAAAAATCAATGAAGCCAAAGCAGGTTCTTTGAAAAGATCAGCGAGCTTCCCCAGGCAGTTCCAGTGAGTGCCCAGGGGTTCGCACCACTGCTCTAAGATCAGGGCTTCTCCAACTGGAAAGTGTGTAAGGGATCTCATCCAAATGCAGATTCTCTTAAGCAGGTCCGGGGTAGGGCCTGGGGTTCTGTATTTCTATCAAGTTCTGGGGGTAGGAGGGAGTGCTGTGGGGTCTGGGGGGTCACACTTTAAGTGGCAAGGGTCTAGAACAGACCAGTAGCTCCACAACAGAATCACCAGGAGAGTTTTAAAAATGACGGATGCCTCAGCCCCAGCTCTAGAGATTCTGAAGTAATTGTGCAGTGTGAGGCCTGGGCACCGGGAATTTTAAATGTTCCAAAGGTGGTTCTGGTGTGCAGCTGGATCTAAAATGGTAGGATGCGGTGCTTTTTAATGGTGTGTGATGAGGGAGGAGAGGGCAAGGTCCAGCTTGGGGTGGAAGCAGAACTAACACTAGCAACCTTCCGCCTTTCCCAGTTGGGATGTATGTGACATTCCTCGGGCCCTCCTGGCTGCCCTAGAGCAAAGGAAAGAGGAAAAAACCCAAATGGTTAACTTGATAGCACAGTCTTGCAGGACAGGGGTCTCCATCAGTTTGCAACTGTCTTAATGATTTTTAAGAAGAAAGCACTCTCCAGAAACCTATAGACTCAATTTTCTGGAGCCCTAACATCACCCTCCCCTCCATAGGATGGGAAATTCTATAGGATCAGTCAGTCCTCACAACCCCAGGGCAGCTCTTTCTGCCCACAGGTCCTTTAACAAAACCATCTTTTTGCACCAAAGACCTCTCAAGAATTCTTTCTTGCCTGTCGGTAGCAAACCCCACCCCCACCCCAAACCACATCAGTGTGAACATTATTCCATGTCTTAATTTCTTTGCTACTGTCTCTTTGTTCCAAATTGAGCCCTCTGGTTGCCCCATTCCAGGTTCTAGAACTATCTGTGGAAGTAGGAAGTTCCTAAACCATCTTTGTGTATCCCTCAATCATCCTTCACTCCTCCTTCTTTCCAGAAGGGTTCATCTGTGAATCTCTTTCCATCTGTCTGGACTGGGACAAGGTACTAAAGCTTTCCTTGAGCTTTTCTTGAGCATGATGTCCCATCTCGATAGAGGGTTGGAGGGTGGAGACCCTGAACCCTGCCTCACCATTTCCTCTTTGGGTTGCAGTACCTCTTGGACTCTGCTTTTCACTCCCTCCCTGCTGCCTAAACTTAGAGCCGGGGCGGGGGGGGCGGGCATCTAACTTTTCCTGCCTTCCTCTTGGGCCAAGAGTCCTCTCCCTGAGCAGCTGGACCAACCCTCGTGATGTTGACGCGCAGTGGCCCAGACTTCGACTTAGCCAGATGCTCCCTCAGGGGTGCATCTCACCTCTGGCCTGCCTGCCAAACCACTCTTGCAGTTGTCTGGCCCCTGTCCTGGTCTGCGACTCCAGAGCCTATCTAGTCCACGAGAAGGACCCTGCCCTCAGACCGCAGACTCTCCCCGCTCCTGTCATTGCATAACAGGTACCACCAAATCCTGAGATGGGGCTACCGACTCGGCTTTCCCACCAGCTCCCTGATTCCCAATCCTTGCCTTACGATCTCTCTCATAGCCTCCAATTATTTCTAGTGTTGTCTTGGTATGTAGAAGATACTCAAAGCAAAATTTGTTGGAAGTCAATTATGTTTATAAAAGTGTTCCATTAGGGCATTTCTAGGGATAGAGGGAAACCACACAACAATGAGACACATTGCACTGTGCTGGGGTTTTTCTCTTTTTCCCCTGCTGAAGCCACTATTGGAATTGGTACCATTAGTTTTATAAAAGAGGTATCTTAGGCAGAAAGGCTTTAACAACCAGCAGAAGGTGATTTGGAGCCTCTAAGGGCTTCGAAATGTGGGAACAGAGGATGGGAGGCCTGTTGGACCACACCCATTCCCAGACCTGGGGCTGGAGAGGCTTTTGAAGCTGTATTTATCAGATGCCTTTGATACTCCCAGGCCCAGAGATAAAGACAAGATGAGTGAGATGTTATTATTTATGTTATTATGTTATTATTTATACTTAGGGTAACTTACATTTGGTGCCTCTTTTGTAAAGTGTTTAATTTATATGTAATTTCCTTTCTCATAGCATCACTTCTGGGCAGAGGAGAAAGGCTTTAGGCAATTCTGGAAATCATCACCTTTCTCCCAGTTAGAGTGCTCATTAAGCCGGGCCCGATGGGAACGTGTATCTCTTTTGCAGCTTGGCTTTTATGGGAAATTATGTCTTTAGTAGAAGCTTGTGTACTTGAGTGACTTAGGATGGTTTTTGACAGATTTCCGTCACTCTCCCCTCCTGAAGGTTTATATATGAAGAATGTATGGGGCGGTGGGGGAGTCACAAGCAGCCTGGAATAGAGGATAGTGAGGAGTTAGCCTGGGCTGTGGTCCTGCCAGAGAGTCTCCTCCAAGAAAGGTAATTCAGATACAAAGTCTGTCGCCAACATCTGTGAAGTACCCAGTGATATGGGGTGATTTTCAAACCTGCGTATGCATTAGCATGCCCTAGAGGGCTTTAAAAACTGGGATGAAAAAAAAAAGAACTAGGATGGCTGAGCCCCAATGTTGAGTTTCAGATCCAGTAGGGAATGAGAATTTGCATTTCTATTAAGTTCCTAGGTGATGCTGATGTACCTAAAAGGCACATTTTGAGGACCACTGAAACAGTATATTGAGTCTTTAAGATCTAAGTTTCTGAAAAGCCAAATGCAATGAGATTTTCCTTAATTACTGAGTTTTTTACTTTGATAAGAATTGTTTCAGTTTGTTCAAGAGCTAGATCTAGAAGTCCTATTTGATGATATAGTTTTTTTTTAAAACTTTTTTATTTTGAAACGATTATAGATTTAAGGTTCAAAGAAACTTACAGGGAGATCCCATGCACTCTTTGCCAGCCTCCCCCAATATTAGCAGCTTACATAATTATGGTAAAATATCAAAACTAGGAAATTGGCATTGGTACAAACCAAAGAATTTATTCAGACTTCACCAGTGCACTCATTTGAGTGTGTATGTGTATAGGTCTATGCAATTTGATCACATGTAGACTCAAGATACTCAACTGTGTCATCACCACAAGACTCCTTCGTGGTACCCCTCTGTAGCCATTTTCCTAATCCTCATTTCGAATCCCGCCACAATCTCTAATCTGTTCTCCACTTTTACAATTATTTCTTAAATACTATATACATGGAACCACATAGTATATATCCTTTTAATACTTTCTTTGTTCAGCAAAATTTCCTTGAGGTTCATCCAAGATCTTGTGTATATCAATAGTTCATTCTTTTTTCTTGCTGAGTAGTATTCCATGGTATGAATGTACCAACGTTTATTACACCGTTCATCCTTTGAAGAATATCTGAGTAGTTTCCAGTTTGGGGATATTATGAATAAAACTGCTACAGACATTTGTATGCAAGTTTCTGTGTGAAAATAAATTTTTTAATTTCTTTGGGACATATGTCTAAGAGTACAGTTGCTGGTCCTATGGTAATCTTTTTTTCAGTTTTAAAAGGAAGTTTCAAACTATTTTCCAGAGGGACTGTCCTTTTTATAGTCTTACCAGCAATGTTTCAGTGATTTGTTTTTTCTTTTTTTTTAAATTTTTATTTTTTAAGATTTTATGTATTTATTCATGAAAGACACAGAGACAGAGAGAGAGGCAGAGACAGAGATAGAGGGAGAAGCAGCCTCCACGCAGGGAGCCTGAAGTGGGACTCGAACCCCGGTCTCCAGGATCGCCCTGGGCTGAGGGCGGCGCTAAACCGCTGAGCCACCCGGGCTGCCCTGATTCATTTTTTCTACATGCTTGGTGTTATCACTATTTTTCATTTTAGCCGATCTAATGTAGTATATGGTGGTACGGACATATATAGTGATATCATACTGTGGTTTTAATTTGTATTTCTCTAATGCCTTATGCTGTTGAACATCTTGTCATGTACTTGCTGTATATCTTCTTAAGTGAAATGTTTGTTCATGTCATTTGCCTGTTTTCTAATTTGATTGTTTGCTTTTTTTACTGTTGATTTTTGAGAGTTAAAAAAAAATATTCCAGATACTAGTTCTTTGTCAGCTATGTAGTTTACAAATATTTTTCTCTCTGCTTATCTATGTCCTAGGGTCTTTTGCAGAACAGAAGTTTTTAATTTTCTAAGCCAGTGTGTTAATTTTTCCTTTTATTGGTTTTCTAGTTTTATTTCTTTTTTTATTGTGTTTGGTTAAGTTTTGGTATCAAGGTAACAATGGCCTCATCAAATGGATGGGAAGTATCTTCTTCTATTTTCCAGAAGATATTGTGTAAAAAATGGAATTAATTCTTCTCTGAATGTTTGGTAAAACCCTCCAGTGAAACCATCTTGGCCTAGGGATTTCTTTTTTCAGAGATTAAAAATTATAGTTTCAGCTTCTTTGATTGTTATAAGGCTAGTCAGCTTATAAGGCTAGTGTTTCATCTTGGCTAGCTTTGGTAATGTGTGGTTTGTGGGGAATTTTGATCTATTCCTTTTAAGTTGTCAAATTTATGAGTGTAGAGTTGTTCATACTATTCTGGTTATAGAATCTGTTATGATATTCCTTTTTTTTGTTATGATATTCCTTGTATCATTCCTGACATTAATGATTATCAGTGATTTATCTTTTCAAAGAGTCAGCTCCTCCCTTCCCCATTTGTTTTCTCTATTCTTGTTTTCAGTTGCATCAATTTCTGTTCTTTATTTTTTCTTCCTCCCACTTGCTTATTTTGCTCTTCTTTTTCTAATTGTCTTGAGATAAATATTTCAATTACTGATTTAAGATCTTTACTTTTTTCTTATGTAAGCATTTTGTGCTGTAAATTTCCCTCTCTGCACTGTAGCTGCACCTCACACATTTTGGTATGTTGTGAGTTTGTATTCATTAAAGACAATCTCATTTTTTTCTTGAAGATTTTTTAAAGATATAGTCTTTTTTTTTTTTAAAGATTTTATTTATTTATTCATGAGAGACACAGGGAGAGAGGCAAAGACATAAGCAGAGGGAAAAGCAGGCTCCATGCAGGGAGCCCGATGTGAGGCTCAATCCCAGGACCCCAGGATCACGACCTGAGCCAAAGGCAGACGCCCAACCGATGAGCCAACCAGGCATCCCAAAGATATAGTCTTTGAGAAGATTTTATCTTTTCATTAAGATTTCCTTTCTGACTCATGGATTACTTATGTGTTGCTTATACCCAGGTATTTGGAAATTTTCATTTTGGCTTTCTACTGTTGATTTCTAGTTTTATCATATTATCTTTTTAAAAAAAGTTTATCAGACATACTCTGTCTGATTTTATTTCTTTTGCACTTGTTAGTTTATAACCCAGGATGTGGCCTGTTTTGCTGAATGTACTATAGGCACTTGAAAAGCATATGTAGTCTGCTATTTTGGGAGTAGAATGTTCTACACATGTCAATTTGATCTTGTTGGTTGAGGGTGTTATTCAGGTCTTTTCTCTCTAGTAGTTCTATCACTGAGAGATGAGAGTTGATGTCTCCAACAATATTAGTAGATTTGTCAATTTCTCCTTTTAGCTCTATCAGATTTGGCTTCATGTATTTTGAATATCTATATGTGTGTGTTACACACTTAGGATTACTATCTCTTGTTTGTGTAATTGATCCTTTATCATATTGTAGTGTCTCTCTCTCTCCCTGGTAATTTTCTTTGCTCTGAACTCTTCTTTGATGTGATTATAGCCATAACTCTTTATAAAAAATTAATTCTTACATAACATATCTTTTTTCTATCCTTTTACTTTTATCTTACTTATATCATTAGGTTTGAAGGGAATTTTTTTTTTTTAGACAGCATAGATTTGTGTCTCTATTTTTTTTTTAATCCACTCTCCCCATTTGTTTTTTAGTTGGTGTATTTAGGCCAGATACATTAAGCTAAGTATTGACATTAGGGTTTAACTTGTTTATTTCTTGTTTCCATTTATTGTTACACTATTTTCTTTCTCCTGCCTTCTTGTGGATTATTTGAACATTTTTAGAGTTCCACTTTGATTTTGCAATATATATATTTATATATATATATTTGGTATATAAATATATATATAATAATTATAAGTTATAAAATTATATAATTTTTATATAAAATTATAAAAATAATATATAATATATAAGTTACATATATATTTTAGTATATAATTTTCTTAGTCGTTGCTGTAACTATTACTGACACTGACATAAGTAAGTCATCACTGCCAACCGGTGTCAGCGTTTTATGGTTTCATGTGACATGTAGAAATTTTATTACCTTTTTTTTTTTTAAAGATTTTGTATTTGTTTATTCATGAGAGACACAGAGACAAAGGCAGAGACACAGAGACATAGGCATAGGCTCCCACAGGGAGCCTTCTGAGGGACTCGATCTTAGGACCCCAGGATCATGACCTAAGCCAAAGACAGATGCTCAACCACTGAGCCACTCAGGCGCCCCAACCTTATTTCCTTTTAATCCTTTTACCCATCACACTTAAAAATTTTAATCATCTGAAATGTTTCCTTTGTGTATACATCAGATTGTGTTATAACTTTTGCTTACTGTTGCTTCAACTTTAAAATATGATTAAAGAAATTCATGAGATGAGGATAGTCTGTTATGTTTACTTCTACCTTTATCCATTCTGCTCTTCTTTCTTCTCTTGGGAAGTCCTAGCTTTCTATTACAACTTTTTTTTCTGCTTTAAGAACTTCCATTAGCCATTCTTTAAGAGTAGGTCTGCTAGCAACGGATTCTCTCTCTCTTGGCCTGAGAATGTCTTTATCCCCCCTTTATTTCTAAAGAATAGTTTCACCATATATAGGATTTGTGGTTGACAGGTCTTTCTTTCAGCACTGGAGAAATGTGCCACCACTTCTGGACTCCATAATTTCTGATGAGAAACCTGCTTTTGTTCAAATCTGTGTTCTTTTATAGGCAATATGTTGTTTCTTTCCTGTTGTTTCTAAGATTTTTCTTTCTTTGAATTTAGATTTCAGAAACTTAATTATAATGTGTCTTGGTATGAATTTTATTTGGTTTCTCTTGTTGGGAGTTTGCTCAGCTTTCTGGATCTGCAATTTTATGTTTGTTGCTAAACTTGGGAAATTTTTCTCTCTTCAAATACTTTTTCACTCTTATCTTCTTTCTCCTCTCCTGGGACTTAAATAATATACATGATGGATCTTGTTATCATTCTACAACTCCTGGAGGTTCTAGCTTTTTTCCTTCATTGTTCAGATTGAGTAGATTCTATTGATTTGCCCTCAGTTTCACTGATTCTATTCCTGTCATTTCCATTCTAATATTTAGCCCATCAAGTGAAGTGTTTCTTATTTATTTTATTTATTTTTAAATTTTGGTTATTGTGTTTCTGATTTCTATCATTTCCATTTGGCTTTTTAAAATACCTTCTATTTCTTTGCTGATATTTTCTATGCTTTCCCTTATTTCAAGAGAATGTGTAATTCATTGCTGAAGTATTTCTGCAGAGACTATTTTTCAATTTTTTAAAAGATTTTATTTATTTATTTGAGAGAAAGAAAGAGAGAATAAGCATAAACAGGGGTAGTGGCAGAAAGAGAGGGAAAAGCAGACTCCCTGCTCAGCAGGGAGCCCAATGCGGGGCTCAATCCCAGGACTCTGGGATCATGACCTGAGCCAAAGGCAGATCTTTACCCTACTGAGCCAACCAGACACCTTGTGGAGATGACTTTAAAATCCTTATCACCTAACTCCTATCTGATTCATCTCAATGTTAGTATTTGTTATCTTTTCTCACTCAAACTGTGGTTTTCCTGGTCCTTGGTGTGACGGGTAAGGTTTTTGATTATATCCTGGACATTGTATTCTTTTTAGGAGAAGATCCTAGATCTTCTTTTTGAGCGGGCAGTCATGAGTCATTGACACATGTAGGTTTGGTGTATAGGTTCTGGTCTACTTTTGTAGGCACTTGGATTGAAGACAGTTTAGTTTTCTGAGGCTTTTGAATGATATTTTTATCTGCTTTGTTCTTCTAATGTTGCTGGGGCTCCTGCTTAGTCGTATGTTTCCTCTCATCTTGAGGATCCCAGCCAGACTAACTTCCTCCTTCCAGCTTCTAGAGCCCTTTTATTGTTGCCAATTGAATAATTTCCAGGGTATGTAGTTGTAAGTAGAGGGCAGAGGCAGGGAAAAGTGATTCTGTGCCATCTTCTTTTGGAACCAGAAGCCCCTTTGGATGACCATTTTACCTGGTAAAATGAATAACCATTAAATGTATTTTGTTTGATAAATACAATATTTTAAAACATAGAGCCCCAAAGAGGGAAATAGTAAGTTGATGTTATGGGTCAAATCACCATGAACCCCAAGATATGTTGCAGCCCTAACCCCAGTACCTCAGAATATGACCTTACATGGAAATAGGGTCTTTGAAGACGTAATTAAGTTATGATGAGGTCCTACTGGTGTTGGGAGGGCCTCTAATCCAAAATGACTGATGTCCTTATAAAAAGAGGGAAATTTGGACACAGACACAGAGGGAAGACAGCTCTGTGAAAGAACTGTTGTTAGAAATATGGAGGCAGAGGTTGGAATGATTTATCTACCAGCAATGGAACACCAAGGATTGCTGGCTATCACCAGAGGCATGAGACAGATGCTCCCTCAGAGTCCTCAGAAGAACTAACTTTACTGATACCTTAATTGTGAATGTCTGGCTTTTGGAACTGTGACAGAACAAATTACTGGTGTTTTAAGCTACCCAGTTTCTCTGCTACAGCAGCCTTAGGAAATTAAGGCAGTTGAGAACTAGTGAGCATGTGTGCTTAAACACTGGGGATGTCTCTTTAGAGAGACACAAATGTGGGCACTGTGCATCACAAAATCAGAACGCATAGTCTAGGCAAATGTTCTTACAGTGGAACAGAGAATTGAGAACAAGAAAGTGGTGGTTGCTGGTCTGTGGCCCTCCAGGGAGGCTATACTGTAGGTACCTAAGTGCCCAGTCTCCACTGCCTGCCTTTGAATGAACCACATGGCAATGAGCATCTCCCCATAACTATGATAGACTAAGAACAGACAGTCCCTCTGTTTTCCTAGGCAAACTGATTCTTTAAAAAAAATTTTTTAAATTTTTTTAGAGAGAGAGAGGGAGCACATGTGAGCAGGGTGGGCAGTGGGAGGGAGTGAATAGGAAGGCAGAGAATCTCAAGCAGTCTCTCTGCTAATCACCGGAGCCTGACTTGGAGCTTGATCTCACAACCATGAGATCATGACTTGAGCTGAAATCAGGAGTTGCACATTCAACCAACGGAGACACCCAGGCACCCTTAAACAGTAGGTTTTTTTTTTTTTTTTTAGTAAAGATTTTTATTTTTTAAGTAATCTCTACATCCAATGAGGGCTTGAACTCACAACCCCAAGATCGAGTGTCATAGACTCTGTCAACTGAGCCCCCAGGCATCCCATCCCCTTAGATTCCTGTACAACTCCCAATGTCATTTGGTCCCTCTTGCCAAATGGTTGGGATGGAAATTGTTTACCACATGGCATTATCTATACCTCAGTGTGGGGTTGTGACATAAGGCAGCTATCTCGTTAGTTAAAGATGATTCACATGGACCAATTTTGGCCTTCCTGTTTTGGAAAATAGGCTCCAATGAAGAAATAGGGAAAAAAAAAAAAATCTCCCCTAACCATCATCAAAAATAGGAGAACATATCTTTATACCATCCTTAAATTTTTTTCCCCAAAAACACTTTCACTTGGAATCCTCACTTTAAAAACCAGTATGTCCAGAAGTGAGTGACCTTTCATGGCCACTCCCTGCTGAAAGGTGGGGATCTCTAACAATTTTATTACTTTTCCTAATTTAAAAATATTTAGCTGGATGAATCCTAGATATTCTTAAAGTTGCTACAGAACCAGGGCATTATGGGGTCCAATTTAGAGGGAGGAATTCAAGACCATAGCCCTTAGTTTGCTGCAAACATTTACCTACAACTTGGATCTGATTTGTACATTTTCAGGGCTACCTGGGGCAAACGGAAGAAAGCGTTTAATGAACCCCTACTGAGTTCCAGGCTTCATGCTGGTGCATTTCACTGAAATCACAGCTCTGACCCTGTAGTCCTATGGCAGAAAGATGCAAAAGGAATCATTTCAAATGAAAAATATCTAGTTAGACTGCAATGATCCAAACACAATTTTAAAAGAACATGATATTTCCTCCTCTTATTAGATACCTGGAGCCCACTTCCTTGAAGTCTTAGCAAATTAGCCCTTTCTTTGGAAATAAGGTGACTCCAGAGGTCTTGTAAGCAGAAATAAAATCCAAGCTCTGTTTAGACCTTCCATCCCATGTAATGAGTTCTCAAGCCCTGCCAGCCTGGAGGACAGAGTTTCATTGTATTCAACACATGGTCTTCCTGCCAGAAATTAATCCTACAAGCTGCATCTTGAACAACATCCCCACCCCCAGCCCTGCCTAGTCTGACCACTCCCAAAGAACTTTGAGCTGGAAAGATGTTGGAGCGATTTTGGGAGGGGTGGGCGGGGGGGGCGGGTTTGCGGGGTGGAGTGGCGGCAAGGGCATCTTCTGAAGCTGTCTGATTCAGGGCAGAAGCCTTGAGACCACGCCACCAATCACAATGGAAGCCTGTCTTTGGTTCCTCGATTGTGATTAAGCAACACCCCAGTTTCTGAACAAGCCCCCAAATGTTGTGTTATCAGCCAGGTGGCTTGATCTCTTGTCCAGAGATTTTAATGAGCCAGACTGCTCATGTGTCATCCTTGGTTGGCTCTCATTGTCATTGTGGGATTATTTGAAGCATCATGATAAGACGTGGTGAGCTGGCTCTGGTGAGGTCATCTTCTGAGATTAAACGCTCAGCAAGCACCCTCCAGTGGTTGTCATAGCCAGAGAGGCTCTGTTCTCAAATAACAGCTACTATTTATAGGTCCCTAATGTTCTGGCTGGTGAGTAGCAGGGGTGGTGTCTTTCTGAAAAATCCCAACAGCCGCACCCTCCACCTGCCTGGGCCTACCACCTCCCCACTATGGTAGCGCCCCCCCTCCTGCCTCTCCCCTGCCTCCCCACTCCAGTTTGTAGTGTAAGATCTTAAGGCTTTGCATAGTATTATTATGTTTATTGTGGGGGGGGGGGCTTCTGTTTGTTTGTTCTGGGTTTGTTTTTTGTGAGACATAGGTCAACTGGAATTAGTCTCTAAAGCCATTGAGTTTTGAAATCTCAGCATGGGAATTTAGACTCTGCCCCACCCAGTATATCAGCCCCAGCTAGCCCCAGAAGCCTCCTACTCAGACACCTCCAGGCTGTGCAACTGTCCAAACATGAAATGCAGATCATCTAGCCAGGCATCCCAACTCGCCTGCTCCCTCCCATTCCTCCCCAAAGGAGACCCTAAACTATCTTTCCAACTGTCTTTCCCATTTATTTATTTCTTTTTTTAAAATCACCTTGCATTCTCTGAAGTTACTAGAGATGAGTTCATTGCCAGATCCCGAAGAACTGGCCATGTTCCTGCCTTCTTAGAGGCCTCTGCACTATTTGGCATCCGGTCTGTGCCCACCGGCCCTGCTTCCCCACCGACTCCCTGCCTTACTTCCCACTCCACCACTGCCTCCTGGCTTTTTAGCAGCAGCTGGGCTCCAATCACTAGCTCCTCCTCCTTCCCCTGCCCGTTTAACTTGGATTTCATAGAAGTCTTGATGCTAGCTCGTAGCTACCATTGCTTGAGCTCTGCCCTGGTGCTGGGCATCGCAGTCAGGGTCTTCCAGGCATTCTCCCATTTAACTCTCTTAATAACCCTGTGCGACAGGTTCTACTGTCATCCCTTATTTACAGATTAAGGAATGGAGGCATAGAGAGATTCAGTAAAGTCATGGCAGAGCAGGCCTTGAACTCAGGGCTAATGCCACAGCCAGTGATGTTCATTACCACCCTGGGAGCCGTTCTCAGCCTTCTCTCCCATCTCCTCTCCCCTCCCCACTTCTCTCAAACATTTGCAGTCCTCACCCCTTTGAAAACTGCCCTGGACCTTGGAGCTTTGGCTCTCCTGCCTGAGTATTATTTCCTCGAAGTTCAACTGACAGTCCCCACCTCTTTCTTGAGCAATTAGTGCATCCCCATATTTATAGCTTCCTGATGGCCCTTTCTTACAGGGTGCCGGAAGAGTGCACAGCCTGCCCAACCTGCTAGTGCCATCATTCCGAATTACCCAGCCAGTGCCACTCGCCCTCTAGTCACTAGACTCAAGGCCTCTCTTTCCCTTTGCCCCCACCCAAACTTCTGCCCAGCCTAAACTCAGACTGAGTCTGTGCCTCCTTCCTCAGCCTCCTTCCCTGTGGTCTCAGTTCTAAGTGGTTGGCTCAGGACTGTCCCCACTGGTTTCCATCACTCCTGGGTTTCTGGGTTTAAAGCCTCTTGTTTTTCCAACTCCATCTAAACTCACATAGTGGTGCCAAATTATTTTTCATAAGACAGAGCTCAAACTGAATCAAGGGAAGCTGCCTCTTACTTGACACTTGATGCCAGGTCTGTGGTGAGGCTTTACCAATTTAGTTCCCACAGCAACTCAAGGGAATCAGACTGTCATCATCCCCACTTTGCAGAGGGAAGCAGGCTCCAAGAGGTGCGCTAACTTGTCCTCGATTACACAGCTAGTGGGGGGCAGGGCTGGAATTTGAATCCAGGCAATGGAACTCATAGTCACTACACCACACTGTCCTGCTTGAGAACACATAGTGGTTCCCTACTGCCCATAAAGTGCCCCCCAAACTGTTTGAGGGGGCCCTGCATGCCAGTCTTAATCTAGCCATCTGGCATTAGCTTCTCCTACCACCTTTTCTGTTTCTCGTGCTTTGACCAAAATGCCTCCTTGCTTCTCCCCACATCCCTCACTGAGAGTTCCCCACCTTTAGCTTTTGTTAACATCTCTGTGCCTGGAATGCCCATCTCCCCATTGTCACAGCCAAACCATGCTCACCCTTTGAGGCCTGCCTCAGATGTCACTGCCTCCAGGAAGACTTCCTCTATTTCCCTCCCAGGCAGGCAGAGCATCCTTCCCTCCTCTGAACTCACCACCTCTACCCCTGTCCTTATGGCCCCAGACACCCCGTCCTCCACATCGCAGTTGCTTATGTTGCTGCTTGAACTCTGCTAGTAGGTTCTGCGATACGGGAGCTCACCTAGGTCATCTGCACATGCCCTTCTGCACCTGCCCTGGGCTGTCCACACACCTGGAGCCCAAGCAGCAAATGACTGACCAGAGTTTGCTATAAGAATGTTATCTTGGATGACTTTGCACCCAATTAATATGGCAGTTATTTAAAAACAAACAAACAAAATAAGAAGTGTTATTGAGGAGGAGGGAACTGCTGCTAGGAACACGAAATGGTAGAGCTGCTATGGAAAACAGTAGGGTGGGTTCTCAAAAAATTAAAAATGGAATTGCAATATGATCTGGTAATAATTCCAGCTCTGAACACACAAAATAATTGAAAGTTGGTCTGGAAGAGGTATTCATACACTCACGTTCATATTAAGCATTATTCGCAATAACCTGAGGGTAGAAGCTACCCAGATGTCTGCTGATGGACTAATGGATAAACAACAACATATCTGTAAAAAGGAATCCAATTCTGACATGAGCTACAACATGAGTGAACCTTGAAGACGTAGTGCTAAGTGAAATAAACCAGTTACCAAAGGACACATACAATATGATTCCACTTCGATGAGGGACCTAGAGTAGTCAAATCCATAGAGATAGAAGATAGAATGGTGGGTGCCAGGGCCTGGGGGCAGCGGGGAATGGGAAGTTACCATTTAGTGGGTACATTTTCAGTTTTGCGAGATGGAAAGAGTTCTGGAGATGAACGGTGGTGGCTGCACAACAGCGTCAATGTCCTTTATGCTCCTGGACCTACACTTAAAAATGGTTAAGATGGTAAATCTGACATTACAAATTTTATATTACAGGGACACCTGGGTGGCTCAGTGGTTGAGTTTCTGCCTTTGGCTCAGGCCATGATCCCAGGATCCAAGACCGAGTCCCTTATCGGGCTCCTTGCAGGCAGCCTGCTTCTCCCTCTGCCTATGTCTCTGCTTCTCTCTCTGTGTCTCTCATAAATAAATAAAATCTTTAAAAAACAAACAAACACATTTTATTTTTTTTTTGAAACACATTTTATATTACAAACATTTTACATATATTTTACTGCAATTAAAAGAAAGAGAGAATGTTATCTTGACTGCAGGTTCATTGGAGTGGGGAGGCTCAGGGCAAAGGGATCACTAAGGGGTGCTGCAAACATCTCACGGTGGTGTGGTGGGGCCTGGCCATACGTGAGATCAGTGATGGTAGTGACAGATGCTAGAGTAAGGAGAAAAAGATTTCTACCCAGTTCTACTATTTCCTAGCTTTGGAATCTTGGACGGGTCATTTAACCTCTCTGCATCTCATGTATGAAATGGGTCATCAGTGATCAGTGCTTAGCTCGGTGTCAGGTGAGAAAGGGCTCAGGGAATGGTGAGGCCCAGTGCCTCTGCATAGCCTAGTGCCATGTTGCTCAAAGTGTGAATGGAGGACTGGCTGCCTTATCACTCAGGAGCTTTAGTAATGGACACTCCAAAATCCTTCTCTAGACCAACTGTATCAGAATATCTAGGGATGGAGCCCAGAAACCTATGTTTAAACAAGCCTCACAGGAGATTCTTTTGCCTAGTTGAGGTTTAAGAAGCCCTGGGTTGACATCACAGATGTTGTGGTTTTTAAACACAAACAAAACAAACAAGTAAAAAACCAGCATTAGCTGGTTAAGTTAGACAAGTCTTCAAAGACCCAGAAGGTGGCAGAAGGAGGGTTGTACCTTCGGACCTTGGAGGTGGTCCTTGGACACGGACTTGGTTTTAGCATAATTCTTCAGGCCCTGTGATGGGTGACTTCTGAGCCCAGTGAGAGAGAGGCCTGGCTAGTGGGACCCCATACGTCATGCTAGCACCCTGACACTGTGCATTAATGCATGAGCAGAGATGGTTTTGCAATTTGTCAAGCAGTCAAGTGAATGGATTGTGCTCCCTGGGGGCCTGTTCCCAGAAGGACAGTGAGGGAGGGAGTGGGACGGAGATAAGGTGTCCATTCTACCTTTATCTTAGAGAGTTAGAGCTGAGATATGGTCTCCTTGCAGGGCTGAGAAGGACAGAAAGAACTGGACAACAATGAACACTGGCACAGCCCTGGGAAGGTCAGCCCAGTGGGGTGATGTAATCAAGATGCATGTTGCCTTTAGGAGGAGCTCTCAGGGAGCGCCCGTCCTCAAGACCTCCCTCGCTCAGTGGTATATACCTGGAAGAACGAGAAGACCTGATAATAAAGACATTGAGTTCACGCCTCCGTGTCGAGAATAAATCTGCTACAGCCGCTCCGTCTCCAGGGGCTGGAGATGTTGAGAAAGTCGGAGGGAGTTTTCGTGGGACATGACCCAAGACTCCAGATGCCGTGAGCCCTGCTCATTTAAAGCAAGGGGCACACAGCCCACTTAGGAAAGTTTAGAGACAAATCTCTAGCCAGTGGAAGAGGGCCACACTGTCCCGGTAGGGCCGTCAGGGCTGGGAGGGGGGTCCCTGGGAGAAATTCCAGAATGCATTTTGCCAAGGACCCACCCTCTTTGGGATGGGTCCTTACTGTCAAAAGAGCTTGCCATGGAAGCTTCATGAGTGGCTCACAGACAGTGTTCACTCAGGGCCGCGGCTCCGCCCCCCCACCCCCCAGCTCCAACGTGGGGTCAAGACATCCACCTCCATGCCTTTCTGTCAGCAGTGGGGACCTGTAGCAGGGAGGCCATGTGGTGAATGAGAAGGAGGGTCTGGCTGAAAAGCCTGGTGTGGGGTGCGATTTGGGAGGCTCTACCGGCTGGGCAGAACGGAGGCCTCAGAAGTTAAAACAATTGAAGTTTTTTTTTTTTTTGCAATGAAATTCATACAACAGAACCATTTGTACAATTCAGCAGTGCTTAGTACGTCTGCAATATTGGGCAACCACCACTTCTATTTAGGATAAGTTTTGAACCTAAGTAAAGGGGCAGATAGAGCCCCCAGCCTCTGCCACTCTGGGCAGGAGGTAGGGGCAAGGGCAGCACCTGGTGTTTGGGAAGAGAGAGAGAGAGAGAGAGAGAGAGAGAGAGAGAGAGAGAGAGGTTGAGCTCATTGGGAGTGAGAAGCAGATCTTGGATGATCTGTTGGACATGGTGGGAAGTTTAGTCTGGAGCTGGGGAGAGACGCAGGTGTGGTGACCAGGGACAGTTAAGGTTTGCATGAGAAGGAATTGCTGAAGGAAAGTCACCCATGAGAAGGAGGGGACCTCACACGGAGTCCTTGACATTTATGGGAAAATGTGCCAGGGCAGGAGGCAAGGGCAGAGGAGGTCTCCTTGGAGGCCAGGCATTGCTTCCCTTTGTGCCAGCTGGAGAAACATAGTGTGTGTGTGTGTGTGTATGTGCGTGTGTGCGTGAGTGTGGGGGAGGGAAGCAGGAGGGGGGGACGGTGCCGATGCATCCATAGGACTTTCCCAGATGTCAGCTCATGCCAACGGTCTGCCCTTCTCTGTTCCCCACACTGTACTGGCTCCTACTATGACTTCATTCTTCTGACTTTCTTTGAACAGAGATACATTTTGTGAGTCCAGCAGAACAACAACAGTCCAGTGGTCCTACAGCTGGGGGAGAAGGGTCCCTGACCACAGGCTGTGGGCTTCGGAGGCTCTTCTCTGCTCTCCCAGCCATGTCCTGCCCGGAGTGGGAAGAGCCCATGTGGCAGAGTGTCTGTCTGTCAGAGCTTCTGGTCTTCCTTCTACTCATGCTCTGGGTACCGGGCCCTAGATATTCCCAACCAGAAGCCCTAAGGATGCCTTCCAGGCCTGTCTTCCCAGGGTGGGCTGTACTGCCCCTCTGATAGGCTGGGCCAGAGGGAGGGTTATGGAGCAGCTTTTTGAGGAGGGTGTGGATAGAGGTCAGATGTGAGGATTGAGGTGTCCAGGAGCATGTGTGAGAGGCCCCTCCAAGGTTGGATGAGGGAAGAGAGGCACCTGGGGATTTCTTCCTGTTCTGGTGTGGAGTTCTGGAAGGTCAACCCAGTTTTATAGGCCTTCATGAAGGTATATTTGTTAACACCAGGGGACAAAGTATTTTCATGTGATGGACTCTGGAATTCCTCATCCTGCTTCAGGCTTAGATTCTAACTTCTCAGGAGACCCTGACCCATCAGAACATAGTAACATCATGACAATTGCTATACCATCACCATCTCGACCACAGTCACCTGCCTCTCCTCCCACTTGCACTGCCCCTACCTCAACCACTGCCACCGCCATCACTGTCATTGCCATCCCCAGCAACATCCCCTCACCACTTTCAATCCTTCTCCCCTGCCACCACCCTCACCACTCTCAACGTGATCACCACCACCCCTATCATCAGCACCACTGCAGCTATCACTTCCCATCATCACCAGCATCACCACCACCACCACCACCACCACCACGCAATCATTCAACAGACATTCATTGGGCATCTACTTTGGACCAGACACTGTTCTAGGCACTTGAAACACATCTTTGAACAAAACAGACAATATATCTGTAGAGTTTACATTCTAGAGGGGGGAACAGGAGGAATCGAGTAAATAACAAACACAAGAAATAAGAAGATTATATAATATGTTGGACTTGATAAATGGTATAGGAAAGAAGTAGAGCATGCTAAGGAGGATTGGGAGCCAGAGGTGAGCAGGCAAGTTGCATTTTCAGATAAGGTGGTCTGGAGCAGATTTGAGTAAAGACATGAGGAGGTGAGGGGGGGTTACCATTTACTGAGGGATTACTATGTGCTTTTTATACACCCACCCATTTTATAAACAGACCTCTAAAAACGACAAAAATGGTAGGGACTAATTGTGCAGTAAGTGGCGTAGATCAGACTCCAATCAGACAAACATTCCCTGAGCTGGGAAGCCTTGGCTGGTTTCTTTTGCAATGCTGCCCCCTTGTGCTGAGTGAAAGCAGTGCAGGGTCAACATACTTGAAGGTGGTCTGGAATCCATCAAGACCCCACGGCTACCCCCCGCCCCCCCACACGTCATCCCGTCACCCCCGAAATCGATACAGTAAATGTTGATGCAAATGTGTTTTAAATTTCCAAATCCAACCTGGATGAGAATAACCTAAAAAATACTCCAATTTGCAAACATAGAAGTCAAACTCTATTTTATTAATAATTACTATATGTATTAATAATATTTATGTAATATGTTTTAACCAAATATAGTATATGTCTTAGACAAGGAAAATTATCACGATCACATTAAGAAGAAAACTCAGAGAAGTCTGCCTTGTTCAGGAGAATTGAAGCTATCACAACTTACTAAGCATTTACTGTGTGTCAGGCACTGTGTTAGTGCTTTACATTCATTCTCTCTCTTTAAAAAAATAAAATTATTCATGAGAGACACACAGAGAGAGGCACAGACACAGGCAGAGGGAGAAGCAGGCTCCATGCAGGGAGCCCGATGCGGGACTCGATCCTGGGACTCCAGGATCACACCCTGGGCCAAAAGAAGGCATTTAACCTCTGAGCCACCCAGGCATCCCATACATTCATTCTCAATTAAACTTCTCAGTATTCTCTGAGCGAAGTATTATCCCCATGTTAACACAGAGTTACCTGAGATTCAACGAGATTATGAAGATCTTATACTTGGTAGATGGATATTGAGCTAAGGTTTAGCAAGCCTCAAACCCAAAGTTCTGATGAAAAAGGCATGATGAGTTCTTTCCCCATCAGATAGAAAGTATGTATATTAATCCAAGAATCAACCTGCTACTTAATATTGAATAAAAAGAAATCGCTGGACACACATCATCTCAACCCAGACCTGAGCATCAGGCTCCATGGGAAAATACTGGAAGCATTCTTGTTTAAGTCACAAAGGAGACCAGCTGCCTCCTGGCATCATATTTAATGTTCTTTTGGGGGTTGATGCAATAGATAAAAGAATGATTTCAGAAATTTAAAAATCAGAAAGGAGAAGATAAAACCATCCATATCTTCAAGACAGTATGCCATTGCATTCCCAGAAAACCCAAGAAAATAAAATGAAAGAATATCATAGAAGCACTAAAGTGGCAGAAAATTAACATGTAAAATAAAATAGCTTCTCAATAGCAATTAGAAGATACAGGAGAAGAGGCCCATTTACCACATCAATAAAAAGATGAAAGATATAGACTTAATTTAAATAGGAGAGAACTCTATAAACAAGACCTCACGATGCTTCTGAATTGTACAGAGAAGACTGCAACCAATGGAAAGGCGGGCCATGTTCTGAGATAGGAAAACTCACATCATCAAGGATTCTCTGCGTAACCGACTGGGTGCTTATGGCCATGTGTCTTATGTATAATTGATGAAATATGGTAAATACTCACTGTAAATAACAATAATTATCATGGTATAATAAAAGGCAGTCATAATGGTGATTTGTATGAACAAGACAATAATCTGTGTTCTTTTTTAAAAAAGATTTGTTTATTTATGTGAGGGAGAGAGAGTGAGCAAGAGCATGCATGGGATGGGGAGGGGCAGAAGGAGAGGGAGAGAGAGAATCTCAAGCAGGCTCCATGCTGAGTGTGGAGCCCGAGGTGGGGCTCCATCTCACGACCTGAGATCATGACCTGAGCCCAAATCAAGAGTCGGCTACTCAATCAACTGAGCCACCCAGGGGGCCCAATAATTACTTGTGTTCTAAGAGAAGTCAGAACTAAAATTTTAGACAAGAAAATTTAGGCATGGTAGGTAAGAGGAAGCTTAATAAAGAAATGTAAAGAACTGAAAGTTATGTATTTCATTTAAGAAGAGGATCCATATATGGATTTTTGTGAGAAATATGTGAAAGTGAGAAGCCAATATAAAGATACTATTTAATGAATTGAAAATATGTGTTCTCCAAGTAGTTGGGATGAAGAAAGGAGTCCAGAAAGCATGTGCGACCTTACAGAAGTCAGGGAAGGTGAAAAAATAAGCAAAGAGGCAGCAGGTAAATACAAAACTTGGAATAAAATGGTAGGAATAAATCCAGTATAATGGTCATCGTAATAAGAATGTATAGGTGATGGTCAGCCAGTAGTTAATCTATCGGCACAGAGATTTTCAGATGAGAGCAAAAGCAACAATTATATAAACCGTGTAGCTCTATGCTGTTTTTGTGAAATATACATGAATCAAGGAGCACTAGAAGGTTAAAATGAAAAGAATAAAAGCTAGGCAAATACTAATAATAACAAACAGGATGGTGCAGCAGTATATCAGATGAAATAGGATTTTATGAGAAAAGCAGTAAAAAAGACAAGAGGGATATTTTACACTGGTCAGAGGAAGAGTCCACCAAGAAGATACTAGATATCAACTGGTATGTTCCTAGAAGTATAGCTTCAAAGTGTAGAAAGAAATAAAGAAATTATACAGTTACAAAGAGAAATAGGCACAGAATCAGAGTTTTGGCTTATCTCTCAGAACAGATTAGAAGGATAGATTAAATAGATTGAAAGGACAATAAATGGAATCAGGATGAGCAATAAGTGAATGAACATCTGCACTAAAGTGGTGAGGGGGAGCCTTTTTATACCAGAGACAGTGTGTCGGAGGGCACACACTTTTTTTTCAAGCCCACATAGAACCCTTCCCGAAATTGAACATATATTGGGCTACAGAAGAAATTTTTACAGATTCTAAGGAACTTGTTTACAGACTACATTTTTCTGATCATGATGGGATAAAATGAGAAACAACTCAGGGGTTAACAAGGAAAATGTACTAGAAAAAATCTGAAATATTTAGAATTAATCAGTAACATCAACTTTATTTACCAAAACTGATGCAGTGAAACTAAAACTATTTTTACAAACTAACATTTTAAAGATTACACCAGAAATCATCTCTGTTACATTCGGTATATGTATAGTATAAAATGTGTAAGACACACTTGAGTGTAAAGCACACCTACATTACATGTATATATGTGTACATAACACATTTGTCTTTAAAAAAAAAAAAGTCTTATATTTTAAAGACTCACAGCTGCTCAGGAGTCTTGCTCTTGGCTAATTCTTGGACCAGATGCCCATTTCATGCAACTGATGGTTGTCCATTGCATAAAAAAAAAGAGTAAATTTTGGATATTCCATTTTTGTGGATGGTTTACCAGGGTGGATATATGAAAAAAATAATAAGTAATGATATTCAACTCGGCAAACTTTTATTGAAGGAGTGTCTGGTTAGTTGTAGGAGAGTACTAGTATCTTGTGTTCATTTCAGATTTTCTCCTGAAAAATTCAGCCCATTTTCCAATGGTACAAGTAACTGGCAGCTATATTCAACATGCATCTATAGCACTGCAAATTTACTAAAATACTTCTTTATAATGATCCTCATTTCATATCAATGTACACAAAATAAACTTCAATTCATGTCACAGCTGAGTACAGGAGAAGCTGCATAAAAACTGAATCTTTATAAATGTAATGCCTTTCCCCCATTGATTTACATTATTATTTCAGGTGTTTTGATTTCATTTTTAAAGCCTTTCAGTAAAAGGTGGGACTAGCCAACAACACTTTAGCTATAAAATCTCTTTAAATGGCTAATAATCCATCAGAAGCTTTTCAGTTACCTTAAGTTCATTTTTAATGGAATCCTCTCCTAATATATATATTTATAGCCCTTATTCACCAAGCCCCATTCACTAAACACTTCCATGTACAAATAATTATCTAATTACGGTCACACAATCCTGTTATCAGTCAGGCTGATATGTTATGAAGTGCTATGTTGAAGGCTATGTGGTGAGCTAAGTTCATTGCATGTTCCTGTGTGCCCAGAACATGAGCAGAAAAATATGTGACTTCTTTTTTTGGGAAAATTCTTTTTTTTTTTTTTTCCAATTTATGTTTGTGAGTTTGAAGGCATCTCTCCTGTCAAGCTTTTTTTTTTTTTTTTTCCTTTTTCTTCCCCCTATAATGGTTTATTCTGAGAGTCCTGGAGAAGGAATGGACTCTTCCAGCAATAAGAGGTGTTTTAGCCAAGTAGAAAAACTACATGTGAATTAGGGATATTGTAGAGCAAATTCTTGCACTGGGGCTGGGGTGAAGGGTGGGTAGGATGAATGAGCTGATCTGAAATTGTGTGAGTTCATGCAAAGGATGGATGTCAGGCCTAGAGAGGTGGTAAGGAGCTCCCAGTTCAGGGTCAGGTCTCAAGAAGGAGACAGGGGTCAGAGTGGAGCCCTGGTACCCCATGGACAAGGCCTTTAAGTACCTTACTTGCCCCTTGGGGTCAGTGAATGTTCATATGTGTCCACTGGGTGGTGCTCAGGGTGCTCAGAAATTTGGTTAAACATTATTCTGGGCATTTCTGTGGGGATGTTTTTGGATGAGATTAATATTTAAATCAATGGCTGACTAAAGCAGATTGCTCTCCCAATGTGAGTGGGCTTTATCTGATCAGTTGAAGGCATGAGTAGAACAAAAGTGTTGACCTGCCTTTGAGCGAGAGGGAGCTCCTCCTGCCAGACTGCCTTCAAGGTGTGACATCATCTTCTCCCCCTACTTTTAGATTGGAACTGTAGCAGCAGCTTTCCTGGGGCGCAGACCTGCCGACCTGGGCTGGAACTATACCATCAGCAGCTCTTCTGAGCCCCCAGCTTGCTGACTTGTAGATCTTGGGACTTAGCCTCCATAGCCATATGATCCAATTCCTTAGTGTGGATATGTAGATATAATGTATATACACATTATAAATGTACGTACTATTGGCTCTGTCTGGAGAACCTTGATTAACTCAGGCAAACAGATCCCCTGATTAGCTGGCACTTCTAGGCTGCAGCACGTGGGTTGGGCAGGTTTCAGCAGACTGGCCCAGCCCTGCAACACAGAAAAGCGGGTGCCGCCTGGGGGACGTGGAGACAGGAGACCCGGGAAAAGGAGAGGCATCAGGGAATATGGGGGGGCACAGGTCTGCTACACATGTAATAACTCACGTAGGGGCTACAATTATCCCCATTCCACAGATGAGGAAGCCGAGGCACAAGGGGATTAAGTCATCAGTGACCCCAACTCAGACTTGGAAGCTTCAGAGCCAGCATTCAGACCCAAGCAATTGGACTCTGGAAGAAAGAGGTGATATAGCCTGTAAAGCTACAGGTAAAGGGAGTAATAACCAGTCATTAACACGTCCTCAGGGTGGGACGTGCATAGCGGGACACAGGCAGGGAGAGGACGGGAGAAATGCGTGGAGAGGGAGGGCGGGGCTGGCCAGGGCGATCTCCAGTGCGAGCTGCAGGGGGTGGCGGGAGGGACGATCTCTGCCGGGTCCCGGTGGGTGGTCTTCCTCGGGGCCGCAGACATTCCGCGGGGGACGCTGTCCCCAGGAGCCCGCGGCCCCCCGAGGACGCTCGAGGCTCGGCCGGCGCAGTGCCCCGCAAGGCCGCCAGGGGGCGCGCCAGCCTCGGGCACCGAGGAGCCCGCGGTATCGGGGAAGCCGGGCGAGCCAGGGGACCCCTCCGGGCTGGGTGCGGAGAAGGGGCGCCCCGGGAGGCGCTTCCTCTGAGCCCGCTGGCTCCGCCTCACGTTAAAGCCTCCCCCCCGCCAGGAAATGTGCATATGGGGCGTCCCCACTCCCCTGCCACCCCTTACCTTCCCTCCCCAGCACCCCCAACCCCTATCTCTGCAGCCTGACAGTGCCGGGGCAAGGAAGTAGTCTTGTTGGGGCCGGGAAAGAATGTAAATCGGGACAAGTAAACAACATCTGAGGCAGTCTCTCAAATTTAAAATCTGGGCTGTGCTCTTGTTTGCTCTGGATTGAGTACAATTATTCTTAAGAGGGGGATGGTGAAGTAAAGACGCATACATTAAAAGCAAGTTTTGTGGCGCACCGCCTTCACGCACAGATCAGTCCAGTCCCTCTGCTTCGAATACTTGCCCGCCTAGGCGAGCTCCTCCTGAGGGCCACCGCCTCCAGGAAGCCCCCAGGGGCAGGAGGACCCTCTGAATGTTCACACAGTCAGGGTCTCCCAGTGGCCTGCTCATGGGGCCGAGTTCTTCCCCAGGGCAATGCCCAGGGCATATACTGGCAGGGGCCAGGGCCTGTCTGTGCGCCAAACCCCAAATCCTAGCGCAGGGGGCACCGTCACATGCCCCTCTGCTCCCCAAGGTAACTAGTGCCTCAAGCTCACTGTTTCCAGAGAAAGGATAGTTCTTCTTTCCTCCATTTGGAAATGTAGGTTGAAGTCTGCTTGGAGCACTGCGAGCCCAGTCACTGACCTGGAATTCCTAGAGCCACGTTGGTCTCAGCCTTCAGGTCTGAGTTGGCTATAGGTGGATGCCTTTGGGGTAGGGGGCTTGCAGCAGATTGGGCCATTTGGTGAAGAGGGAAGTGGTAAAAGACTAAAGGGATTCATGTCCCTTGCAGGCACTCTCCTGGAACCTGGGAGTGAGAGTTTACAGAAAAGAAAAAAGGTCAGGAGGGGGCCAGTTCTCAGGAAGAGGGAGACATCAGAGCCAGGATCACATGTGTAATCAAACATAATTCAGATATACACCCATCGATTGGATCAAGAGACCGAAGATTTCGGTCCTGGCATCTTTGCTGCTTTGGTCAACTTTTTTACACTACGACCTCGTCTATTTCTCCATTGGTAAAATGGCAACAAGTTACTGTGGTATGTGGTATAAGGTGCTGAGGGTGAGGGGTGCAAAGGGCAGTGGCACAGCCTGCAGACCTGCCTCTGCCTTTGCCTCTGCCCAGGCAGTCATTTTAAGCACCAGTTTCCTCACACAGATAGGGAACAGCAACAATTCCTAGGACCAAACAGCATTTATCTCAAGAATGGAAATGTCCTGGACTATCAAGAAGCCTGTTGTTGTTTTTTCTTTAAAGATTTATTTATTTATTTATTTATTTATTTATTTATTTATTTGAGACAGAGAGAGATAGTGAACAGGAGGGAGGGGGAGAGAGAGAATTTGAGGCAGACCCCACACAGAATCCCACGTGGGGCTTGATCCCATCACCACAAGATCATGACCTGAGCGAAACCAAGAGTCAGATGCTCAACCACCTGAGCCACTGGGTGCCCCAAGAAACTTGACTGTTTTATATGCCGAAATCTACAGGAAAATTTAGGAAATATATGGTTACCTTAATAGACTCTGAACAGTCATTTATAATTCAGTCATCATTACTGAAAGGAAATTCAAGGTATATCAGGAGCAGAATAATTCACAGTCCAGACTATAAAAATATAAGTCAATACCATTCTTTTCATTTTGACAATTAAGGCATTCTCGTTAAAATCAGTAAAAACCAGAATGCAGGGTCTTTTAAAAAATTTAATAATCTGAAGTTCTGGACATTTTTTTAAAAAAAGATTTTATTTATATATTCATGAGAGACACAGAGAAACAGAGACATAGGTAGAGGGAGATGCAGGCTCCCCGCGGGGAGCCTGATGCAGGACTGGATCCCAGGACTCTGAGATCACACCCTGAGCTAAAGGCAGACACTCAAGCACTGAGCCACCCAGGTGCCCTGGAGTTCTGGACATTTTAATAAAGAAATACATTAGGAATAAGATTTTTTTTTAAAGATTTATTTATTTTGGGAGGAGGGGCAGGAGAGGTTTGTTTCTCTGTTTTTGTTTTTGTGGGTTTTTTTTTTTTTTTAGAGAATCTTAAGCTGACTGCACTGAGCAGAGTTAGTCATGGGGCTCAATTCTACGACCCTGAGATCATGACCCTGAGATCACGACCCTGAGATCAAGGCCTTCAGGCTCTCAACCAACTGCGCCACCCAGGCGCCTCAGAAACAAGATTTTTTTAACACTTGGAAAGAAGGAAAGGTTTTTTTTTAATTGTCATTATTTGAAAATGTTATGATTTGATACTAGAAATTAAAAAAACAATCACTTGCAAATACTATGCTAAGAATGAGATAGTAAATAAGGTGGTTGGATACAACAGAAATATATTACAAAAATGTTACTCTGTGTGCCAACAATTATGAGCTGGAAAGTAAAAGGGAAAAATTCCATTTGCAAAAATAACAAAGTATGAAATGCCTAAAAATAAAAGTAACAGAAAATGTGTGAGCGCTCCATGGGAGATAAATTAAAAGTTCACTGAGAAACTTAAGAAGAAAATTTAATAAGTAGCATCAAATCATGGTCCTGGGGGGAAGACCTGAAAAATCTAACAATGTAGGTTCTTTTCTAAATCATTTGTAATTTAAAAATAGTTCTAATGAAATGTCTCAATGGGAGTTCTTTGGGAAATTAATGATTTTAAACTTCTTCTATGTTACTTGGAGGAACAAATGGATAAGAACATTTTCTTTAAAATGAGGACAAACTTGCTATACCGGATTAAAACATATTATAAAACTATAATAAATTGGAGCACCTGGGTGGCTCAGTCGGTTAAATGTCTGACTCTTGATTTCAGCTCAGGTCATGATCTCAGGGTTGTGATGTTAGGGTCCTGAGATCAAGTCTGGAGTCTGCTTCTCTCTCTCTCTCTCTCTGCCTCCCTACCCCTACCCCCACCGCCCCCGCTCCTGCTCCTGCTCTCTAAATAAATAAATAAATCTTTAAAAAAATCCTATAATAAATAATGGAACTATCTATATTTCCAACTCATTTTTTTTTCTGTAAACCTGAAACAACCAAAAGAAATAAAGTCTGTTTATTTAAAAAAACTATAGTAAACAGAACAGTATGAATCTGTGTTAGAACTGATGGAGCAGGGTGCCTATGTGCCTCAGTTGGTTAAGCGTTTGCCTTCAGCTCAGGTCATGATTTCAGGGTCCTGAGATAGAGCCCCACATCGGGCTTCCTGCTCAGTGGGGAGCCTGTTTCTCTCCCTCTATTGTTCCCCTGCTTGTCCTCTCTCACTCTTTCTGTCAAATAAATAAATAAAAATCTTAAGAAAAAAATCTATGGAGCAGTGGTAGGAAAAATATAACTCTGGGAATAAAGTTAACATTTATTAAGCTGACTCACATAAAGTAATGATATTCAATGGCTTGACCTATAAAAACATTGATCTCATAGGGCTTAGCCTAATATATAATGCTAGGACTATCTCTTAATAGGTACTATAATATCCTTATTTTACAGAAGAGGAAACTGAGACACAGAGAGGTTTAATGACCTTCCAGTGATCACACAGCCCATGGATGGTGGGGCCAGGTGATCCTGGGCAGCTTGTCTCTACTGAGCTCCTCAACTCAACACTTGACCTAATAGTAGGTGATGTGAATTGGTGGAAAGAAAGGATCTATTTAAAAATGGCAGTGGGAATAATTACTGTGTATTTTTAAAAAAGATTTTATTTATTTATTCATGAGAGACACAGAGAGAGAGAGAGAGGCAGAGACACAGGCAGAGGGAGAAGCAGGCTCCATGCAGGGAGTCCGATCGAGTCCAATGTGGGACTTGATCCCGAGACCCTAGGATCATGCCCTGAGCTGAAGGCAGTCACTCAACCGCTGAGCTACTCAGCATCCCAATAATTACTGTGTATTAAAGCAATCAAGATAGATCCTTATTTACAACTCCACAAAAACAAATGATAACTAGATTAAAAGTAAAATTTAAATATCAAAGTGTTAAAAACATTAGGAAAAAATATAGATGAATACTAAATTGCGCTAAAGTGAGAAAATACTTCTTTAGCATGAAAATAAAATAACCAAAAGGGAAAGGCATGAAGATAAAACTGTGCAATCAAGAATCATCAAAACAAACAAACAAACAAAAATCATCAAAACCAACGTTTAAATGCAATGGATAAACTAGAATGGCAAAATATTAAAATGGAAGTTTCTACTGAGGTCCCTCAATAATAGGAACTATGTTGTCCACTGGGACAAGGATCCATCAGAACTTGCAGAAAGATGTGAGGAAAACATAATTTGAAGCCAATCTGACAGATAGTTAATGTCCTTAACATGCTAAGAATGAAGCATTAATCCTCCAGTATAAATAGTGGCAAGTACAGGAATACACAAATCACAGAAGAGAAATATACATGGCCAGTAAACATATTTCAAAAGCTCATCCACATTACCAACCGGAGAAATATAAATCAAAATGGAGACAATTTTGTCTGTAAAATTGGCAAAGCTCTTTTAAATAATCGTTTTTGTTGGTAGTGAGGGAGAAATGAGAGGCACTTTCACTCACTGCTGGTGGGCAAGGAATTGGTATGACCTTTCTAGTAAGCAAGTGGACACCATGTAAAAAGAGTCTGGAGATGTTCATACTATGATCCCTAAATTTCACTTCCAGGAATTTATCCTTACATAATAACTAGAATTTTCCACAAAGACGTGTATAAATGAGGCTCATCATAGCATTTTTCTCATGAAGAAAAACCAGTAAAGGTAATGTCCAAGGGGGAGAGGATTAAATATGTTTTGTTGTAGTCTTATGTGGAACATATACAATCATTAGAAATGGTTCTAAATAGAACTGAATAATATGGAAAAACACAGGATGATGTCAATGAGAAGAAAACAGTAGAGTGAACTACATATCTTGTGTCCCAGTTTTTTGGCAATGTATTAAGATAAATATCTTGAATACTAGTATCTCAGAAAATCCAACTTTTCTCCATTTATTTATGATGCTTTCTTTATGCTTGGAAAAAGACTGGAAAACCCCTATTCTTGTTTGTATATGAAAATATGAGCATGGAGACAAATGTGGCCCGTTACCTAGTGGGTGGTCTCAACATGGGTCACTTTGGAGGGGGCTGTGATGTGAGTGGAGCAGGGTGAGTGGAGCAGGGTGTGGGAGACAGGAAGGGGAGGGAAAGAAAAACGAGAAAAAAACTCACTATTAACAAATTCCACAGACCCATGAAAAAACTCCCCCTGGGGTGGGGTGGAGTGGTGTGGGGTGGGGTGGGGTGAGGTGCCTGCTCCAGGCCCAACTTCCTGCTCTGTCTCCCTTTCCAAGTGGCCAAAGGGGCAACGGGGATGGGGGAGGTGTGTAGGCATCAGGGGTCTTGGGCTCTTGTTTGGACCATGGGCAGCCTTGGCAGTCTTTATGGAGTTTTTTCAGAATTCCATCTTTCAAAAATTAAAATACTTAGAATTGCAAAGGAGACCAATTCTGTTGAAACACAGTTATCAGAATACTTTTCAAAGACGCAGTTGATGACATAATAAGACATGTACATCTTTATTAACATATTAAACAACCAGATCCAACGGTCGAGTGTCTACGATTTTGCAGGACTGTCTGAATGTCAATGACATTTTGAAGGATATGCCTCGGCTGTCGTGTGACTTGAAAAGCTCCTGTTTTCTCTTGGTTGACAAAGTCATGGATTCTGCTATCACCCCCCTGTCAGAAATATTCACAAGTGATGGAGATGCTCAATTTCAGGTGGAGAATAATGAAAACAAGAGTAATGATTTTTCTGTGCAAGTTCACATATTCTCAGAATTCTACCTGGGGGCCCCAGACTCAACGCCTCTTGCTCTTGCGACTCCAGGATCCCAGTTTCCCATGCTGGCTCCTCCAGGACACCAGGCGACTTAGTCTCTTTTTGCTTTTGTTTTCCAGTCCCTGAGAAACAGTGCAAATAGTTGTCTGTGACCCCTGGATAGAGAAGACGACACAATGCGGACTGGCCATGCTGTGACTCATGCCGTCCCTGGCCTGACCCTAAAGAGCAAGAGAAGTGTCAGATTGCTGCAGAATCCTGGAAGTTCTCGAACACACAGATTTGGATGGACACATTCATCCCAATCCCCAATTCCTTCTTACTGTCCCGGCATAGACAGTCTGACATTCCCTCGGGGCATCTTAGGTGTCGTCTACTCTGGCATTATTCGGATAGCACTCTGGTTCCTTCCATTTCCAGGCCATGATGCCATGGGAGCTGGAGGTCTCCTGCCCACAGAGTGCACGGCCAATCCTCTCTGTTTTCTTCAATCTTGTTTCGCTTCTACTTTTCAGTCTCTTTTTTTCCCCACATGACTTTTCACTTGTATCTGCTTTTTTACTGAAAGACTATGAGATGTAGTTATAGTTTTATTTCCCCCCATCACCTTCTGTGACTCGGTGATGAGTCAGCCTTTCAAGGGGACCACAGTGATTGTCCGACACCACTCTGTCTCCCTAGAGTGGAGACAAAACAAGTTTAGCAGCCATCGGGGCCACCTGCTTTATCTGTTATATCTTCATTGTAGATTATACTTTTCTTCAGTGTGAAATGAATCTGTCTGTTCCATTGAATGCCTTGAATTCTATGTAGTCTGAAATTAATTTTGCTATCCTTGCTCTCTTTGTGTTTTCCTGATACACTTTGGCTCTTCTTATTTTTTTTAACATTTATTTTTAACTTTTCAGTGTAATTTTGTTTTAGGTTTGTTCTTGAAAGCAGCATATAATTAGAGTTTCTATTTTAACCTAATAATTTGAGAGCCCTTCTTTAAAAACCTTATTGTTTTTCCCCCTTGTTATATGCATCCATGCTCACTATTGAAAATACATATAATAAGCAAAAAGAAAACTAAAATCACCCAGTTTGCACTACTCAGAAGTAATGACTGTTTCCTAAACCTGGTTCTGCATCTTTCTTTTTGATTTTATTAACTCTCCTGTAACTTTCTAACTCATTGTCTTTCTGAATTACCTAAGTTCAGGTTCATTCTGCTGCTTGCCCCAGGGGGAGGGAGTACTCATGACATGTTCTCTAGGCTCTGAGGTGTGGTAAGAAGGGCTTGGGGAAGCTGAGGAGGACAGCTCTGCTATAGGCCGAGAGAGGAGCTTCTTCACTCTGATACCCATTTCCTTGGGTTTTCCTTTTCTAATCTCCTCCTCCTCTGTCTTTTTTTTTTTTTTTTTTTTCATTTATTTATTTTTGAGAGAGAGAGCACAAGTCAGCGGGTAGGGGCAAAGGGAGAAGCAGACTCCCTGCTAAACAGGGAACCTGTTGCAGGACTCAATCCCAGGACCCTGGGATCACTGCCTGGGCTGAAGTCAGACACTTTACTGACTGAGACAGCCAGGCGCCCCTCTAACCTCCTTTTGTAGCAGAATTGGGAAGACCATCAGGGCCAAGATTAGGGTGAGGATCTAGGGGATCTAGGTTAGGGTAAGCAACTGTGGTGCTAAAATATGTCCACAAATTCTTTGACACTCCTGTCTTCAAAAGGTGAGACCTAACTCTTCTCCTTCAAATGTTGGCCAGACACAGTAAGTTGCCTTTGACTAATGGAATGTGATAGAAATGATGCTATGTGACTTCAAGGGTAGGCCATCAAAGGGATAGCTTCCACTTGGTGTTCTCTCTCTCTCTCTCTCTCTCTCATCACTCAGTCTGAGGGAAAACAGCTGCCATGTTGTGAAGGTACTCAAGTATCCCCAGGAGAGGCCCACATAAAGAGTAATGGATTATCTCCACCAAGAGCCAGCACCAACTAGCCATGGGGTGAGCCACCCTGGAAATGGATCCTCCAGCCCCAGTCAGACCTTCAGATAAGTGAAACCCCCACTGAAATTTGACATAATCTCATTAATGATCTCAAGGTAGAACTGTCCAGGTAAGTTGCTTCAAAATTCAGATCCATAGAAACTGTGAAGGTAGTCATGCTTACTGTTGTTTTAAGCCATCAAGTTTGGGGTAATCTTACTCAGAAATAGATAACCAATACATTAACTGCTATGCCTTTAGCATGCGTGTTTGAGTGAAGAAACAAGAGGCATTCCTATGGCTCCTATGATCCAGCCCAGCTTAAAAGGGTTGGAGAGTTCACCCTGGAGTTTGGAATTAAAGCTCAGTCATAACAAACAAGGTTTATTTTCCTTGAATATCCCTCACCACATCTTCCTCATGGATCATGGGTTGTCCCTTTGCCAGTCAAAGATACAGGAAGCCTTGTTCTAGCGGTTTCATGGCTTCCCATAAGGAAAGTGACTAACCTCTGATCTTAAATCAAAACTTCTCTGTAATCCTACTCCCACAACACTTGTCTTAAGATGGAGTCCCCCAAGACTATGAGACAAGAATTTGAGTGTAGGTGATTTATTTGTAGGTGATCTTAGAAAGCTCTGGTGGTGGTGTGGGGTTGGGAGGGAGGAAAAGGAAGGCAACCCTACAGTATGGGTAATAAATAGATCAGTAGGCAGCTGAAACTCATTCATGCTGGAGACTCTGGGTAACTGTGTGGCCACTCTCTTCAAATTTATCTCACCTGAGAAACAACGGACCTGGAGTATTTGTCTCCCATCTTCTGCCTCTCACTTGTTGAGGGCTACTTTAGAGGACATCAACCCCTTAGTACTTCTGGTCTGTCCCACACACGAGCCTAGCATAGCTCAACAGATGAAGAAAGAGAAACTCTTAGGCAATAAGCCATCCTGGGCATTTGAGGAATAATGAGAGCTGATGGTTATGGGCAGGTTACTGACAGCATCTGTTACATACCTCCATCCCACATCTGAATTATTGCAGTAGCCTTCTAGCTGGTCTACTCCCCTTTGTTCTTTCACTCAGACCCTCTGATCTCTTCTCTGTGTAGAAACTCAGAGTGTCTTAAAATGCAATTGTGATCAAACTACTTATTTCTTAAAACATTACAAAACTTTCTTGTTTCCCTAAGGATAAAGTCTCCATTCTTTAGCACTGCACTTGGCACATAGAAATCATTTGGTGAATGCTAGCTTTTGTACATCATCATCACCATGATCATCATCAGAACATGAGCTTTCCAGGTGATGTCTCTGACTCTGAGGATCTTTTACTTCATCTTCTATTCACCCAGAACAATCTTTAGTGAAGCCAGCACCAAGTTTTCATATGTTTCATGTGTCTTACCTTTCCAACTGGATCATTTTTTGAGGGTTGTGGTTGTGTCTTATACTTCCTGTTTTTTTTTTTTCTTCACACTGCTTAACCCAAGGAAGCTCTGAGGAATTAGTTTCTGGATGAGGCATTCAGTTAATTAATATAGACCCCTCTTTCTCCAAGGTACTAAGAGCCAAGCCATCACCAAGTTCCAATGCACTTCTCCCCATCTCTCAAATATGTCCACTCTTTTCCATCTCTAAGACCACTACTCTAGCTCAATTACCTTCATCTTTTGCTTGGATCATTGCACAAGCTCCTTAATCATAATTCCCATGTCCAGCCTCTCTTCTCTCCAATCCATTTTTCACAAAGCAGCAGAAGCAATCTTTAAACACCAATTCCAACCATGTCAATTCACAAGCCTAAATGGTTTCAGGGCTTTCTCATTATTCTTAGAACAAAGCCTTACTCATGTTCCAGTCCCAGTGTCTGCATGGATCTGGCTTCCCTCCACATCCACTCCCACCTTCCTTCTCCTTATGTCTGGGCACATGTGACACTGGCTTCCTTTCCATCTCAAATGCTCCAATATCCTTTCCAACTCAAGGTTTTTGCTAATACTGTTTTTTTTTTTTTTTTTCCTGTCTGGAGCGTCCTCCCATTCTTTAATCACCTATGCATCGCATCTTACTTATTATTCAAATCTCTGTTTCAATGTCATTTCCTTGAGTAAGCCTTCACTGATCACCCAGACGAGGTCAGGTCTCTCATAGAAGCTATCTTAACATCTCAGGTTTTTCCTTAAAAGAACTTATTAGTTGTAACTGAGTGTAGACTGTGGTCCCCCAGAAAACAGAGGCTTAGATCTTTGTTTTGGGGAAGGATCCCAGGGAATAGGAGATGAAGCCTGGCAAGAGGGAGACATGGTGGGAGGGAAAGTCTATCTTCATTAACTCATTAGTTCATAGATGCATTCCATCAGTTGGTTTTTGTCCAGTTTTTCTTACTATTCTCAGTGGGGTGGTTTGTCCAGTTTTCCTAGCACATAGCTGAAGTAACCACTGCAACTATTTAGTTGTTTTTTCCAGTATGAACTTCCATGTTTCCAAATAATATTTATATTGCTTTTAACATTTTAAGAAATTATCTACTGTCACTAAGAACTTTCTCCTCCAATTTCCCTTTCTCAATCTTCTCAATATAATTATGCAAAAAAAGATTAGACTAAGTGTTTAGAGATTAATCTGCCTATTCAGATATCGTTCACTGTTCAACCAAATAATGAACTCTTAATAATGTTTTCTCTCTTGTGCAACTTTTTTCACTGAAATTAATAATTGCCTCATTTTAAAGTTTGCTTAGTTTTCACAATGACTGCCAAATATTTCCCCCTCCATGTCTTCATAAATCTGTGAAATGCCTATTAAGCAGCCAGTGAGGCAGAAGACGAACTGGAAGAGTATGATATTCTGGAGGCCAAGTATAGACGGTGTTTCAAGGAAAAGGGAGTGACTGGTTGTGTTACATGCTAGTAGTGGGTCAAGTGAGATGAACACTGAGAATTGACCAATGATTTGGCAATGTAGAAGTCACTGGTAACCTTGACAAACAAGAGTAAACTGGTGGGGACAAAGGTTTGATTGGATGGAATGCAGTCAGAATGAAAGAAATGAGAACAGAGGAAGGAAAATCATACACTGTGATTTCTAAAAAACAATTTTAACATATTATCTAAGAAAGGCAAAATTTTAAGGAATTTCTTTCTCCAGAGGGAGCAGAGAGATGTGGTGGCCACTGGACAGGGATGTAGGATCAAGAAAAGGATTGGTGGCAGCTTCCAAGATGACTGCCAATGATTCCCCACATTCTGGTATTCATATCTGTGTACAGTTTCCTCCCCCGTTGTAGTGGAGTTGATGTGTGTGATCAATAGCATATGGTAGAAATGATGGTATGTCATTTCCAAGGTTAGGTTATAAAAGACTACACATTCTGTTTTGGGTGCTCTGTTGCTTTCCCTCTCTCTCGGATCTCTCCTTTTGTGAGAAGTAAGTGCTATGCTGTGAGTAACCTTTTGGAGAGGCCCACATGATGAAGCCTCCAGCCAACTGCTAATGAGTTACTGAGGCCTGGCAATAATTGGGTGAGTGAGTTTGGAAGCAGATTCTACAGCTCCATTGAGACTTGAGATGACTACTGCCCTGGCCAACAGCTTGACTAGAGTTAGAAAATAAACCATCCCAAACTACAAGTGTACACGCATAGAACTAAAATCAAGGCTTTGAGGCAAATTCCTTGAGGGGCAGATGGTTGCCCCGCTATGGTGCAGCTGACATGTCTGTACTGGCATAGTTTTGGAAAATGGTTCTCTGGCTGTCTGTGAAGGATGAGAAATGGTAGCAGTGGCCTGGGAGTCTCAGTGAAGAGCACCTATGGCTGAGCTTACTATTGATGGGTATAGCTGTCCAAAGAGTTTCCCTTTAAAAAAATGTTTATAGCACCAATGTCCACAATAGCCAGACTGTGGAAGGAGCCTCAATGTCCTTCAACAGATGAATGGATAAAGAAGATGTGGTGTATATATACAATGGAATATTACTCAGCCATTAGAAAGGATGAATACCCACCATTTGCTTTGACATGGATGGAACTGCAGGGTATCATGCTGAGTAAAGTAAGTCAATTGGAGAAGGACAATCATCATATGGTTTCACTCATATGGGGAATATAAGAAATAGTGGAAGGTATTATAAGGGAAAGGAGGGAAAATGAGTGGGAAAAATTAGAGAGGGAGACAGAACATGAGAGACTCCTAACTCTGGGAAACAAACAAGGGGTAGTGGAAGGGGAGGTGGGTGGAAGGATGGGGTAACTGGGTGACGGGCACTGAGGAGGACACTTAATGGGATAAGCATTGCATGTTATACTATATGTTAGCAAATCAAACTTCAATAAAATAAAATAAAGTAAAAAAAATGGTTTCCATAGTTCTGAGCAGTAGCACTAGATGTATAGTGGAGATATAGTAGGTGGCAGCAGAAACCAATGGCAGAAAAGATAGCATTAGTCCAATGGACAACAGAGTTCTCCCAACCTATAAGTTGAAATCTGTGGTTCTACCATTTTAGATTGTGTACACCTGGGTGTTTTTTGTAAGCTGGGTCAAAGTGGAGGCCCAAGAGTGAGATACTGGTCTTCCTACCAATCTGGGGAAGCTGGTTCTAAGCTAGTTTGAGAAATAAAGAAAAATGCCTCTATCCTAACTGCTGGGTTAAATAAGCATGATTCAAGGTATGTGCTTGGGAAACATCTCACTTCCCCTTGAACTAGATGCTGTTTCTAGTCTTTTGAGGCTGTCCTTCAGAGGACTGTTTTAGAGGTTTGACAAATGCAGCACTCTGACACAAAAATACTATAAAAGTAACAGTTTTCTCTATGGCTATAGTATCAGCAAAAGACATTTGATTGCGAGATGGTCACTTTATTCAGCTTCTGAATTTTTCCTTTTGCAAAATGTAGTTGGGTTGGCACTGTAGTCTCCTCCTATTTAGGGGACTGACAGGTCATGGGAGAAGCTGAAGTCAAGAGGGTAGGGCTTACAAAACCTCTCATCCTTCAGTCACATTATTCCAAAACTTGAGCATAATCATCTCATTATCTGAGATGGTTGCAAAAACTGTGTTTAGCAATCTGGACCACCTTATTATAATTTCCAAGTACTGGGTAGATAACAATGTTTTACTATGCCACTGGAGTCATCTAGGTTATATAGTATTGACAAGAATCAAACAGGCACAGTCATACTGTTCCTGTGTAATCATGACCAGTCTGAGAAGGAGCAAGGAATTAGGGACCTATTGAAGGCCTGAGCCCAGCAGGCCTGCCTAAAACTTGTCTCATCCTTTCGGCATGACCGTGGAGCATGGGTGAGGTCAGAAAGTTCTTGTGCTGGTACTGGTATATGATGGGTTTGCCCTCTCTGTGTCTGGGAGATGTTTGAAGCTGACTCTCATGGATGGCCCCTCTAATGCTATCCTTTCAAAATACCCTTTGCCTGGTCACTCCCACTGCTCCCTTGACTCCTGGTTTTCCACCCCACTGGTTTCCTTGCTTACTGGAAGGAACATTCTTATTAGGCAGGTTCCTTTGCAAAATGACCCAGACCAATAATCCTAGGTTTGTGGCAAGAACGGTCTTGATTGTTCATGCCTACCTGTATCCATGACCTTTGCAATGCTCCCAGGGTGGCTTCTATGTCCATACTCTTTGAACCTATCTTGGCTTTGAGACTTGATTTTGCCAATAAAATATAGTGAATGTGATGATATGTCAATTCTATGCCTAGACGTTAAGGGGCTGGACTAATCTTCTATTGCTGTGTAATAAATGACCACACACTTAGTGGCTTAAAAAAATACCCATTTGGGGGTGCCTGGGTGGCTCAGTTAGTTAAACATCTGCTCTTGGCTTGGGTCATGATCCTGGGGTCCTGGGACTGAGCCCCATATAGGGCTCCCTGCTCAGTGAGGAGCCTGCTTCTTCCCCTGCCTGCTGTTCCTCCTGCTTGCGCTCTCTCGAACTCTATCTTTCTCTCCCAAATATGTAAATAAAATCTTTTTTAAAACTCACCCATTCATTATCTCATACTTCTGTAGGTCAGAAGTGTGGGCTTGGCTGGTTCCTCTGCTATGGAACTCGCAAAGTTCAAATTAAGGTGTCAATAACTTGGGCTCATCTGGAAAAAATTATTTTCCAAGCTCATGCAGGATGTTGGCCAAATTCAGTTCCTTGTGCTTGTAGAATTGAGGTCCCTATTTCCTTGTTGACCATCAGCCAGGAACTGTTCTCTCCTCTGAGGGGTCACCTATATTCTTTTTCCATCTTCAAGTCAGCAGTAGCATGTCAAGTCCTCTGATACTTTGAATCTGATTTTCTCTTCTGCTACCAGCTTGAGAAAATGCTCTGCTTTTAGAGTGTTCATGTGATAAGACACATACAAATAATCTTCCTTTGATTAACTCAAAGCTGACTTGTTGTGAAAGGCAGTCTCATGACCCCTAGTCAGCTGTGTAAGAATGGGTTTTGTCTCTGGAACATCTCCTTACCAAGGGAAATCACCCTGTGTGGGGATATCTTTCCTTGTTTCAGGCTCAGTGAGCTCTCCTTTGTTCTGCTTAAAGTAATGTACATCTTATGGCACCTGGTTAATCCCAATACTATATCTGTCCAGTACAGGGATGAAATTTCTCCCACTATGGCACAGGAGGGATGTATAGAGGTGAATGGCCCTGCTTCAGTTGCTGAGAGAGGCTTGCTGGCCATGGGAGATCAAGATGGCTGAGGACAATGTTTTAAGTTTCCTAGAAGCCTTCTGGTTTGATTGAAAAGATCTATGAGGGATCCCTGGGTGGCTTAGTGGTTTAGTGCCTGACTTTGGCCCAGGGTGTGATCCTGGAGTCCCAGGATCAAGTCCCACATTAGGCTCCCTGCATGGAGCCTGCTTCCCCCTCTGCCTGTGTCTCTGCCTCTCTCCCTCTCTCTCTGTGTCTTTTGTGAATAAATAAATAAAATCTTAAAAAAAAAAAAGATCTATGAAAACACTCTTACTGTCTTGGAATAGTTTTTGTGTGTGTGTGTGTGTGTATGTGGTTGAGTACATCAACCTTTTGATTTCATCCTTTTAAGCTAATGAGAATTAGATGAAATCTGAGGTTTTAACAAAGGGTGGGATAGTCACACACTCAGACTTTTCGCTGTGTCATGCTTTCAACAGCCGTTTTGGAGTTTAACATGTTTTGACATCTGGAGAGGCTGAGAATTTCCAAAATCATCCTGGTTCCTTTTTGTATAACAGCTCTTTCCTCAATTTATCTCTCTCCTTTGGCACTTTATTATAAGCAACAAGAAGTCAGGCAGCATCTCCAACACTTGACTCGGGAATTTCCTTAACTAAATATCCAAGTTCATTGCTTACAAGTTATGTCTTCTGCATGACTGCAGGACATAGTTTTTGGTAAGCATGTTGCTGCTACTTAACAAGGATCTCCCCTTATCCCATATCCAATAACACCTTCTCCATTTCCTTTTCAGCCTTCATCATGAGTATTCTTAAAGTCAAGATTTCTACTATTGATTTGCTCTTGGTTTAAGATTTCTCTACCACACACTTCCATCCTCCTTATTGAAAGCTTATCCTATAAACAAGCTCATGCAAGTCTACTAGAGAATTTGACCATGTTAAAGACATGAGTTGTTTAACTGAGGGCATTATACACTAGCCAGCTCACAACAAACCCACCAGCTAGCTGACCCAAGATCAGTCAAGTCCAGCACAGACTAGAACACCCCAGGTGACCCATTAACTTGTGAGCTAAATAAATACAAATTGCTCTATACCAAGGAGGTTTTGTGTGTTTTTTGTTATGCAGCATTATCGTGCAGTAGAAAACTGATACACATGGGATTTACATTTCGTCTCTTGGATTCTTGCACCTCTGACCTAGCTTGGAAAGGAGAGTAGTTAATTCAAAAAATAGCAACAATTCTCTCCCTCTCTCCCTTTTTTCCTTCTCCCTCCTTTTCTCTTCTAGCTTAAGCTACCTCTAGAGTCCACAGGCCTGTAAATACACTACTGTTCCTCATAATTACAGCAATAAAAATCAGTTTTCCAAATGATTGCATTGAAGAACCCTTCATGTGGCTTGGTTGAAGAGAGAAGCACCTTTATCTTTTCCCTTCCAGGAGAAGCTTATGTAAACGCTCATTTACAAAAAAATCCTCCCCCTTTCTTCAATTATCCAGTGCTATATATATATTTGTTGTTGTTTCTTTCTTTCTTTCTTTCTTTCTTTCTTTCTTTCTTTCTTTCTTTCTTTCTTTCTTTCTTTCTTTCTTTCTTTCTTTCTTTCTTTCTTTCTTTCTTTCTTTCTTTCTTTCTTTCTTCTTTCTTTCTTTCCCAAAACCTTTTAGGGAAGGGTTTTGACAGAAACTTTAAAAACTCACGTTGTCCTGGAAATTCATTTTGGAATGTATTGTGATACCTCAGTTGGAACTTTCATTTAATACCCAGTTATACTTAATTTGATTAACATCTGTCTCCTCTACAAGCCTGTAGCCCATGAGGAAGAAGCTCCTCTTGCTCACATCTCTAACATCAGCACCAAGGACAGTGTCAGGTATGCCCCATGCTCAACAAATATTGTTAAATGAATCAGTGTAAACAAACCTATTGTACCTTATGCCATGAAATGAGTATATAAACTGCCTAGATTTTCTTTTACAAGCATGGATTTGGTCATTTTTCAACAAATCTTTTTATCTCTTTTATGGAGTGCCACCTTAAAGATCCCTTTCCAGAAATGCTTAGCAAGGTGGATCCCAATTGACTTTCCCACTCAAAGCAAAGAGAAGTCTTCCCTGATAAGGTTTCTCTGAAAATTCCTCCACCTCAAAACCAAAGAGAAAAATCAGGATGTTGTATTTTACAGATATTACCACAGCTGTACTTGATTCTGCCCACTTATGTGTATGAAGGGTCAACTCTGGCTCCTCTCTGTCTAGAATACCCTTTATGAGACTGTCCAGAGGAGTAGCAGTGAAGCTCTTTTGGTTCTAATTTTAAGGCAGCCCAATTAAAATGTCTGACTCACCAGGCTGTTCATGGGAAGCATTCACGCATTCATAATTTATGGAATGGGCTGTAAAGGCTCTGAATGTTCCCTGGAAGCCGTTTTAGTATCTTTCTAGATAAGAAATGAATCCAGATTCTCCATCTTTTCAATTATTACCATTACTCATTATTATTCAAATTACATAGCATGATTCATGTCTGAAGATCAAAAGATCAGAAGGATTTTAAGGACAAACTATGAAAATGAGAGTGAGGATAGGAAGGGAGAAAAAGAGGGATCAAGAATTCAGGATCAGAGCTCTTTCTCTCAGTGCCTATGTATTTGCTGGTAAATTGAGAATCTAATTAAATTAGTAAACACTTACTTGTGAAGATTTGGTAACAAACTAAAATATGATCCATTTTAACATAATCAAAGACTGAGGTCCAAAGAATAATATTCTTTGGTGAAATTTAAGATATGAACAACCAGTGGCTAGGAGAAGAATGGGATGGTCCTGGACATTCAGGATCATCTTCAGTAGGCAGGTCTGCCACAAAGGGGCCAGAAGGTCATAAAAGGAGTAAATAATACTTTTCCTATGTGATAGTTCATATTGTTAAATAGGAAATGTTTACTCTCCTTCCAACTCCAATTACAGGAAGAGCATACCTCCTTGCCCCTCATTGACATTGAGTTTGGCCAGAGAACTTGCTAATGAACATGATGCAAATGAAATGATGCAAATAATGAACATGATGCTTTCAGGTTTGGGCTTGCCCTTTGATGCTTCTGCTATAGTCATGTAAGGAATATGCCCTGGCTCATCCCCTGATCCAAGGAAGGTGAGAGACACATGAAGTTAACTAACCTAGACCTTATCACTGCTTGTAGCTGGGCCCAACCAATCTTATCCTAGATCAGCAGAGCTACTGATGTGTGAGAGTAAATAATTACTACTTTAAGCTACTGAATTTTGGAGTGGTGTTATATAACAGAGAATTTGGCTGATTCCCTCCTCACCCCTTCATTTCTGGGGAGCTTCTAAATCCTTGAAATTTCCTGAGTGATAAGAGAACCTCTGTTATTCATGGTGGGCCCCTTGAACCACCTTGTCTTATGCTAATAAGACAACTCAGGATGGAGGCTAGTCATGCCAGAAAGACCAACCATGTGATTAGAATTTTGGAGCTTTGAGCCTTGTGATATCAGCTCAACCTTCTGGGAGGGAACAGGGGCTAGAGACTGAGTTAAATCACATGGTTGATGATTCAATCAATCATGCCTATATAACAAAACTCTAATAGAAATTCTGGAAATAATTTCTTGTGAGCTACTCTGTCTGGTGATACACGTCAATATGCCAGGAAGGTAATACACCATAAAGACACAGAAGCTTCATATTTAGGCCCTCTGAGACCTCACCCCTGTGGGTATCTTCTTTTGGCTAGTCTGATTTGTATCTTTCATAATAAAACTGTAATAATAATAATAATTATTATTATTATAATGTTTCCCCAGTTTCTATGAATTTTTCTAGCAAATTATTGAAACTGAAAGACTGGTAATCCTGAATTTATAGATAGTTGGTCAGAAGTGTGGGTGAACTAGGAACCCTGAAACTAGCTAGTGGCTAGTGTCTAAAGTGAATATAGTCTTATGGAGAACTGTACCCTTAATCTGTGAAATCTGACCTAACTCCAGGGAGTTGAGATAAAAATTGCATTGTAGGTGGTTTGTTATACATCAATACCTGACTGATACACCTTATCTACATGAAATGATACATAAAATATGACTATGAAAGTATATGTATATGAAAGTGTTTTCAAGTATAAATCTAATGCAGAGTTAAGGAAGTATTACTGTAAGCAAACCATAAGTAAACATGTTTACCTCTTCACAAGCAAGACAGAGACTAGTGATTATTTAAGGTTTTATTCATCTGATGCCTCCTTCATGATTTCTTTCTAATTTCCCGCTTTTGAACTCATGGTTCTCTTGTAGCTGTGACTCCTTTCTGCCTCAGAGATGATTATATTTATGCCTGTGTCTCATCTCTTCTGTGAAATTGTGAACTTCTTAAGGTCAAAAGTTGCATTTGGCATCACATTCCTGAGGATTCCTGGTATACCTAGAACAGCTTCTGACATTTTTGCAGTGTCTGACCTACCCAAGCATGACCCCTGGGCTCATTTCTGATTCTTTTGAGTTGGCTAGAACTCACTCACTCACTCATTAATAATTCATTCATTCACCAAATATTTGATAGTGTTCACTACATGCCAGGCATTATATCAGGCATTTGAGATACAACAGTGCAACAACAAAGTCCCTGACTTCATGGAGCTTATATTCTGGCCAGAGAGATACCTAATAAACTGATAACAAATGTCTCGGTATGCCAGGAGCTTAGCACATCAAAAGATATGTGGAGTGGTTATTTTCTTATTTAAAAAAGATTTTATTTATTTATTTGAGAGAGAGAGAGAGAGACCATGAATGAGGGGGAGAGGCCAAAGGAGAGGGAGAAGCAGACTCTCTACTGAGCAGGGAGTCCAATGGACTCAATCCCAGGACCTCAAGATCATGACCTGAGCCAAAGGCAGACGTCTAACTGACTGAGCCACTCAGGTGCCCCTTGAGTGGCTATTTTCTACAAGATGGCATAGAAAAGTCTCACTGAGCATATAGCATTTGAACAGACACCTGAAAGGAGTAAGAGAGTGAGCCATGTAAATATGTGGGGGAATATGGCTCTGGGCAAAGGGAACAGCTACAGCAGAGGCCCAGAGGTATAAGTGTATTTGGAGAATGTGAGGATCAGCAAGGAGGCTGGTGTGAGTGGGGCAAAATGAGCAGTGGAGAGACATTCCAGAATTGAGGTAAAAAAAGTTCTGAGAATAGAGAATGAGGGGCAGATAATTCAAGCAGGTCAAAATGTTGGCTTTCACTTTTTACTGGAGTTTTGAATCTGTCTTCATCCCCTCCTGAATTCTTGTTCGTGGCAGTTTCCAGCCTTAGCCACTGTCTCAGGTAGCTCTTGTCAACCTCAGCCCCTGATCACCTATCCTCAAACCAGAGCAGCAGGTCCAGCCCTGGCCCCTTGTGAAATGGGAGACAGAGGAGCATTAACTCTGTATGAACACAGATAATATTTCTCCCCACACTTTTATTTTTATTTTTGAGAAAGTTGAGGTTTGGAGAGTTTATGAATCAGGGTCCCAGCGGAAAACAGATGGCACACTCAAGTGAGATAATTGATATGAATTTGACTTGTTTCCAAAGGAGTAGTCTGGGGTCAAAGAAGCCAAAAAAGGATTGCTAACTAGAGTGTTGTACCTGCCCTAGACTGAAGGGACAAGAGATGTTTGCTGTAGCTGTGGGAGAGACTACCCAGGATGCACTATTGCCTTAGTAGAGAGACACATCAAACTCAGAGAGACCTAGCGGAGGGGAATCTGGGGTGCACACGTCTGACCTCATTCTCCTCATTTCCTCTGATCTCTTGCTAATGCCTTTTGGCGGGACCCACACGGAAGCCAGAGGGTCAAAGAGCTCATTGTGGTAGTCTTCACTGGTTGGCCTCTAAACGAGCAAGATGGGGAAGGGGAGTGAGTGGTCTGAGCAGCAAACAGAAAATCTCCAGTACTGAAAGGTTATGTAACTCACCTGAGATCATGTAGGTGGTCTAGTTGAATCCACATCTCATTCTGTCTATCTCCCTGGCTCCAATGACTATACTGTGTTCTCTTCTACAGCTTCGCCTTTTTTTATCTGAACATTTATTATCCTCTGGATTTGTATGGTATTGTCCTACACTTCCCTTACTGGAAACCTTCTGTTAGACTACAGGCCACTTGAGGCCAGGATTGTTTCTCACGTATTTATGCCCCTGGTGTCTTCGGCTCAGGGCCTCCCACATTTTGTTCACTGTACAGATGTGCACAATTAAGATTGAAAGTGATAAATGCCATACAAAGCAAGGGAAGTGAGTGATTACTTTGTTAGCTGGAATGATCCAAAAACAGACCAGGGCCTCAAGGAGTGGTTGGGATTTGGATAGAACAACAAAGGAGGGCATTCCAAGCAGAAAGAGCAAGGCCCAGGGAGAAGTCAGCAATGGGGATTTGAGGAGAGGGCTGTGGTGAGAGGGCTTGGTGGCAGCAGAGCACAGTTGTGGTGATGAGGAAGAGGAGGAGTCAGGGACCACTGCCCATGGGCCCCTGGCTTACAGACAGAAGGTTGGCCTGGGGAGAGTCTTCTGGTGTTTTATTGGAATTCATGGAAAACCATTACTTAGCCAGGTGTGCCATGCATCAAAGTGCAGCATAGAAACTGAGAAACTCAGTCCAGAATTGGTGACTCTTTAGGATGTCAATTTGTTTGACTTCTGTTTACCAAAATCACTGGCTGTTTGGACATAAGTTTTTCACAATATAATCTAGTACCTTGTAACCTTTTAAGGAAAAAAAATGTATGGGATTAAGCCCCGAGTTTCCCAGGAAATTGGATAATATGTGAACATAATTAAAAGTAACAATAGTAATATGTGAGCCCAATAAAAAAAATCATAGCTCAATGTGTTACTTTTGGAATGTAAGCATAAGTAAATAAAGCAAAATGAATGTCCCTAGACTATGCTTCCTGGTCCTTCTTTTAAGAAACCAAAGCACTGAGACAACAAGTCCTCTCCAGGATAAATGTCTCCTTGTGGGTGCCACAGCTTATCCACATCTGATCAGAAAGGCTTCTTTGAAGCTACTGGTTGAAGGTGACCAATCTTCTCTTTTGCCTTAAAAGCCTGATGTTAGGGATCCCTGGGTGGCGCAGCGGTTTGGCGCCTGCCTTTGGCCCAGGGCGCGATCCTGGAGACCCGGGATCGAATCCCACATCGGGCTCCCGGTGCATGGAGCCTGCTTCTCCCTCTGCCTGTGTCTCTGCGTCTCTCTCTCTCTCTCTGTGACTATCATAAATAAATAAAAATTAAAAAAAAAAGCCTGATGTTATATATCGCAATAAGACGTTCTAAAGCACAAATTAAAAAATGAATTTGGAGCAAGGCATATGTCTAATGTGCTCAAGTAAGTAAGTGTTACTCCATTTACAGGATAGGTGAATTCCAGTAAAAATGGCTCAGTTTCTGCAAGGTGCATCTTGTTTCCCTGTGGTTTTCTTTTATACTCTTGGGAATATAATTCAATAGTCTCTTCACTGTCTCCACCTAAAAAAGGAGTATAAACAATAGTGGTAAGATCCTGAAAAGTCTGGAGCCCCCACACTGCAAAGAAAAGAGCCTTGTATGTAGTATTCATGTAATTCCAACAAAATGGGTTACAGACCAGACCAATTTCTTTTTAACTCTAGTATCTTTTTTTAAATAAACCTTTTATTTTAGTATGCTTTATATTTATAGAGAAGTTGCAAACATAGTACAGAGAGTTCTATTTACCCCACACACAGTGCCTCCAACTGTTAACATCTTCCATTAGTATGATACATTCGTTGCACATGATGACACAATATTGATACATTAAGAACTAGAGTTCACAGTTTATTTAAACTTCCTTAGTTTTCACCTACGGTCCCTTTTCTGTTCCGGGATCCCATCCAAAACACCATGTTATGTTTACTTGTCATATCTCCTTAGGCTCCTCTTTTTGTTAATTTCTCAGACTTCCCTTGATTCTGATGACCTGGGTAGTCAGGTATTTTGCAGTTTCCCTAGTTGGGGGTTAGTGAGTGATGTTTCCTCATGAGAAGACTGAGGTTATAGGTTTTGGAAAGGAGGACCACAGAAGTGAAGTGCCATTTTCACCACTTCAGATCAAGGGTACAGGTTATCAACATGATTTATCACGGGTTATAGTCACATGATCACATTTGATCACATAATCATATCAATTGTCAATTTCCTCCATAAAGTTACTCTTTACCCCCATTTCTACCTGTCCTCTTTGGAGGGAAGTCACTATGTGCAACCCAGACTGAAGTGGTTAGGGAGTTACATTCTAACCTCATTGAAGAGCAAAGTATGTATGTAAGTACAAATATATTTGTACTTCTTCTTGGGAGATTTGTCTTTTCTCCCCATTTCTTAATTTATTCAATCATTTTTTTTACCAGTATGAAGTGATATTTATTTTATACTGTGAATTATAATCCACTATGACTGTATTTATTTTTGTTGCTCTAATTGTCCCAAGTTGAGGATGCAGAGAAACTGGATCATTCATACATTACTGGTGGGAATATGAAATTGTACAGTTGCTATATAAAAAAAAGTTAGCAATTTCCTTAAACACTAAACATGTAACTACCATACAACCCAGTAATTGCATTCCTGAGCATTTATTCCAGAGAAATGGAAATTCTTATTCACATGGACACCTATACATGGATGTTTATAGCAGCTTTGTCACACCCTTATTGGAAACTACCCAGATGTCTTTCAGTGGGTGAGAGTTTGAAAAGCTGTGGTACATTCATAACATGGAAATATTATTCAGTTATAAAAAATAATGTCAATTGAGACACTATAACACCCTGAATGAATCTCCAGAGAATTATGCTCAGTGAAAAAGTCAATCTGAAAAGTTCACTCACTGTATGATTTATCAGTTTCCCTAAACTACTCGGAGTCTTTTCCTTTAAAAAAATACTGCAGTTAATATTATGTACACTGATCATTGCCCAGCCAGTAACTATATCTGTAAGGTATATTCCCTAAAATGGAATTGTTGGGTCAAAGAAAAACACATTTGTAATTTCAGTAGATGCAGCCAAATTGCCGTTTGCAGTGTGCATTCTCACTTTACTGCATAAAGTGCCAGTTTTCTACACACTTACCAACACAATGTGGACTCATGGGAAAATCACTGAATTCTCTGTGTCTCAGTTCTCTTATCTGTAAAGTGGGGGGAAAATGGGACCCACCTGATGGGGTTACCATGAGGCCCAAATGAATTAATACACGGAAAGTGATTGTAACAGTGCCAGGAGAAGTTAATGCTGTGTATGAGTATTAGTGGTTATTGTTATCACAACCAAGCTTTTTTTTTTTTTTTAATTTTTATTTTTTTATGATAGTCACTGAGAGAGAGAGAGAGAGAGAGAGAGAGAGGCAGAGACACAGGCAGAGGGAGAAGCAGGCTCCATGCACCGGGAGCCTGATGTGGGATTCGATCCCGGGTCTCCAGGATCGCGCCCTGGGCCAAAGGCAGGCGCTAAACCACTGCGCCACCCAGTGATCCCACAACCAAGCTTTTTGATATTTGTTAATCTGGTTGGTGAAAATGATATTTTGTTGTAATAGTTTTAATTAGCATTGATCTTACTGTAAGATTAAGCATCATTTCAATTGCTTAAAACCATTTGTCTTTCCTTTTCTGTGAATTGTTGATGCAAGTCTTCTTACACACTCATCACTTATGTTCATATTCCATTGGCTAGAACTAGCCACATCTAGATACAAAGGGGTGCTTCTGGGAAATGTAGTTCATCAAACAGACCCTTTACAGTGATCACTCTATACTATGTATGTTTCCTATATTTGTATTCCTCCCTCCCCCTTTTGGACTAAGATAGGTAACTATTTAATCTTGTATTTTTCCAAAACAATTATTAATGGCCTTGTTTATTAGTTCTATTTGTTGTTTTTATATTTTTAACTCATTGGGTTCTGTTTTGTACTGACTTTTTTCTTTCATTCTGAAATCTTTAGGTTTATTTTGTTTTCATTCTTCTTGACCTGGATCCTTAATTCATTTATTTTTATTTGATCTCTTAAAATATTAAAGGCTAAATTTTCCTCTGAATACTGCTTTTAGTCATGTTCCATGTGTTATTATGTGTAGCATATGTATAGTGATTTTCATTGTCTAGATATATGTCAGTTTGATTTTTCTCTTTTAGGTAAGAATTATTCAAAAATTTAAAATTCTGAATGCTTTACATTAGCATAGAAAATGTTATCTGCTCTAATAGTACTTTTAGTCAACCAGTCTAATTTAGGGTTATTTTATGACCATCCTATGGGTATCTGAAGAGAAGAAAAATGTTTGTTCTTTATGTTTAGGGATGTATACACATCTAAACACACACATAAAATTTTTATGTATATTATATACTTATAATCTTTAACAAGAGGGGTGTCATGAAGTCTTAAAATCATTGAAGAAGGCCCCAACCTAGAGGGTGGGCACTATGGAATCCTTTTTTTTTTTTTTTTTTTTTTTTTAGAGATAGTGCACACCTGTGAGAGGTGTGGGAAGAGGGGCAAAGGAGAGGAGAAGAGAGAATCTTAAGCAGGCTCCACACCCAACATGAGCCCAATGTGGGGCTCTATCTCACAACCCTAAGATCATGACCTGAGTCGAAATCAAGAGTTGGATGCTTAACTGACCGAGCCACTAAGGCTTCTCACATGGAATCATTTAGAATTGTTTCTTAGAAAAGCACTAAGGGAGGGTTCTGGGAAGAATCTCTGCATAGGTCCTAAACTTCTTAGAACTTTCCATGTACTTATTTTCCTTACTGTTAGGGGGTGGATGTTATTGGGTAATTATGTCCTTCCTCTTTAGAAGCTAACCAAGCTCACTCACATCTGGAAATTTACAGTCGTGTATATATACCAATATATTTAAGAACATATCTTTTATTTAAGAACACTTCTGGGTCTTTAGTAGAGAGGTAGGGAACCAAAATTTTTTTAAGCAGAGACTTGTCTATGTGTCCCAAATAAATCACATAGCTGTTTTTTTTTTTTTAAGATTTTATTTATTTATTCCTGAGACACACACACACACACACACACACACACACAGAGTGAGGCAGAGACACAGGCAGAGGGAGAAGCAGGCTCCACGCAGGGAGCCCGATGCGGGACCCGATCCCAGGCCTCCAGGATCACGCCCTGGGGGGAAGGCAGGTGCTAAACCACTGAGCAACCCAAGGATCCCTACATGGCTGTTTTTATGGGACTTAGCCTGAACAGAGATATATGGAGATTTGGTAAAGGAGTAGGTGTTGAGTAAATTTTGCCATGAGCCTGAAAGTCTTACCCTAGAAATAGTTATACAAAAGGGTAAAAGCATATTCTACGTAATAGCCCAGAGATTTGGCTATAAATACTGTATTAAGGTTTCAAAATTTAACAATTACATCACTCTGGCATCAGTGCCCATACATAATTACCAAAGGGGAAATACAAGCTCTTGACTAAGTCATCTACCTACAGACAGGGCTGAAAGAATTATGGACAGCATCTAAAAATTGCTTGGATACAGCATGTAACTGAGAGTCAAAGACAGGTGAGGGGAGATCCCTGGGTGGCTCAGCGGTTCAGCGCCTGCCTTTGGCCCAGGGCGTGATCCTGGAGACTTGGGATCGAGTCCCACGTCGGGTTCCCGGCATGGAGCCTGCTTCTCCCTCTGCCTGTGTCTCTGCCTCTCTCTCTCTCTCTGTCTATCATGAATAAATAAATAAAATGTTAAAAAAAAAAAAGACAGGTGAGGTTTTTTGATTATTCTGTTTCTTGGTATCCACATTTCCATTTCCTTATAAATAAAGGAATCATACTGAGGTATGGCCAGAATGGGGAGGAATTCTCAATGGCATCAGATCTTACTGCAAAGGAAAAGTCACCATTGGATTATCAAGAGTAATCTCCAAAGACCTGCTGTAGTATCCAAGGTTAGTCTTCCATAGAGAGCTAGGTGTCTAACTGCAACATCTAAGGAAAGGAAATGAAAATAGACTTTAAGTTTTAGAAGGAAATTTGCCTGACCAGTGGTATGGGTCCGTGGAGATGGGAGGGATCCATGAAGTGGGGGAACCTAGTCTTGATTCCTGAAATCATCTGATGATCTGAGAGGTGGTTGCATATATGAGCTAAAAAGAAAAAAGCAAATTAGAATTGCAGATTTGGCTCACAAACAAGGGAAGAAAGACCCAGGAGGGAGATAATGGATGCTGTGTTAATAAGGCAGGTGGAATTTTGGCTTAAGTTTGTAAAATCAAACATAATATTCTTGTTTTTACCCTGAATTTGTGGAGCAGTTCTTATTGATCAATTTATTTCAGTTGGTCCTCTTGGCTATTGGCTATTGATTTTTTAAAATCTCTGAATTCCTTTCCTTCTAAGTATGATTATTCAATTTAGGGTTATGTGGAAAAACACCCCTAAGCATATGCTCCTAAATGTATAAGTTTGCATAGAATTTCAAGGGGTTTTAAGAATGCCTAAAAGATTTCTAGCCACTTGAATTAAGACCATTTTCTCTAGGAGGCAGACAAGATTAATATTATTTGTGCCTTATCAGTGAAGAAATGGAAACCACAGTGGACAAATGACCTGTCCTCGGTCACTCAGTAATCTAGAGTCAGAGTAGAACTAGAACCTGGATTTCCTGATTCTCTGTCACCACAGCACCCCTTAGAATACAATCAGCATCTTTCCAGCAAAAGGCACCAGGAGTATATGTCTTTGCCAGAACACACTGTTGTAATGTGAGAAGTGCTTCTGGTCCAGATTTTTGATGAGGGAGCTGAGGCTGGAGGAGGCTGCATTGCATTCTGCTTAATTTCTTCATCAATAACCTTGATAGACTTGCCAGTCCTTGCAAACACTGAGAAATTGGCTTGTCTTCGAATTTTTCATTGCATTACTATGCTCCTAATCAATATGTGAATCTCTACAGTCCTCTTGCCCTTGGAGAAGGATGCATCAGAAGAAATTTGTATTCTTAGTGCCACCTTGCAGTTATTTTCTGGGAGAGAGGTTGAGAGCTAGGACTTGCCAGAAGACAGGAGACACTTGAATTGTGGTTGTTCTCGTGCATTTTTGTTATGTATATCCCTATCACAACACAATTGGCCTTTCTGTTTAAATCAGGCAGGAGTGTCCTGGGAGCACGTTTGCATAGGTGTACAGTTTACCTTTGAAGGTCTTTTGCCTCCTGCTTTGACATCCTACTACCTTCTGGAGCTCTTGCCCTCTTCCCAACACCGGTCTTAGTCGTACTCTCTTAATTGTTAAGTGACAGCTGTGTTGGTGTTAATAATGGATTACAGCTTCTTGTGTTTCATCTCATAGGGGTCCTTACATTTTAATAAAGAGCTCAGGGAAAACATCAGTAATGATGCTCTATTAACAGGCTACACTGCAGGATCCAGAGAGATACTGTAGCATTAGGGTATCCTTTAATAACATCATGTAGGGAACCATCCTCCTTTCCTTCCATGCATAAGAAAGACCGTGTGATAAATGTTATAGTGGCTTGCTTGGCCTCTGTTACAACCCCTCCTATCATACAAAGGCCAGAAAGTCAGAAACTATAATCTCTACACTATCTTAGAGGTCCAGCTATGGTCAGCCTCCATCAATCAGATAAACTTGTACAAAACTTTGAATTGGAACTTGGGAAGAGAGAACTTGGAGAGTCTTTTTCTGGTGGGGACTGTGGCATAATTTTGAGATCCTGCAGCAGTGATGATAACTTTCCCAGTGTGTTCATTCAGTGAGTAATGGGAAGAATGTTTCCTGATCTATCAGTTGCCACAATAGGCCTAAGTGGTTCTGCAGTTGCAACTCCTGGATGCTTAGTCTAGAGCCTTTTCCCTTGGTTTTTCCAACAAATTTGGGAAGCACCTAATTTCCTCGATCATATTCCTTTCTGGTGACACCAACTAAAATTAATGCTGTTGCATGCAACCAAACCCAGATCAGTACCAGAAATGACTACAGGCAAAACGTTTTCAAGGCAGTAGGAATCTGGGTTTGACCATCTGACCTGGTTGGACCTGAAGACAATGAGGACCCAGGTGCACATTTTTCAGTCGACGTCCAAACATTTTTTGTTATAAATTTGAATAGGATAAATAAAATAAAGGGATATAATTTCTAGCATATTATAAATACTGTATTAAGGTTTCAAAATTTAACAATTACATCACTCTGTTAAACATTTCCAGTGAAATCTAGCTATTGTGGTGATTTATTACCCTCAATTATCCACTTTTAAAAGTACACACTCTTCCTTAGGAGAAATTTTACAATATTTACATTTTCTTCGTTCTTGGTTCAAGTTGTATTTCTGTTTCACATCTCCTATAAATTATATCTTAATAGGATGTATTTTATGCTCAAACATCTTTTATTGCTAGCCCTAATGCACTTCTCTGCCAAAAAATAAGTTTATAAAATGAAGTTTTAATTTTTTTGTGTGTGTGCTGTGGTCATAGAAGTCCTCAAGTTTAGGAATTTCCTTATGAACTATTACAATTATGAGCAGTATATAACTAATCAAAACAACATAAAGGTATTACACATTAAATAGGTAATTATTTAACATATAAGTAAGATACTAATAGAAACTGCTCTCAATTAGATGGATGCAGTTAGTTTTTTCCATCTGAATTATATTCACATAAATGAATGTTATTTTTTACTAGAGTGAGAGTTTCAACATCAAGTTTGCTCTTATTTTTCATTTTTACATACGTAAGCAGTGAAAAACTTTGTTCATACCAACAGGTCAATGGGAATGTAAAGTTTTGTCATAACAATTCAATTCTTTGAACTTCTCAAAATAGGTCTTAAAATTATTTTAATGATCATTGAAAAATTCTAATGGTCTTCCTTCAATTTTTTAAAACAAAAAGTGGAAACCTCCTAATTTTTAAAGAGAATTGTTGCCTAGTCATCAGATTCATCCACTTTCTCAATTTCTGGGAAATATACCAAGAAAGCTTTATGAAAACCTATAAATGGCCATTAATTATAGCATTTGTCTTTCACTTTAAAAAATATATTTAACCTCATAATTCAGAAAGGTTTAGGAGTATAAAAAATATTCTTGATTTCAATACACATTTATTAATACATTTTAAAGGTAAAAATACCTTTATCTTAACCATGTGATTTAAATATCTTTTATCAAAATTGTAGAGCTGAAGATTAAGCTCATTCAGTTTATGGGAAATGCCTGCCATATATCCAAATTGGCAAAGCCGGTGCTCATGGTCAAGTTAATGAGCCAAGTCATATCTAATTTCTGCCAGAAAGACTCTGACTTATTTTTCAATTCAAATAAGCATGTTATAATGCATTCCTATGATAGCTATTTAACTTCTAAATTCTATATCTGAGATAAAAAGAAAGGTATGATAAAGGATGGAGCCTTACTGAGCTTGCCGCCTCAGTGATATGTCTCCCCCTTCAATAACTCTTACTTACAGTCTTTTTGTTTTGTTTTCATGGCAGTTTCCTTAAGGATTGACACATCTTTCACAAAGAGTCAGACAATATGAGTGATGAGATCTTATAACACTTTTGCCCCCTCTACAATATATGAAAGCACCTCGGCAGAGGCCAAATACCTGCTTCTAATGCCACAGTCAGCCCTTACATTCTGACTGGTCATTCAGAATGACCTTACATTCTGTTCTGTTCTCAAGTAACCCCTCCACTGTTCACTCCAATCCTTGCATGAATCTACTAAATGCTGAGATAGATATATACACAATAGATATATACACAAGACGACTATCATTCTTTTCTTAAAGTTTTTTTTTTCTTAAAGTTTTCATTTTAATTCCAGTATAGTTAACATAGTGTTATATTAGTTTCAGGTTTATGATATAGTGACTCAATAATTCCAGACATCAGCCAGTGCTCATCACTTTGACAAGTGCACTCCTTAATTCTCTTCACCTATTTAACCCATTTCTCCATCTGTCGCTGGTAACCATCAGTATATTCTTGATAGTTAAGAGTTTATTTCTTGTTTTGTCTCTCTCATTTTTCCCTTTGCTTATTGGTTTTGTTTCTTAAATTCCACATATGAGAAAAATCATATGGTATTTGCCTTTCTTTGACTTATTTAGTTAGCATTATACTCTGGAGCTCTATCTATGTCATTGCAAAAGGCAGGATTTCATTCTTTTTTATGTCTGAATAATATTTCATTGTATATACATACCACATCTTTTTTTATCCATTCATCAATCAGTGGACATTTGGGCTGCTTCCATATCTTGGCTGTTGTAAAAAATGCTGCTATAAATATAGGAGTGCATGTATCCCTTTGAATTAATGTTTTTGTATTCTCTGTGTAGATATACAAAAGTGGACCCCTGGTAGTTCTATTTTAAACTTTTTGAGGAAACTCTATGCTGTTTTCCAGAGTGGCTACCCCAGTTTGCATCCCCACCAACAATGCAAGAGAGTTCCTTTTCTCCATATCCTCACCAACACCTGTTTCTTGTGTTGTTGATTTTAACCATTCTGACAGATGTGAGGTGATATTGCATTGTAGTTTTGATTTGCATTTCCCTTATGATGAATGATATTGAGCATCTTTTCATGTGTCTGTTTGCCATCTGTATGTCTTCTTTGGAGAAATGCCTGTTCATGTCTTCTGCCCAATTTTTAATTGGATTATTTGATTTTGGGGTGTTGAGTTTTATAAGTTCTTTATGTATTTTGATACTGGCCCTTTATTGGATATGTCATTTGCAAATATCTTCTCCCATTCCACAGGTTGTCTTTAGTTTTGTTGATTGTTTAAGAATTATCACACTTGATATGTCTTGGATTAAGGAAGCTTCCTGATACAAATATTTGGAATTGTACCTTTGATTGATGCCATGGAAAGGTCTAGGTCTTGGGCCAGTGCACCATATGTAGATGAAATGTTATGATTCTCTTTTGAAAAGTGGTTGAAGGTCAGTTTTATTTTTTTACTTTTGTTTTTTACAGATTTTATTTATTTATTTATTCATGAGAGACACACAGAGAGAGGCAGAGACATAGGCAGGGGGAGAAGCAGGCTTCCTTTGGATAGCCCAATGCAGGACTGGATCTGGGGACCCTGGGATCACACCCTGATCTGAAGGCAGACACTCAACCACTAAGCCACCCAGGCATCCCTGAAGGTCAGTTTTAAAAGAGAAGGTAGAAATGAAAGAAAAAAAAAAACTGGCATGACATTCTGACCTCAGGTAGATCAATTTTAGGAAAGTACATATGGAAAATAGGATGTAGCAATTGTTTCCTTTAAAACCGTAGACAAGGTTTAGAAAGACTTGTATCTTAGAAAGACTTGTGAACATTTCCTGGTTTAAAAAATGTGGAGAGAGAGGGAATTCTATTGTCTGCAGATGGAATTTGACCAAATGGTAGTACGTGGAAACTTCACCTGCAATACCATCAATGCTACCAGGCATTTTCAGAGGACATAGAAGACTGATCAGGATACGAACAAGGAGAGGAAGAATATTTGCTGGATCTGCTCCTATCTTCCAGTCTGAGAACTCTGCACCTTGACACTTCACATCCCTGTTGTCTCCATCCCGGACATCCTAGAGGTTAATGGTTTTATGAACATTACTGATCCTGCTGGGGTGACCTTACATTCTGTTCTGTTCTCAAGTAACCCCTCCACTGCTCACTCCAATCCTTGCATGAATCTACTAAATGCTGAATAAATAAAATATTTAGAATCAGGGAATGTTAAAACTGAATAAAACATGAGCCATCATCTAATCCAATGATCTTGGTGTGCAGATGAGAAAACCGAGGTGCTGGATGGGGAAGCAATTTGTCAGAGGCCACAGTACTAATTGAGGTTAGTTGACCTGTCATGATTCTGCTCAGACTCAATGTCTCTAACATTGTACTTCTTAAAGTTTCCAAACTTACAAGTGTCTCTGTAAAACAGCAAGTATACCAACTACAGATAGATATCCTGTTCTGATACAGTATCTTGAAAATAATAGTGAAATCCCTTGTCCAGAAGTTACAGCCATGGGATTCTTAGCCCCATCGTGGTTCAGGACAGAATGTAGGGTGTAAAAGGAGGAGTAATTAGGGTCAAAAACTGGGTAGATGGCTGCCTACAGCCTTCCATCCATCTCCAAATAGGACAGAAAAATATTGAATTGAATCCACAGATAACAATGACTCTTACTTGGTGCACCAGATGTGATCCAGAAACTTTGCATCCTGGGTTTTAGGAGTCATAATACTTCAAGTAAGAGTTGGTACTAGTCATTTAGAATAATGTTACAATAGTTCTTTCTTCAAAGTGAAAGACTGTGGATGGTGGTCCGTGGTGGCTGAGGTTGGACCTGGGGGAAAGTAAACAAGTACTCCATTCAAATAATAAAAGTAGGGCCCGGTTACAGAAAAAAAGATAAGCCACTGTCATGAAGACAGTTCAGCAAATCTGTACATTCAGAAGATCCAGATGTGAAAACTCACTGACCTTATGATCAGCTGTGCAACTGGATCGATGGCAAAACAAAACAAAACCCCTCAATTCTCCACTCCTCCCTATATTCTCACCCTTTGCAATGTGAGGAGGAATCTATTTTCCTACCCCTTGAATCTGAGCTGGCCTTGCAAAATGCTGTGTGCCAAAGGATGGGGCATAACTGTGATGTCGTGCCAGGTCTAACCCACAGCTCAAGAGGACTCACATACCTCAGGTCCTCTCTCGGAGTCCCATCTGACTGCCACACGAACAAGCTTAAGCTGGCCTACAGGAGCAGAGTCAGCTCACTTATCCCCTGAAGTCCCAGGAGTGTGAAAGAGCCCAGCGAAGACCAGCAAATCTGATGTGCAGTCAGAGTACAGATGTTGGAGAAAGCCTAGCCAAAGCCAGAACCATCCTGCTGAACCCTGCCTAAATTGCTGATCCACAGAATCATGAGCCAACTAAATGGTTATTATTTTAATCCACTAGGTTTGTGGTGATTCGTTACACAGGGATACTTAATACAGTGATCCTGGGAAAGTTATCAAGCCACTCTGTGTGTCAGCTTCCCCTGTGTAAAACACAGATGATGATAGTACCTGGCTCATAAAGTTATGGTAAGGATCTAATGAATTAGTGCCTACAAATACTTAAAATGCCACATGGTAACTACTTTGTGCTCAATAAATATTTTCATTACTGTTATTCCTAGAATTGAGGCATGAGGAGGGTTGCAGGTGATTGTGTAGAGACACAAGGGGACCCTTAAAATCCTCCCAAGTGCATGATTCCAAAAACTAGCAGAGGAGTGGCCACTGAATGCATCTATGGGGAACAGGAGCTGAGGAGGAAGCCAGCCTGGCTTTGCAATGAGGAACTACCCCTTTATTTATGAGGTTTGCAAATATGGGTTTCTGCATTTCAAGTTTTCTGAAAACTGGGCTTGTCCGTATTAACTATTATTTATATGTTCTCAATATAGAAAGCCAGGCAAAGCTGTTCTTTTGTGAGGATTTTAAGAACCCCGGCCCCGTATGAGGCAGTAAAAGCATATTTTAAAAAGGAATCTGAAGGCCGTTTAGGTACTAATTGTGCTTGAACTATTTTTAATAAACCATTTTTGTTCAGCTTATAATTTCCCATTTGCTGATAGCTCTAACAGGTAAAATGAAGTACAATTCATCTTGCTAGACTAAAATATCCATCTAGCACGGAATGGATTTTAATCCAAAGCAAGAAATTAATTTTCATAGCCTAGTAATTACCAAGCAGGGATGGGATTTCATAAAAATTGCTGTTGGATAGAATCATGCATGGCTCCATCCAATTTTAAAATTCTTATTGGATTTAGCCTCTGATTTATGGGTCAACTGTAAAAGGCTGCAGCAGAATTTGGTGCCAGCCCTTGTCCAAGTGAAATCTTACTCTCCATTTAGGTAATTAATAGAAGCCACTACAACTTAGGTCTGGTTAGGCTTCTTTGTCATCAATTGCTTCCAGGGAATGAAATGAGATTTTTGATTGGGGAACTTGAAGCAGACCCAGCAACCTCAACTTTCTGATTGTAAGGCGCAGTTTTTAAAGCTTCAATCAATTGAATTTGACAAATAAGATTCATATCTAATGCTACAGAGGTGTTGAGGTCAGCAAGGTAGCCAGGGTTGGCAACAGATCCAGAAGAATCACAATGTAGTTCCTGACAACTGGATTCCTGCACGCACTGGTTTACTTATTTATTTTTTTGAGCATCCTGTTACATGGCCATGTTGTATACTTCCTGTTTAGATGAGGCCAACTCAAACGGGGCATCTATGTCTTGTCTATTAGATCAGTTATTCTGAAGTTTTTAGTAGTCCTAAAGCTTTTATTCTGTGAAAGATTCACTAAGGGGTTTTTCAAAAGTACATATTACTGGTTGCATGTTTGATTTGATAGGTCTGGGGTGGGGATGTAGAATTGAAATTTTTAACAGGCTTCCCAGGTGATTTTGATGATATACTCCATGAGCTGCTCTTTCAAGATATTATTCTAGGCACGGATTTCTTAAAATTCTGTCTCAAAGGAAAGGAGGATTTGTATTCCCCGTGGTGCTAGAGTTTAAACTCAACCATAACTTACGTTGTAGACAATTGGGGATGTATTAGTGCACAGATGAATGATGGTTCTTTGAGATAGTAATAAAATTGATAACCTTCATTAGCAAGAATAATCAAGAAAAGTAAAAGAGATGGCACAAATACCAATATTAGGATTTTAAAAAGGATATTACTAAAGATCTAACACACATCATATATTAATCTTACTTTTTCATTTTCTGATATTTTGACATCTGGGGCCTTGTTGGTCCTAGAGAGACTGCCTGTCCAAGAACTAGCCAATTCCTGGGACTCTCCTGAAAGTTCACCTTTTATATACAAATAAATCCTGAGTGGGAAAAATTAGAGAGGGAGACAAACCATGAGAGATTCCTAACTCTGGGAAACAAATAAATGGTTGCAGAAAGGGAGGTGGGCGGGGGGGGGGGGTTGGGGTAACTGGGTGATGGGCATTGAGGAGGGCACTTGATGGGATGAGCACTGGGTGTTATACTATATGTTGGCAAATCAAACTTCAATAAAAACAAATTTAAAAAAATCAATCCAATGCCTATACCTCTCAACACCTTACTGAGCTCTCACATGTCAAATCATTATCACCCCAGAGTCAGGTATCAGACAATTGGGGGCAGTCCCTAAACCCTGGAGCTCACTGAAATTACTCAAACTGGCCAACTCTATACCTACTTAGCCTGCTTACCCTAGTTTGCCCATTCCTCCCTGTGAAACCACAATAAAGGCTCTTGTCTGTATTTTGCACTCCCTCCCTCTGCTTCCTTATTGACCTTGATGTTTCTTCACATAGCTCTGCATGGTGTGTGCTCTGCCTCCTGCTTCTAGGCAACTATGAATCAAACTGCTGCCTTCATCAGTGTTGTTTTCAGGACTGCATGTATCATCACACTCAATTAAAACCAACCCTAGTTACATTTCTACAACATGTCAAAAATATAATAAGGGGATATAAAAAACAAATTTATGCTATTAAGTATGAAAATTGATGAAAAGGATGAATTGTGAAAAAACACGATTTATGGATGCAAGAAGAAATAAAAAATCTCAATATCCTATATCAAATTAAAGATGTTGACCTGGAAACAAACTGAGGGTTGCTGAAGGGGAGGGGGTTTGGGGGATGGGTAACTGGGTGACGGGCATTAAGGAGGGCACATGATGTGATGAGCAGTGGGTGTTATACGCAACTGATGAATTATTGAAAACTACATCTGGAGCTAATGATGTACTATATGTTGGCAAATTGAATTAAATTAAAAAAATATAAAAAAGTTAGGAATGGGTAGCTAAAAAATCTTCCCATAAAAAACTCCAGGTGCAAAAACTCCAATTTATTTTTTTACCTTTAAAAAATTTTTTTAACTGAGCTACAGAATTATACTTTGAGATGACTTTTACTTAATTTTCCAGTACCATTATATGACTTAGTTATACTGATGAAAAGAAAGCATTAAAGCAAAACTGTACTGTGAATTAAGAATTAGTGAAAATAATACATTATTAACTTCATATTTTGTTATATCAGAGACCTAAGAACAGTCAATTAATTAACTCTTAAAAATTTACACAGATTTAGATGAATTTTTTCACTCCTCATTGGATTAGTAAAATACACTCTCAATATCCGCATGTAAGAAAATATCTCCACTTGGGTCCATAAATTAATTCTTCAGTAAAAAAGAGATGCTTGGTTTAGATACATTTGAAATTATTCATCTCATTTTAAATGCTCATTTAATGTTTTAATAGACTTCATTTTTAAAAGCAGTTTTAGCTTTACGTCCATTTTGACAGACTTGAAAGTACAGATGTACATATCGTACACCTCCTACCCCAGTGCACACACAGCCTCTCCTATTTTAAGCATCCCATACCAGAGTGGTACATTTATCACAACCCATGAGGCTTCACTGACACATCATTATCACTCAAGGTGCATAGTTTACATTAACGTTCACTCTGATACATTCTATAGGTTTTGACAAATGTGGAATGGCAAGCATTCACCATGAGGGTATCATACCAAGTAGTTCACCTGCCCTAAAAATCCTCTGTGCTCTGTCTATTCATCCCCTCTCCCCGCCAACCTCTGGCAATCACTGATCTTTCTACTGTCCCCATAATTTTGCCCTTTCCAGGATTTTAGGTAGTTGGAGCAATACAGCATGTAGCCTTCTCAGATTGGCTTCTTTCACTAGGTCATATACATTGGAGGTTCCTTCATGTCTTTTTGTGACTTGATAACTCATTTATTTTTAGTACTACATACTATTCCATTGTCTGGGTGCACCACAGTTTATTTACCCACTTACCTCCTGCAGGACATCTTGGTTGCTTCCAACTTTTGGCAATTATGGATAAAGCTGCTATAAACGTCTGTGTGCAGGTTTTGTTGGACCTAAGTTTTAACTCATTTGGGTTAATACCAAAGGAAGCAAATGCTGGATCATATGGTAAGAGTATGGGTAGCTGTGTAAGAAACCACTAAATTCCTGTTTTCCACAGTATATGTACCATTTGGCATTCCCACCAGCAGTGAATGAGGGTTTTTGTTGCTACACATCCCCACCAGCATTTGGTATTGTCAGTGCTTTGGATTTTGGCCATTGTAATAGGTGCAGGGTGGCATCTCATTGCTGTTTCAAGTTGCAATTCCCTAACACCATAGAATGTTGAAATGCTCATTTAATTTTAATGCTAATTTTCTTATTTCTTGCTAAAAAGTCTGTCATTAAGAGGACCACTACTAAATTATAGCACCATTAAAAGCCTTCTCATCTCATCTGTCTTGTCTTAGCCATGCAGGTGCTTTTAATTGAAGGAAATTCTTATTTATATAATTACCAAGGGACGAAGAGCTTACTCAAATATTGGCATTAATATACTAATTTATATATGTATTTGCATGAGCTATACAGATAATGCACCACACGTGCTATGTAATAACATATTAAAACAATGCTTATAATGTTTATGTCTTAATTGTCACTTACTATAGTTGTTCTTAAAATAAACTTTTAATTTTAAAATAGATTTAGACTTAGAGAAAAGTTATAAGCATAGTACAGTATATCTCACACTCAGTGTCTCCAAACATCTCACATTAGTATTGTATTCGATATTATTATTAAAGTCCATTTTATTCTTATTTCCTTAGTTTTACTTAATATTCTTTTTTTTTTCTTTTCTTTTTCCAGAATCCTACCCATCCAGGATATTACAGTAGGATTCTTTAGACTATGACAACTTCTTAGATTTTTCCTTGACAGTTTTTGGGAGTGCTTGTCAAGTGTTCTATAGAATGTTCCTCAATTGGAATTGTTTCATGTTATCTCATGATTATATGGGGTTATGGGCTTTGGGGACAAAGACCACAAAAGTAGAGTACAATTCTCATCACATCGTATCAAGGGGACATGTTATGAACAAGACATCACTGAATATGTTAAGCTTAATCATATGGCTGAGGTAGTTAGTGTTTATTCTAGAGAAAAAAAACTGACTAGGTTTCTTCACTGTAAAGTTCTTTTCTCCTGATTTTTGTATTATATTCTTTGGAAGGAAGTCACTATGTGAAATTCACAGGTTTTGAAGGGGTGAGAGGTTATGTTCCATTTTCTTGAAGGAGGAGTCTTTACATAAATTACTTGGAATCGTTCTCTTTCATTTACTTATTTAATCATTTATGTATATCCATATGGAGCTGTGAATATTTATTTTATACTTTGGGCTATAACCTAATACTACTTTATTTATTTTGTTGGTCTAACTGTTCCAGATTCCTTAAAAATTTCAAGGAAGAAATAATATCATTCTTACATAAACTTTTATAGAGAAATGGACAAAAGGGTATATTTCCCAATTTTTATGAGGACACACTAGTCTTCATACAAAACATGATAAAGACATTATAATGAGAGAGCGAGAGAGAAAGAGAGAGAGAGAGAGAAAAAAAAAGAAAGAGAGAGAGAGAGAGAGCAAGCACACAACTTCTTTTATGAACATAGGGGCCAGCTTTGGAGGCTACCCAAGACACATAAGGATGTAACTTCAGGAGCTCCAGATAATACAGGTTGGATCCACCTGACCTATATTATTTGGTGGATCCAATAGTCCTCAAAATGTTTGTATCTGTTTGAGAAGTTATGCAGAGCATTTGGCAAATCCAATATGAAAACTGCAGAGCAGGCCCACAGATTTTTGGAGCAAAGGGATTAGACTTCCAGTAAGTGGCAATTTCACTGTAAGCAATAGCTTTAGGCTTGATATTAGGTTACATTTGATACTGAACATCTGATCTTGGGAAGCCATCATGAGTTCTGAACAGCCCATCATGCTGGGTGCTATATTATCCAATTCATCATAAAGTAAGGCATTTTCAGGGTTCTGCCATCAAGGGGAAAGGGCAGGTGCAAGACCAGGCCTCAGTGGGTAGGTGCTGAAGGGGCAGCTTGGTTTAAGAAGGTGGTGGCTCAGAACCCCTCTCAGCACTGCTATTCTTGTTATTCTTCAATAAGCACCCACATACATGGAAAATGCCTCATGATTAGTTACCTAAGAAGGAAGAAATTACTTTATTCACAGGTAATTGTGCACAACATATCACGGATCAGTGTGGTTTTAGAACCTTACTCAGAAGTAGTCTTAAAGGATAATCAAAAACAGGAAATTTTCCTTTGAGTAGAACATCAATGGTTATATATATATTTCTCACTTTTACTAGGAGGAGAGATGGACTGACATAAGTATCCACACTGAAAAATAAGTAGCATTTGATTTTTTTGGTCGAAGATTAGGAACAAGGAGAATGAAATATGAGTGATAAGGAGGTTCAGGAAATACATCTGAGTCCAAAATGTCAGAATATTTCTATCTTATTTAAATTTCACCACAAATCCCTCCCTTCTGAAGAGTAGTTTAATAAGCAAACAAGAATGGGCTTATCTGGATGTCAGTCCTCCAACTACCCTAACTACCAGGGTATTGTTCACATTGCTCATGACCAGGGAAGTGATGGTGGAAGACTCTTTCCCTCACCACCACTGTTGAGAGCCTAAGTGGCAGCAAAACAATCATATGTGTCCATACCATATACCTGGTAGCTAGCCAGTCTTACTGGACCCATTCCATTATAGAAAATGCTGTGATTTTTTTTTCCTTACCAAACTAGACATTTATGAGGCTGGGAAAAAAATTACAGCATTTTCTATATGGGTGTCTATCCCATATATCACTTCCTCTAACTAGGAACTCGCCTCTGAGTGCCAAGTTAAGGTTGACAGGATACTCTGGTCTTATCACATTCCTCATAACCTGGAAGCAACCGACCACATAAAATGGTGGGATAGCCTGTTAAGAACACAGAAAAGGCAAAAGAAGAAACTCAAGGGATAAAGGCCTTTCAGGAATGAAGGTTTGGTTACTCCACCCGGAAGGAATCCTATTGACTTGAGAGGCTAAATAAAGGCAAAGCTAGGGATGCTTTGGTTGGGCGGATCAGTGGTTGACATCTGCCTTCCGCTCAGGTAGTGATCCTGGAGTCCCCAGGATCAAGTCCTCCGGATTGAGTCCCTCGTTGGGGTCCCTGCTGGGGGCCAGCTTCTCCCTCTGCCTATGTCTCTGCCTCTGTCTCTCTGTGTGTCTCTCATGACTAAATAAAATATTTTTTTTTTTAAAAAAAGGGCAAAGCTAGCATCAAATGCACAGGGGAGGAGAGAGCTCAAAAATAATAGCTCTGGCCTAGTGAACAGTTGCAGAAACAAGGGTCTGGTGGTGATGGCTAAATCTGCCTTTTAGTCCATGGGCTGCAAATTTTTGAGAGGGTTTTATGATAGACCTAGAGGATGAATGAAAAATACCCAGTGACTTAGAAGTAAACCCCCGAGACAAGAATTTGTGTGCAAGTCACCTATTTGGGAAGTGATCCCAGAAAGTACCACCAGGAGAGCAGGAAGTGAGGTTGAAGAAGGAAAGGCAAACCATGACGTGTATACTTCCACACATGTCATCATATGAGCAACTGCAACTGACTCCTAAAGAATGAAGAACTCTGCAAGACTATAGAATATCCAATCAAGAGTTACTCTAACAGTTCTTGGGGAGGTGAGGAAACTTGTATATTTATCTATTCTTCAGTCCCTGATTGAGGGATGCTCCCCAAGAAATGATAGCTTTTTGTACCTCCTGCCTGCCCCCCAAGAATAGTCAGAGAGGTCTCCAGTGGCCAAAGAAAACCCACAGGCAAAAAGTTGCCAGTGCTGGCAGTTGGAAGTCAGGGCCAGTGTGCCCTGAAACAGAATGTGCAGAGATATGAGGTACAATTTGAGATCTGATACTCAGAGAATAAGGGCCTTCAGACCTTGCTTCTGGGTGCAATAGCTGGCTAAGACTTCCGGGAAGGAGTGCATTTGAGTATGTTATATGACTGTGTACTGTTGGATGAGAGTATTAGGGAACTTCTGTGGATGGGAATATGGGCAAGTGGACAGCCAGGAGAAACAATGTAGTGGACATCTACAACTACCATGGACCCACAGTCTCTCTGGGAGAATTTGCCCCCAAATATTCTGTTCTGGTAGAACAGCTCATCAGAGGATAACCCCCATCTCTGCTCTACTGACCACAGGAGTGAGTAGATGGCCAAGGTAGGCCAATGAAGTTCTGCCCCGTGGCAACATATCTCTAAGTGGGAATACATAGGAATGGAAGATGGTTGGTTCTGACTTATATGAAGGCAATGTCATGATGATTAAGTCTGTGAATTTCTATGAAATCCCTAGAGTGGCACTGGTTGCATCCTTCCAAAGGCTGGTTTGTTCAGATCTTCTTCAGTTCTTTAAACTACAAAGCATTCCTCTAATACACCCTCCTTTTGCTTAAATAAGAGTTGGTTTGGATAACTTACCTCCAAACAACCTGAACTCACACAGAAGTTCAAAGTTCCTGGAGTGCCAAGGTCAAAATTGCCTGTATAGAAATTGTATAAGTTCATGTTTAAGTAATTTCAGGCCTATTTCCCCAGATTATATTAATTTCTCTGAAGAAAGAGGAAATTTAAGGCCAACAACAACAAAAAAATTAAAGCTGGCTATCTACCTCTTTCAAATTCAACAGGAGAGAAATTCCTTAAAGAACTGTTAAGGCCAAAATACTGGCATGAAGTAACTACTGATACAAATTGATTAAACTTCAAAGTGCTGAAATCTTCAGAAGATGGAAAGTGATATGATAAAAGAGGGAGATGGCAGGCAAGGTAATTTGGCATCAATCCTTCTGAATCACTCTTAGGAGGAATTCATATCCTCTCTAAGGGGAAGCCACTTCAGTAGTCCTTGAGGATGCTCCATTGTTGCCTGGAAAGGAGGGAGAAAAAGGATCCCATGCAACATGGTGGGCAGGGAAGGTGAGTACCAGTTGGTTCACCTCTCAGCTGGGAATTTGTTTGTATGATGGAGAGGAAATTGGGTAGCAGCTGACTTGGCAACTTTGATGGGCTTTTAGATAATAATGAGCTATTGTGAATAAATGCCAAGAAATACCAATCTATACTGATTATTGTCAATGGCTAATGGGAGTGCCAGACTAGATTAAAAGTTTCATCATGGGGCTCATTTAGAGTTCTAATAGTGTGTAAGTTTGTAAGTATTTTCCCAATTCAACTGTAAGGTTTTCGAGAGAAGGCCTTTACATTTATATTCAAGACCTGTCTCAGTTTGAGCTCCCCCCAGAAACAGAGACTAAGATAAAAATGTGGGTGCAAATGGTTTGTTTGGGAGATGGTCTCAGGAAGCACTGACTGAATAGGGAACTGAGATGAAGAAGGCAAGCAGCAAAAAAGGATAATCTATTGACCAAGCTAGTTCTTCTACTTCCTGGGTGTCTTGCCTTTCTTTTACATTATTAATTATTCTGCAAATCTTTGATTATTCTTGTCTGTATGCTCATCATTATGTATTTTTAAAATAAAAACAGTTTATTAAGATATGATTCACATGTCACAAAATTCACCATTTTAAACATACAAGTCAATGTTTTTCAGTATATTCACAGACCTGTACAACTTCCCCACTAGAATCTTTTCATCACCCGGACTCATTTGTGGTCACTCCTCATTCTGCCCTACCCCCTTAGAAGTTACTAGTCTCCCTTCTGTCTTTATGGATTTGCCTTCAAAAGGGAGAGTGTTTGCAAATCATTTATGCAATAAGACTTGCGTCCAAAATATCACAAGTACTCAAATTTAACGATAAAAAGATGAATAAACCAATTAAAACATGGGTAAAGAATTGGAATTGACATTTCTTCAAGAAAAATATACAAATGACAAATAAGCACATGGAAAGATGCTCAACACCATTAGTCATTAGGGAAATACAAATCACAACCACAATGAGATACCACTTTGTATCCGCTCAGACAGCTATTGTAAATAGAAATAGTAAAACATGTTGGTGAAGATGTGGGAAATTCGGAATCTTCATACATTGCTGCTGAGCTTATAAAATGTCGCAGCCACTTGGAAGAGTTTGAAAGTTCCTGAAAATGTTAAACTGAAAGTTGCCATATGGCCCAGCAATTCCACCCCTAGATACATGTTCACGAGAAATAAAAACATATGTTCATGCTAATGCATGTATATGACTGTTCATGGCAGGATTGTTAATAACAGTCAAAAAAGTGGAAACAATACAAGTGTTCATCAATGATGAATGCATTAAAACAAAGGGGTGTATCTATACAACAGAATATTGTTTGGCAACAGAAGGAATGAAGTACTGACACTTCATTTCAATGTCACAACATTGAAAACATGCTCAGTGAGAGAAGCCAGATATTCAATTCTATGTATCAGTTCCAAAAGACCTCACCTTGTGTGATCGCAAGTTGTTCAGTTTTGGTATGCTAACTTTCCTCATATGAAAAATGGGAATTATAATACTTATCTCAAAGGGTTATTATAATATTAGCAAGTGGATGCAAAGTGCCTAGCAGGATGACTGGCACTGGAAAGCATGCAAGGGGCAGTGTGGTGATAATGCTACTGTCATCGTTTGACACAGGACTAGACATAGCAGATGCTTCAAAAAGACATTTGACAGCTGATGTTCAGCTCCAGGGAATTCCATGGTTGGCTAAAATTATGGGACACATCTGAACCAAAACCATGAGTCCAGCCTCTGTTGGGCAGGCAGAAAAACACTTTCTAATTTCCTGATCTGATTGCCCTGCTTGAGCTGCCCTCTGATGAGATGCCACACATACTCCTCCGCAGAGTGACAGTGGCCACCAACCGGACTTAGAAAAATATCCTTCAAGAAATGAAAAAGTAACATAACAAGTTCCAAGAAGATTTGAATCTTGTCTCCTGGAAAACTGCGTTTTGGGTTTCTTTCTTCCTCTGGCATTTGGTTCTATGGAATCTTTCTACCCTTTCCCCCAAATTTAAACAGCATAGTTTTATGGAACAATTGGCCTGTGGAAGACCTCTCAGGGGAATAGTTTGTGAGCCAAGGCATGCTTGCCATGGTAACTGAGTCCCCAAAAGACAATATCCCTAAAAGACATCTCCGTTTTCCTTTTCTCTGGGCCTGGTTGGAGTAGATACTTTAAGAGATTTTCTGCAATAACACGTACCTCCTTGCACAGTAAATACCTATCCAACAAAGTACCCGGCACTCAGGGACATGTTGTGGGTGTGCACAGAGTTAGGTTTTAACAATCAACAAAGATCCAGGGCACTTTAAAATGTCTGTCCTCTGATTTGGAAAAGAATAGGAAGAAGAAGGAGAAGTAGGAGAAAGAGAGGAAGAAGGAGAAGAAAGAAAAGGAGGAGGAGGAGGGGAAGGAGGAAAAAAGAGGAGGAGGAGAAAGAGGAGAAGAAGGAGAAGGAGGAAGAGGAGGAATGGATGAGGAAGGAGGAGAAGGAGAATGAATAAGAACTGAAAGGTTCAGGACACCTGGGTGGCTCAGTAGCTGAGCATTTGCCTTTGGCTCAGGGCATGATCCTGGGATCGAGTCCCCCATCAGGTTCCCCACAGGGAGCCTGCTTCTTCCTCTGCCTGTCTCTGCCTCTCTGTGTCTCTCATGGATAAATAAATAAAACCTTAAAAAAAAAAAAAAAAAAAAAGGAAAGGTTCTGCTTAGGAAAAAGAATAGAATCCTCTTCTCTAAAGATGAACCTGAATGAGCTGAGGAGAATGAGGGATTGGGAAGATCCAGGAACCCTAGGTTTGAGCAAACTCTGAGCCTGCCTCACAGTGCGATCTTGGGTAGGTCCCTTCACACTCTGACCTCACTTCCTTATTAATGAAATGAAGGATTTCAGCTTTGTTGTTTCTGGGTCCCTTCTGCTTCCAATGTACATGTTTCCCCCACTGTGACTTAGAAACTTGGGGAATAACTTCTTGTTGGAGGAAAGCATATTGATATCCCAGGTTTCATTTGTTTGTTTCTCCAAATTTGTAATGCCATCACGACTGAGGTATTTTACCATTTGAGAGATAAGAAAGGCATTGAGTGGTGAAGGGACTTGACCAAGGTCACAGCTAGTAAATGGAAGAATGGTGACTGGGTGCTCAGGTGGGACATGAATAACCAAAAGTCAAGTTGCTAATAAGACCCTTGATGAAATTTTGGGTCATGTTTTTACTCATTTGCTCACTCTCACCCACTGAGCCCTTCTCTCATGATCTCACAGTGGGGGGCAGTGTGGGCCACAGTGTGAGTTAAGCCCTGGACGAGGTGAGCACGGATCCTGATGGAGCACGAGGGAAGGACAGGGGGCATTAGTTTCTAGGGAAGTCTCCTCTGGAGGAAGAGAGATCAGAGTTGAACCTTGAAGAGAAGGGGGCAGAGCAAACAGGGGGCTGGCTTTGGAACTAAAGAACACACAGCAGTGGCAAAGGTCCAGATTCCACATGCAGCTCTGAGACTGTGAGCTCCTGTGGCGGCTGAGAGAGAGTTGGGGCAAGAGATGGTGGCAGGATTTGGCAGGACTTTGTCCTGAAGGCAATTGATGGCGGGGTGGGGGGGTGGGGGGGTCCTCTGGGGAGCAATGATGAGTGTTAAGGAGGAGAAGCATATGGTCAGGTTTGTACAGGGTGCTCCAAAAGTCTTGGTAGAGTTTTAAGCTTTAAAAACATGAGACGTATAAAGGCTACAAACTTTCCCAAAGAAACCATCAGGGGGGATCCCTGGGTGGCGCAGCGGTTTAGCGCCTGCCTTTGGCCCGGGGCGCGATCCTGGAGACCCGGGATCGAATCCCACGTCGGGCTCCCGGTGCATGGAGCCTGCTTCTCCCTCTGCCTGTGCCTCTGCCTCTCTCTCTCTCTGTGTGACTATCATAAATAAATGAAAAAAAAATTAAAAAAAATAAAAATAAAATAAAAAAGAAACCATCATTTGTAAGCTTAATTATTCAAATTGCTTTTGTCTTCTTTTGTGAATTTTGTTGGAATAAATGCCCTTCGAGCAGACTGGGGGAAGCTCGTTTCTATTCCTAGTTTTTTGACGCAATGTGTTAAATTAGTTTCAGGTGTAATCCTAGCCATATTTAAATCCTGTGGAGAATGTTGGTATTTTTGTTGTAGTAGGTCACTGATCCGGTTGGATTCAGATTGTACTTTCTGACCTGGCTTCCATGGGCTGTGGTTCCAATGTCAGTCCTGTTTTCAAAGCCTTGGCAGTGTCCAGATATGCTCTATGTATGTGCTGCTAGGTGACCAGTCTGGGATTTGGACTGTAGTCTTCCCTTTAGTTCAGCTCTCAAAGTCTGTGGAATGCTATTTAGGATTAGATATGCACATGCGCAGCAGGGGGATCGCAACAATTAGGGGGATTACTTTTATACACTTCATGCTCCCTGTGACTTCCCTGAAAGCTTCTGGTTGCCTGGGGATTCCCTTTTTAGTCCTATAGCCAGAAAAATGGGGCTTTATTTTGCTCTGTTACATGCTTCCTGAAACTGAGCCCATTTCTGGTGGAAGAACCGAGAAAAAAAAGAAAGGCAGGTAGGGTTTCCCCACCTTTTTGGGACCACAATACCTTTGACTAGAAAGGAAGGTTATCCTTCCTTCCTTCCTTCCTTCCTTCCTTCCTTCCTTCCTTCCTTCCTTTTTCTTTTTCTTTTTCTTTTTCTCTTTCTCTTTCTTTCTTCCTTTCTTTCTTTCTTTCTTTCTTTCTTTCTTTCTTTCTTTCTTTCTTTCTTCCTTTTTCTTCTTTTTAAAAGATTTTATTTATTTATTCACGAAAGACACAGAGAGAGACATAGGCAGAGGGAGAAGCAGGCTTCCTGTGGGGAGCCTGATGCGGAACTTGATCCAAGGACCCCAGGATCACAACCTGAGCCAAAAGCAGATGCTCAACCACTGAGCCACACAGGTGCCCTGGGTTACTCTTTCTTAAAGTATTAGATTCCTGTGTAGCCACCCCCTTGCCACCTGTATCACGGCTCCTGCCACCATGGAATAGTGTGTAGATACTTGAATATGAGAGAATGGAGAAAGGAAACATCAGGGGATTTCCCCATTCTCTGAGTGTTGGGAGACATTTCCCACTTCTCTCTCAAGAACTAGAGGGCTTGGGGCACCTGGGTGGCTCAGCAGTTGATCATCTGCCTTTGGCTCAGGGAGTGATCCTGGAGTCCTGGGATCAAGGCCCACATCAGGCTCCCTGCATGGAGCCTGCTTCTCCCTCTGCCTGTGTCTCTGCCTCTCTCTCTGTGTCTCTCATGAATAAATAAATAAATAAATAAATAAATATCTTAAAAAAAAAAAAAAGAACTAGAGGGCTTCTCCTGAGTCTCTCTGTTGACACCAATTGGATCTCAAGCCACATTGCATTCTGGCCAAGGGGTTCTGGGGCAGGGTGGTAAACTCACTGCCAGCTTGGTATAATTTCAAATGCTAATCTTTCCCATCAATCTGCTATAATTGACTTTTTAGAGTCTTCAAATAGTTGTTCTATGAATGCTGCCCAGGTTTTTTAGTTGTACTCTGTGGCAGGGACATTTTGGCATGAGCTTACTCTGTCTTGTCTGGATCCCTGAAAGATAAATTTTTAATTTTAATTTTTTGTTTCAGTGAGCATTTACTATTTTCAACCAGAAGCATAATGGGTAGCAAAACTATTTGCTTGTGCACATATGGTATCTGCCGTAGTACACAGTTTGCCCAACCACAGGTGGTGGACAGCTGCTAAGAGGTTGGTCATCCCCAGAGAACTGGGTGACATTCTTCAAAAGCAGAGAGTAAATATTTTGGGTTTTGCAGGCCATTTGGATTCTATTTCAGCTATTCAACTGTATTGTTATAGTGTGAAAGTAGTCACAGACAATATGTAAATCAATGAGCATGGCTGTGTTCCAAAAAAAGATTCTTTGCAAAAACAAGCAATAGGCTGGCCTTGCCCTGGGGGTTGTAGTTTGTTGACCACTGATCTGAGAGATCAGGTCCAGTTGATAGCAGTTATCTTCCTCTGTAGTGAATTCCTTTATCCTTCTGTTTTGACCACCCTGGAGCAAGGGTTTCTATCCTGGGAGTTCATGATCTCAGAAAAGAAAAAAAAATTATCTTTATTTTTACTAATCTATAACTAAATTCTAGCATTTCATTTTATCATGAATGCAGGCAACAAAAGACAGTAGTATTAACAGTACCTGTGACTTTGTTACCAATAGAAACCACAGGTCTTATAGCACATCGTATCAGTTCTTGTAGATATTCTGAAATATTGTTTATGCTCATCACTGTTTCATAACCAGGGAAATTCTCCCATCTGTCACTAGGCTTTGTTTTGAGTATTAAAAAATTATTACATGTTACATATCACACCATAGATGGTGATGGGCCTGCTATCCCAGAGTTCTTGGCTCTTGCTTATTCTTTTTTAAGATAATTTATTGAGGTGAGGCTCACATAACATAGAATTAACCATCTTAAGGTAACTGATTCAGGTATTTAGTACATTCACAACATTGTACAACCACCACCTTTAACCAAATATTTCCAATCACTTGGAAGTTAAACTCCTTACCCATTAAGGAATCTCTTCTCATTTCTCCTCTTTCCCCATCCCCATATCTATGGATTTATCAATTCTGGATATTTCATATAAATGGAATCATACAATATATGATCTTTTGTGTCTGGTTTCTTTCACTTAGCATCATGTTTTGAAGACTCATTCATATTGTACTATATTGTACCATCAGTACTTTATTCGTTTTTGCACTAAGATGGCATTCCATTATATGTATGTACATCAATTTGTTTATCTAGTCATCCATTGGTGGATGGCTGCCTTGTTTCCATCTTTTAACTATTGTGAATAGTGCTGCTATGAGCATTGTGTACAAGTGGACTTGCTTGAGTACCTGTTTTCAATATATATATATTTTTAGAAGCACACTATGGTAGTTAATATTATCTTTTCAAGAACTCCTGTTGTGAGCATTAAACGAAGTGTGGGCTTTGAGTCTGTGAGCCCAGATTCACATACATAGGAAGAAAAAAGCAAACCGTGATCCATGTACATAGATGAAAACTAAAGGCTCATGGTTAATCACATTGTTGTGTTTACCAGTCTACAAACCTAGAAGCCAGAAGTCACATGTCTTTTAGGTCTTTCCAGATGTCCCATGAGGTATGTGTACTTTTTTTGATGTTGAGCAACCTCATCATCCTTCAGCTTCTGGTTGGTCACACTAATCCCTGAGACTTCAGGAAACATAGAAGGCTCAGGAAGATTTCATTCTCTATGCCATATATTACCTTCATCAGTGTTGACACTGGATGAATTCTGGATAGATTTTTTCAACATGTATTCAATGAGATCAGTCACACTTAACCCAACAGCCCAGTTGATGCATCCTTTTAGCTTAATGACATCATAGGTACTTTCAAACATCATCTTATGCACTTCCTTCCAATTTTCACTGTCGTTGTCTGTTTCCATTTCTGGATTCAGTTCCTGAGAGAAACACTTGCCACATTCACTCCGCTCCACGCAGCCACACTTGAGTCACCATGTTCTCCCAAAATCTATCCATGGCAGCTGCTGGAATGAATGCCAAGTTTTTCAGGCATAAGATAGTGAAATCTAGCAGAATCTAGATTATACCCACTTCCAATCACACAGTTCTTGGGTAGTCCATTTGGTTTCCAGGTAACATATGTGATAATACCCACAGGGTTGGAAACTACAATTATGATTCAATTAAGACTGTACTTGACTATCTGACAAATAATGAATTTGAAGACATTATCATTCCTCTGTACCACACTGAGATAGCTCTCTCCCTCCTGCTAGTGGACTCCTGTAGTTACCACCACAATCTTAGAACTGGCGATCACAGAGTAATCTTTATCTGCCACAATTTTAGGTGTCTGAAAAAATAAGCTCCCATGTTGCAAATCCATCATTTCTCCTTTGAGTTTATCTTCCAAAATATCCAAAGGGCAAGTTCATGAGCCAGAGACTTTCCTAGAATGCTGATGGCATATGCCATACCAACTTGTCCAATGCCCACTACAGTGATCTTATTGTTTGGGATGGTTGCCTCTTCTTCTGTGACTGGTGCAATCAGTTTTTCCTTAAGAGTTGCCATTGTCCAGAATGAGCACTTGGTGTTATGCTATATGTTGGCAAATTGAACTCCAATAAAAAAAATAAATAAATAAAAGAGTAGCCATTGTGCCTAGGAAAGAAACAGCTGTAAGAGCCATGCAACAAGACGATACCAGCTGCATGAGCCTCCTTGGACACAGGATCTGCTGAACTTTTTTTTTTTTATTAGACCTAAGAATGAAATTATGGGGTCATATGGTAATTTTATGTTTAACCTTTTAAGAAACTGCCAAAGTGTAAGTGGCCAAACCATTTTGCATCCTCATCAGTAATGTACAAGGCTTTCAATTTCTCTAAGTCCTCACCAACACTTTTTTGTTTTTTTGATTATAGCCATCCTAGTGGGTGTGAAGTGGTACCACATTTGTGGTTTTAATTTGTGTTTTTCTAACTAATGATGCTGAGCATCTTTTCATATGCTTATTGGCCATTTGTTTATCTTTCTTGGAAAAAAGTCTATTTTGCCCATTTTTAAGTTCTGTTGTTTGTTTTTTGTTGTGAGAATTATTATATATTCTGGATACTAGACTGTTATCAGGTTTATAATTTGAAAATATTTTATCTCATCTGTAGGTTGTCTTTTTGCTTTTCTGATAATGTCCTTTGGTGCCTGTAATTTCAATAGAATTTTAATTTATCTGTTTGTTGTTACTGCTCATGGTTTTGGTGTCATATCTAAGAATCCATTGCCAAATCCAAGGTCGTGAAGATTTACACTTCTATTTTCTTCTAGCAGTTTTATAGTCTTAGTCCTTATGTTTAGGTCTTTGATCCATTTTGAGTTGATTTTTGTATATGGTGTAAGGTAAAGGTCCAACTTCATTCTTTGGCTTGTGGATATCCACAGTAAGTTTGTTGAAAAGACTGTCCATTTCCCATGGACTGTCTTGGCACCCTTGTTGAAATTGGTTGACCCTATATGTGAGGGTTTATTTCTGAGCTTTCTATCCTATTCCATTGGTCTCCGTGTTGATCTTTACGCCAGTACCACATAGTTTCTTTTATTACTATAGCTTTGTTGTAGATTCTGAAATCTGGTAATGTGAGTTCTTCCATTTCAAGATTGTTTTGACTATTTGGAGCCCCCTGCAATTCTATATGAATTTAAGATTTGGCTCTCCCATTTCTTCAAAAAAGGCTATTGAGATTTTGATTGAGAATGTATTGAATCTATAGATATCTTTGGGGAGTACGAACGTCTTAACAATATGAACTATTCCACTCCATGAACACAAGCTGTTTTTCCATACATTTAGGTCTTCTTTAATTTCTTTCAGCAATGTCTTATTGTTTTCAGCACATACGCCATTTGCCTCCTCAGTTAAATTTATTCTTAGGTTATTTTTGTTTGTTTAGGATGCTGTTGTAAATGGAATTGCTGTTTTAATTTCCTTTTTGAATTGTTCATTGTTGGTGTATTGAAACACAAACTGATTTTTATGTGTTGATCTTATGTCTTGTAACTTTGCTAAATGTATTACGTCTGGTAGCTATTTTGTAGATTCTTTGGGATCTTGTACACATGGGATCATGTCATCTGCAAATAAAGATAGTTTGTTTCTTCCTTTCCAATATGAATGCCTCTTATTTATTTTGCTTGCCTAATTGGGGGAGGTCTTCCCCTGTGGGTGTGGGTCACTCACTTTCTTTCTTTTTTAGTCTTTAGTACCCCTGCCATTGCTTAAGGAAGGGGGCCTTAATCTGGAGCTCTAATAAGATTTGGGAATAAGATTTAGAAGGTCTCTGAACTTGGGCGGGAAAAAAATTACATCTTTATTTTCACCAACCTATGGTTAACATTTAATATTTCTTCCTATTATGAAAGTAGTCATCATGCATTAATGGAATTAGCAATAACTGATTTTGTCACAAATAGGATTAACAGATACTTCACATAGATTATTTATGGTTGTCATGACTTCAAAATTAGAGTCATTATTAGACCTACGGCTAGATCTTGTATTTAACACAGAGCTTTTCAGAGCAGTGGTATGTGGACTGGTTCTAGTCCATGCACCATCACAGCTTCATGACAAGGGAATTCAAGAATTGAGTGTAAACGTTTAGAAGCTTTTATAACAATTTGACAAAATAATGTTTTTGAATCAAATAATAAAAATTGGGGGTTTGTATTTCAAATTATCTTTTATTTCATTTTAAAAAAATATTTATTTATTTATTAATGAGAGGCACAAAAAGAGAGAAGTAGAGACATAGGCAGAGGGAGAAGCAGGCTTTCTGCAAGGAGCCCAATGTAGTACTCAAACCCGGACGCCGGGATCATGCCCTGAGCCAAAGGCGGATGCTCAACCGCTGAGCCACCCAGGCATGCCTATTTCATATTTTTATTCTATTTATAGAAGTTGTTAGTCCAAGATGGATCAGGTAAGTAAATTGGTCCTTCCCCACAGATAGTGTGAAAAGCACGATTTAATGCATTAACAAGGAAGTATGCATTTAACAATATTTTGATAAGGATATTTCAACGTATTTGGTTCCCTTTGTCATCCTGTGCTGTTTTATTTAAAATATTATTCTAAGTTGTGCAGTTGGTCAAGTGACTGACCCTTGGTTTCAGCTGTCTCAGAGTCATGGGATCAAGCCCCACATGGGGCTCCTCACTCAGTAAGGAGTCTGCCTGGGAGTCTTTCTCCCTCTTCCTCTGCTCCTCCCACTCATGCTCTGTCTCTCTGTCTCTCTCTCTCAAATAAATAAATAAATAAATAAATAAATAAATAAATAAATCTTAAAAAAAACAACCTGGGTTGTTCAGTGGTTGAGTGTCTGCCTTTTGCTCAGGTAGTAATCCCAGAGTCCTGGGTTCAAGTCCAGCATCAGGCTCCCCGTGGGGAGCCTGCATCTCCCTCTGCCTGTGTCTCTGTTTCTCTCTCTGAATCACTCATGAATTAAAACAACAACGACAAAAACAACAACAACATTACTCTGAGGTAGGATCAATTTGCTTTGCTGGAAGGCCAATGGAATCCAAGGCATAGAAAGGTTAGGGATGTTTGAGAAGGGGCTCTGGGACCCTGTACAGGCTTATACTTAAGTCTCAGAATGAATACAATCTTATCCCTCATCTCAGCCCCAGGACATGAGTGACTGCCCGTCTCCCCCATCTCTTGGGCATGATGAGGTTCCAGTATATCCATGTCAGCTTCCCTTCCAATTTTCCCTACATACTCTAATCTTCCACTCCAGATCCATAGATGGATTCTCCTTTTCCTTGAGCTTATCATCATATTAACTATGTTCTTTCTTATCATTGCCAAAATTAGGAATAACCTCTCATAGAATTTGTACTTGCCTTAATTTTATCTATATTTCAAGGCCCAGCTGAAGCCCAACCCCTTCAAAGGAGACCAAGAAGACATGTCCATCCTACACAAATATTTTCCTCCTCTAAGCTCCTATATGGCCATGACCTGGCAGGATAGAAGGAAGACTGGGCAGAAAATGTGGGCAGATGTAAGGTGTCCATAGTACTGAATAGTTGCAGCCATCCTAGCTGGGATCAGAACAATTATAGCCAGCAGAGCAGAGGGAACACGTTACTAAGTAACGTCAAACTGTGCCGAGTGTTAGGGAGATAAGTTCTTGTTAAATAAAATGTCCATTTTATAGATGAGGAATTGAAAATACCAAGAGGAAAATAGCTCTTTTTGCTCCTACGTCTATCTGGGTTTTTCCCACCCCTGACTAGTATCTGCCTGTTAACAAAGGCAGAGCTGGTAATCTATTTGTTCAGGCCAGACGTGATTAGATCAAGCCTACTTATGAGTCAGGATCCCTGGTATTAAAGAGCTTGCCTGTGCGTAGGTCTCCATTTCTGGCCCTCTCTTCTGTTTTTATGGTGGCCTTTCTCTCCAGCCATCACAGGCACACGTAAGAAGTTGACCTTTGCTATTGGCTTAGATTTTAATTCTCCAAAATAGCTGCAAGAAGCCTCTGGTAATTAATATCCAATAATATCACCTCCAATGCAGAGCTGAGCACTTTGATTCGATATCCTCTGATGGCTGGACTGGTGGTTCCTTCCCTAACTTGTAGCCCTGTCCTTCCTGTAGACAGGCTACTTATACACACTAATGTTTGTGATTAACCGTGTGGCATTTAGAAGATAATAAATTGGCCTTAGGACTGCCTGAAGCTAGAGTCTGGATTAGGAGAAGATATGTTATTAATGTTTGAGCACTGGCCCCAGTACCTTTCATCCCCTTTCACTCTTACCTCTCACCATCCCCTGAAATCAAGGTCTCACTGGATTTCCAGGGTGATGAAATGAGTCCAAGATTGGTCAGACTCGTAGAGTCTTAGGAAACTTATTTAGCCCTTGGGGTAGGTGTCTATTAGAAGAAAGAGGTGAACAATGTGACATCTCCAGCTCAAAATGTAAACCCTTCCTCAAATTCCAGAGACAAAGCCTTTTCTCCAAATTAGAGCATCTTCTCCAACCACCTCCTAACTCTGCTCTCTCCCACCATGACAACCACCCACCTTAATAAGCAGTTGGAATCATTAGTAAAGGAGGCAAATGAATAAAATTTATGGTGATTCTCTTCCTCTTTCTTCTTTCTCCTCCTCATCCTCCTTTTCCATCAAAATCTTCATCATCATCATTCTCATCACTAACATTTGTTATATCTTCCCATGGGCCAAACACTAAACCTAAATGACTACATTTAATCCTCTCATTGTCCCCATGAAACACATGCTATTATTATGCTGTTCTCTTTCCTGTTGGAGATGTTGTATAGCATGAGGATTAAGAATTCAGGTACTTGAACTGGAGGACTTGATTTCAAATCTTTCTTTAATATTTACTGTGCATGAGACTATAGGCCAGTTACTTGAACTCTATAAACTTAATTTCCTCATCTATAAAGAAAGATAATACAGTGTCTACCTAGTGCTTAAGAGTCCTACAGAAGGTGGAAAAGAAAGAGGGGTAAGGCAGGAAGGGCTAGATATAGTTACAGAAAGATGTTTCTTACAAGTAAGTTGTGTGATTGGGTATAAATTAGGAAAAAATAAGATAAGTGAGTGATTACAAAGAGTTGATTGAATTAAAAGAATTAATATTTTGGTCCAAAATGTTATGAGAGGTACACAGGCTACAATTTCCAACATTCCCTGGTTCAGAGGCTGGACAGCCATGTCCTGAAATGGTCACATAGTCTTGGGTGTGGGAATCTGGGGAATGTATACAACTGGAGCCCACTGTTATCCAACTCTCCCCCTGAGGCATTCTTCTTTGGTTCTTATACTGGCTTCAAATACTGTTGGGAATGTTAGGATGGAAGGGGCTCTCTCCCCACTCCTGTGTCTCCCTCTGCCTTTTGGGCTCTGCTGGGCCAGATGAGAGGACATCTCCTGCATACTCACTCCTATAAGTGACCAGGGACATGGGCTTGGAGTACAGAAAGTACCATCTCTCTCAGCTCTCTCACTCCTTCTTACATGTGCACACTCACACATACACACACACACACACACACGGGTGAAATGCTTGTTAGACTTGCTATGTATATGAAAAGTGTCAATACCTGTTTTCCCAAAACTTGTATGAAAACTACACAGCCTTATATACAAGAAAACAGACACTTCCAGAAAACAAGACTCTTCCAGATCTGGAGGTCTCAATTTGTGGACTAGATTTCAAAAGGATGTGTCAGGTTTAGTGGTTGGAAACTCCCACTGGAATTTTTCTTAGAAATAATATTCTTAATGGTAGTTGTGTCCCCATAAAAGGGGACATATCACTGAATATGGCTCAAATGCTGTACAACCTCAATAAAAATATGAAGCTATATTCCTTCAAAATTCATAAGTAGAGCACCAAATGCTAACAGTGACTATGAGAAAGGCTTGTTTTTTTTCCCTCTTGACTGTTGGTAGTTGATAACAAGAAAACTTATTAGAGGAGGAAAAGAGGGTTGATAAAGAATTTCATAGTCTCTGGACAACAGTAGATAGCATTAAACATTTTCATTTTTCCTGAAGTGTATCCTAAGCATTATACATCTCAACCTTGATTAAGGTTGTTTTTGCTAGCATTTAGACAACAGAGAGTAGATGAGAGAAGAGGTAGGGGGAAGGGAGAAGAGACAAGGAAGAGGAGAGAGTGTTTAAAAATGAATTCACAAATAATAAATGTATTGCTTGGTGTAAAATTAGTTGATAATGAAGGGGGAGAAAGCAACAGGAAAAGGAATATTTAGAAAGAAATAATCAGATGAGACAGGTCTTTATATTAGCTTCCTTCTTGACTACTGCCTGGAGCTGCAGGAGAGGGTGTAGATGGAGTTTGGAGAGGATTTCAGAATGGTCCAACAGAAGGAGAGCTATATCAAAATCGAATTTTGCATGTGTAAGTCTTTGGAGAGTCGGAGTTGTCTACCCATGACAACTGCTCATCAAGTGATTATAAACTTGAATATTTTTGTGATATCTCATCCTATTATCATTCCTACTGTCTAGAGTTTGACATTGACTTACCAGAAAGTGAGTTTTCTTGGTTTGAGGCACATTCTCTCACCCTCCTGCTGGATCAGTGTGTTCCAGAACTTCATGCACATATATGAACAACCTTCTACCAAACATCACAAATCCTCTTGATCCACACCAAACTTTGCCTCTAACCAAGCCATTGTGTTTTCACACAATTGAGGAATCTGATTAAGTGCATGATATGTCTATGGCAGCAGTAAGAAAGAGGAAGGAAAAATTTTGTGAATGGAGATATTTCTCTCAGCTAGACATGGCAATTCAATAGAAATGGTTATCAGATGAGTCATCCTTGACTCATCCTCTATAAATGGAAAATTCAGCCATGCAATGAAGCTTCCAGCCTTTGTTCTCAAGTCTGGAACATGTCTCAAATGATAGGTTGTTGCCTAGGGAATCAAGATGATAGCAGTGGGTTCTTGAATAAGCAAAGTACTTCTCAGGAAAAGGTTGTCCAAAAGACATGTCATCAATACCAAGAACAAAATCAAATGCATAAAAAGCTCTTAATAAAAGTTTGTTGAATGAACTAACTTATGAATGAACAGGTTGGTCAGGAAGAGAGGAGTGGGGGATTACTCTTCATTTTCTGGCCTGGGGGACAGTGCTAGCTTGGGGGTAGTATTGACTAAGTGGATACATGAAAAGGGGAGGTCTCAAAGATTGGTTAGAGACTGTTAAATTCAATGAGTTCAATTTTGAACATGTTGAATTGAGAGGTCTGTGGTACATCCAAGTGGATATCTGGTTGTATGTTGTATAGAGCATATATTATGAAAATAATAAAGCTCTTGCTTATATAAAGGGAACCTTGCTAGAATTAATTTTCTTTCCTTCACTTGGGCTTATTCTCTTCTTTCTTTCTAGATTTTCTATTTTCCTTTCACAAACATTTCTGGGTTGTCTGTCATTTGCCAAACTGTATTTTAGGCACTGAATATATATGAAGAGTAACAGTTTTAACTTATTTATTTAATAAATATTTTATTGAGAGCTTACTATGTGCCAGACACTGTCCTCATTGTTACAATGGTCAGAATGCTAGTATACCAAAGACAGTCCCTTTTCAGAAACAATTTTAAATCATTTAAATTGCCAGACACAAACTCATAAAATAAGTAAATAACTGTTCAAGACCATAGATTGTTTTATACCCTCCACATAGGACATATATATACATCAAATAAACAATTATTCCTAAATCGAATAAGTGGTTATTTCAAAACCAAAGATTTCCTAGGAAATTTATTCCAACAGAAATCAACTGGGTCTTTCTGACTTCAATCCTTCTTGCCATTTGGAGCTTTTAAGAATATATTTTTTAAAATAGCACTGCAGTGAGCATCTTTATCCATAGTGTAAGTGGTGGGAAACAAAAACCCATGAGGTTTCCTAAGGTCCAGATTTAAAGAGGAGACTGAAGGTTTTGAAAGGGCCCCATAGTAATGGAAATGCTAATGACTCCTGGAGTCCATTACTTTAATTGCTATATTTTTGCAAACCTTTGTAATAGATGATCTCATTCAATCCATCAAACATGGCTTTATGAATCCAAGAGAGTGAACATTTAAAAACAACATTAATTCGGCTATTCTGCTTTTAATGCGAATTCTGAATGTCATAACTTAGAAAACAGAAACAGTTTTAAAAATCTAAAAAGAAATGCAAATGAAAAGCCACAATGTACACCTACCAGAATGTAAAATGGCTAAAACAAAGTCAGAAAATATCAAAGGTTGGCAAGGATGTGAGGCAACTGGAATTGTCATTTATTTCTGGTGGGAGTAAAAATCAGAACAAACACTTTGAAAAATAGTATTACATGGGATGCCTGGGTGGCTCAGCAGTTAAGCGCCTCTGCCTTTGGCTCAGGGCATGATCCTGGAGTACTGGGATCAAGTCCCATATTGAGCTCCCTTCATGGAACCTGCTTCTCCCTCTCTCTCTGCCTATGGTCTCTGCCTCTCTCTTTCTGTGTGTCTCATGAATAAATAACTAAAATCTTTTTTTAAAAAAAGAAAGACAAATTGTATTACATTGTATAAAGTCAAACATAACTACCCTATGATTCTTAGGTCTATGTTAACAGATACAAGTGCATATTTTTATCAAAGGCATTTATAGGGGCACCTAGGCGGCTCAGTGGTTGAGCATCTGCTTCAGCTCAGGTTGTGATCCTGGGGTCCTGGAAATGAGTTCTATATCATGCTTTCGGCAGGAAGCCTGCTTCTCCCTCTGCCTATGTCTCTGCTTCTCCCTCCATGTCTCTCATGAATAAATAAATAAAATCTTTTTAAAAAGGCATTTACAAAAATGTCTACAGCAGCACTGTGTATAATATCCTAAAGTAGAAACAACCCCAGTGTTAATTAACAGAATAGATAAATAAATCCCTATTTATATTCATATTATTATGTACTATGACTCGGGAATGAAAAATACCATACTACTGCATAGGCAACAACATGAATGAATGTCTAGCAAAAAAAGCCACACAAAAGAGCGCATGCTGTACAATTCCACTTATATGAAGTTCAAGTACAGGCAAAACTAACTGATGACTATAAAAGTTAAAATAGTGGTTACCTATGTAGGACATGGACTGGGAGGATATGATCAAGCACTTTTCGGGATGCTGTAGATGTTCTACGTCTTGCACTGGGTGATGGGTTCCAAATAGAAAAAAATCATTGAGCTGCACATTGAACATTGAAAATTTGCGAACTTTACTATATGTAAGTTATCCCTTATTTTAAAACAATTTTTAAATGAATAAACAGAAGTAATTTGGCCCATTGTGGTTCATACTTAGTCCTCCACTAACTACAGCCATGGGAGGTAGCTGACAGATCCTTGAAGGTCCCATCACCTGCCACAGCACTGACTACCAAATAGTTATACAGTATTATTTAATTCATAAATTTCAAGTGCCTAGGTCTCTCAGTTGGTTAAGCATCTGCCTTTGTCTCAGATCATGATCCTAGAGTCCAGGGATCCAAACACCACATCAGGCTCCCTGATCAGTGGGGAGCCTGCTTCTCCCTCTCCCTCTGCCTGCCACTCCCCTTGCTTGTGTGTGTGTGTGTCTCTCTCTCTCAAATAAATAGATGATAGATAGATAGATAGATAGATAGATAGATAATAGATAGATAGATAGATAGATAGATAGATAGATAGATAGATAAAATCTTTAAAAAATTCCTAAATACCTATGGAGCACTCAGACTGGATAAAGTGATGTGGTAGGTACTGCATAGCACAGATCCTTCCCCTTACTCTTTCCTCTCTGCTTCACATCATATTCACATTAACCTTAGCCTGCTATTCTCTGCTCCTTCTTGTTACTCACCTCCCTCCACCTCCATCATTTACATATGAGGTAATTTTAGATTTGGGACATTCCACAATCCAGAAGCAGGACCACAAGTAGGTAGTAAATGTCTAGGCTATTACCTGGAATTGTCCTAATTAGGGCCATCTCTTTGAGCTAAACCAGAGGAATGAGGAATCTTCTCTAGGATGCCACAGCAAAACACTCATATTTACCAAAAAGGAATAGCCTTTTCCTCTAGCCAACACATGTTAGCATAGGCAAGTAGACTTCGCTAATGGTTTTTTTTTTTTATTTAAATTCAATTTGCCAATATATAGTTGTCACCCACTGCTCATCACATCACAGCTCTTTAGTGTCTGTCACCTAGTTACCTCATTCCCCCTCCCCACTTCCCCTTCAGCAACCCTCTGTTTGTTTCCCAGAGTCAAGGGTCTCTTATGGTTTGTCTTCCTTTATAATTTTTCCCCACTCAGTTTCCCCTCTTTACCTTATGATCCCTTTCACTATTTCTTATATTCTACATATGAGTAAAAGCATATAATTATCTTTCTCCAATTGACTTATTTTATTCAGCATAATACCCTCCAGTCCATCCATGTCAATGTAAATGGTAGGTTTTCATTCTGTCTTGTCTGATGGCTAAGTAATATTCCATTGTATATATATATATATTGTATATATATACACACACACAATGGGATATATGGATGGATATATATATATATCACATCTTCTTTATCCATTCATCTGTTGAAGGATATCGTGGCTCCTTCCACAGTTTGGCTATTGTGGACACTGTTGCTATAAACATTGGGGTGCAGGTGTCCCATCGTTTCACTACATCTATACCTTTGGGGTAAATACCTAGTAGTGCAGTTGTCAGAGGGTAACTCTATTTTTAACTTTTTGAGGAACCTCCACATTGTTTTCCAGAGTGGTCACACCAGCTTATGTTCCCATCCTTTTTCCACATTCTCACCAACACTTGTTTCCTGTCTTGTTAATGTTAGTCATTCTCAACAGTGTAAAGTGATGTCTCATTATGGTTTTGATTTGTATTTCTCTGATGACAAGTGATGTGGAGCATTTTTTCATGTGCTTGTCAGCCATGTGTAGGTTTTCTTTGGAAAAATGTCTGTTCATGTCTTCTGCCCATTTCTCAACTGGATTGTTTGTTTTTTGGGTGTTGAGTTTGATAAGTTCTTTATATATCTTGAATAGTAGGGGCTAGTAGCCCTTTATCTGATATGTCATTTGCAAATATCTTCTCCCATTCTGTAGGTTGTCTTTTAGTTTTGTTGACTGTTTTCTTTGCTGTGCAGAAATTTTTATCTTGATGAAGTCCCAGTAGTTCATTATTGCTTTTGTTTCCCTTGCCTTTATGGATGTGTCTAGCAAGAAGTTGCTGTGGCTGAGGTAAAAATGTTGCATCCTGTGTTCTCCTCCAGGATTTTGATGGACTCCTCTCTCACATTTAGATCTTTCATTCATTTTGAGTTTATCTATGTGTATGGTTTGGTTTCATTCTTCTGCATGTGGCTGTCCAATTTTCCTGACACCATTTATTGAAGAGACTTTTTTCCATTGGATACTCTTTCCTGCTTTGCCAAAAATTAGTTGACCACGGAGTTGAGGGTCCATTTCTGGGTTCTCTATTCTGTTCCATTGATCTATGTGTCTGTTTTTGTGCCAGTACCATGCTGTCTTGATGGTCACAGCTTTGTAATAGAGCTTGAAGTCAGGTATTGTGATGCCCCCAGCTTTGGTTTTGTTTTTCAACATTCATCTGGCTATTCAGGTCTTTTCTGGTTCCATACAAATCTTAGGATTATTTGTTCCAACTCTGAGAAAAAAGTGCTAATGGGCTATTCTTACCACTTTTGAAATAAAGATTTTTAAAGGCATAAAATAGCAGATAGGTTAATTTCAAAAAGAGCAATGAAATAAAACAAAATGATGAAATGATCTAAGTAGAAGTAACCACAGCTATTCTGAGCCTATAGAGTGTGATCAATAAAAGTTCATTAAAACCAATTGTCCCCCTTCAGAGTCCAAGCAAGAGTCAATGTCCAGGGAGGCAGAGAATGTGGATAGTGGGGTGGACAGGAAGAGTGAGTGATAAGAGGTAATGATACAAGGTGGATCATCTCAGGGATTTGCTCTTTTCCTTGAATGAACTGGAAATTTCCCAAGGATAGCAGATGTGAGCATTGTACAGAGGAGTATGGCAGAGCTGGGCACCCACTCTGTAGGGTGCCAAGACTGCTTCCCCTAGCTTTGGCGTGGACATGCCAGTCTCACTTGGTGGCCGCATGGTCCTCGAGTTGTGCTGAAGCCTATGTTTGAGGAACTTATGGCCTTAGGAAGCAGAGTTTACCCACCATTTTGTGAGGGACAGCCAAGAAGCTACTAAAGAGTATTCTATCTAGGGGCACCCATAAATCCCACTGTGGTCTCAGTAGGTCTGTTATGTTGGTTGGCAAATGGCAGCCATCAGGATCTGATCAGAGAAACAAAAGCTGATCCCTTCCAATGCTTGCTTACAGCAGGTGGAAGCTGTGAGTCTATTACTCAGGCCCCTTTTCCAGATGCCTTTCAAGCATCACAGTGTCACAGCCCTTCATAGAGAAGAAAAGCAGGATCTATGTGACAACAGAGTAAGAAAACCCCAATTTCATATATGGAACTGTTGTCCGTTTTTAGCCATTGTCGTGTCCTTCCCTATATGTCCTACAAACCTGCCCATCTGCCAGGTGAAACTAAGAGACCTTTCAAATCTGCCCCATGGTCCAACTGCTTAGACGCCACCCATCAGACCTGTCTTCTGTGCTCTGTGCCCTTGGCCCTCCCCTTCCGTCCAAGGGGCACTGAGGCCCCAGGGCTTGTTATTTTCAGCATTTATACTGACAATGGGAAACTGGTCCCCAGAAAGTGATGGGTGAAAGGAGAGCTGAAGGGAGCAGGTGCCGGCGGTGTTTTCAGTTTGCTCTAACAGGAGGAATAGAGATGCAGAAAACACCCTGTCTCCCCCCGAGGATGGGAAGGGTTTTTGTTTGAGTCAGACAAAATAAAGTGACATGGTCGAAACGTTTGTCACGGAGGTGGGCTACAGACAGCAATCAGGTGTCCCAGGAACTTCGTCTTCTCACTATTGCACCAGCCTTAGGCTTAGGCACAGGTGTACAAAGTTCTAACAGGAGGAAGTGTTCGCTGACGTTAGGGCACCTCCGTACAAAGCCAGTTGTTGAGTTATTTTGCCTTTAAGTACACTCGTAAAAGGCCCTGTGTGTGTTTGAGTAAAACTACTAGGGCCAGCTGCCACCTGGTAAGTGTAGTGCAGGGGTGGGTGGACCCACACTGTCTCACTTCTAAATCCCCCTTTGTTTTGCTGCCCAAATCTAAATAAATACTTTTACTGATAATTGCTTTTACTAAGAGATCATCTTTACTTATAGAAATGTATTTTGAAAACTTACTTTACACGACGATTTTGTATTCACTGAAACTAACCTTTTATCAATAAAGCACTATTGTTTGGCTATTAAAAAAAAAAAAAAAAGAAAACCCCAATTTCTAGTTCCAGCCGTGCCATCGTCTGGCTATGACACATTCTCTAAATGTCAGCATCTTCCTCTACAACAAGGGATTATTGCCATCCTATCCACCTCTTAGGTTTTGGGGGAGGACAAAATGAGAAAACTGATATGGAAATACTTGCAAAGGTTAGGCATTTTCCAATTATTTTTAAAAGGGCAAATTACTTGAACAGACCTTTCACAAAAGAAAATATGAATGCCCATGGGACACTCAAGTGGCTCAGTTGGTTAAGCTTGGTTTCAGCTCAGGTCTATGATCTCAGGGTTGTGAGATTGAGCCCCGCATCAGGCTCTGTGTTCAGCTCAGAGTCTGCTTGGGATTCTCTCTCTCTCTCTCCTCTCCCCCTCCTCTCTCTCTTTCTCTCTCTCAAATAAATAAATAAACTCTTAGAAAAAAAAAGAAAATATGAGTGCCCAGAAAGCAAATGCAAAGACACACAACATAACAACTTATTGAGAAAATGCAAATTAATGGTAAAAATACCACTTCATGCTCACTAGAATATCTAAAATCAAGAACTGATAATACCTAGTGTTGGTGAGGATCCAAAACAGCTTAAACTCTCATACGTTGCTGGTGGGAACATTAGATGGTACAACCACTTTGGAGATTATTTGGCAGTTTCATAAACAGGTCAGTATACACTTAAGATCTAGGAACTCAATGCTTGGATGTCTACCCAGAAGAAATAAAGGTGTATGTCCACAAAAGCACTTGTACAAGAATGTTTGTAACAGCTTTATTCTCAATAGCCCCAAACTGGAAACAACCCAAATGTCCATCAATAAGAGAACTGGTAACCGCACTGTGGTCCAATCACACAGTGGAATACTAGACAGTACTAAAAAATAATGAGCTCCTGACACAACTTGGATGTATGTTCAAACATTATACTGAGAAGAACTGATACAACAGAGTATGATTCTATTTGTTTGGAACTCAAGAACATACAAAACCAATGGATGGTGTTAAAAATCGTAGTAGAGCTGGCTCTGGGTGGGATAGACTAGAAATGTGCAAAGGGAACTTTTGGGGTAACCAAAGTGTTCTATAGCTTTAAAAAATTTGGGGAGGAAAATTTGGTGGGTGGGTTGCATTTTATTATTATTATTTTTTTGTATTTTATTATTTTTAATTGAGGTGTAATTGACATATAACATTATATTAGTTTCAGATGTACAGTGTAATGATTTAATATTTTTATGTACTATGAAATAATCACAAGATATCTAGTTAATATTCATCACCATAAATAATTACAAAGTTTTTTTATTGTGATGAAAACTTTTAAGATCTAATCTCTTAGCAATTTACAAATACGTAATTCTGTTAACTATAGTCACCATGCTATAGCATACAGCCCCATGACATGACTTTTATGAAAGTATCCTACATCTTAATTTGGGTGTTAGTTACAGGGTGTATACATTTGTCAGAACCCATCAAACTGTATACATCTGTGCTTTTGAAATATGTAAATTATATTCTTTAATACTTTTAAGTTTGTGGAGTTTTGTATGTATGTGTGTGTGTCTCATAGAACCATGGGATACTTTAAATATTTTTAAAGTATAGAAAGATATGGACATTATATTACAGAAATTACAAAGAAAGAAAAAATTTTCCAGAGTCAACAACAGTCATTGTTTTGATTTATGTCCTTCCAGTATTTTTTTCTACATGTCTGTCTATTCTTTGCTTTGCTGAATCAGACTTTTGAAAGTAATGGTGCAAATCTTCCATTTACAGAGGAAGATACTGAAGCCCAGGTGGAAAGAGACAAATCGAGATAGGTCCTGGTCAAACCCAGTGAGACTCAAGTCCAGTTCCCCCACCTCAAAATTTCTGGTATTTTAAAGAATAAATCTGGTCTTAAGTTAAAAAATTCTTGGAATTCCCTGAGTGAGAGGAATTTCTTTGTTATGCTAATGAGGCAATCGGGATAGGTCCCTGAGTGGTTTCAGAATGGTTGCTGGTGATCAGAAAGACTATGATTAAAGGGTTGGGACTTCTCAGTCTCTCAACCTCTGTGGAGAAAAGAGCAGCTGGAGACTGAGTTCTATCTCATAGCCAATGAGTTAGCCAGTTGTGCCTTTGTAGTGAAGCCTTAATGGAATCTCTGGACACTGCAGCTGGGTGCAGCCTCCTTGTTGGTGAACACGGTGATGTGCAGGGAGAGTGATGCACTATGACTCCACAAGGGGTGGGCATGAAAGCTCTGCATCCAAGACCCTTCCAGGCCTTGCGCTGTGTACTGTTTATAACAAAGTGCAATTGTAAATATAACCCATTCTAGCTTCTCAGTTGACTTGGTTCCCATCTCAATGCCCTTCCCTTGTCTTACCCCTAAGTGCCCTTTTCTGAGTATTTGGACCTCTGATCTCCACTCTTATGATCTGCAGCCAAAAGCACTGCTAATGCCAACAACTTACTGAGCTTTTACTCTGTGCTAGGCCTTTACCCATCTCTCCCTGATATGCATGCCACAGCATGCAGCAGAAACTACTACTATCATTCCTGAGGCGCAGACAAGGAAGCCGTGGCTCAGGGAGAATGAGTCATTTGCTCAAGGTCACAGAAAGTACTAAGTGGCGAGACCTCCTGGCTTCACACCCGTGTCCTTCCAGGCACATTACCTTCCAAGCGGAAGTTCTCTCCCTCCACTGTCATTCCCTATGACATCATTCCCTCTGTCCCACAAAGGAAACATAACCTCCCACACTCTACCAGTCTTTAAATTAATACGTGTTAATTTTTATTTGATTACAAGTATATTTATTTAAGAAGTGGAGGCCCTAGAGAGCAGGAGCAAAGCAGAGACCAGGATGAGACCAACTTTGTTCTCCTCTTTGGAGCCTGGAGAATTTGTTACTGACCTCCTTAGCTAAGGTTAAATCTTGTTAGCTTTGAAAATTCCATGCTAGCCCCCAAGGGCCAAGGAGATGACCCCAGGCAGCTGGGAGGAATCAGGTCTAATTCTAAGGGAGGAAAACAGCTCCTCATGCTGATTGCTGGTGGTTGTGCTCTCGGCAATTGTTATTTTAATCAATTTCTCCGTGTTCAGAGTGCAGGACAGCAGCCTTCTGAGCATCCAGGGAAATTAAACACATAAATCATGTACTCGTCTGCCTCCACCCCCTCAAAACACATATGGCGCTATAGAGAATTACGTCAATAATTAGTCCAAGGGTGAAGAGCTGGTCTCCATCTACCTGATTCAAAGGCAAACTTTCTACAACTTGCCTCCCATTTTTTTATCCCTATTATCAGCTTCCCATAGTACATGACTACACTCACCAGATTTTCTATTAAAGGGATTTAAATTATACACTCCTCATCAGATTTAATTACATTCTTCTGTCTCCTTATGCTAGATTCTATCAGCTTTAAACAATTTATGGCAAAGGTAGACACCTAAATGTTGGAAACCATGTCCCTGGGACAGAAGATGGAAAATCTGCTTCCTACAAGAGGACCTTGTAATCATCATTCCACTTCTCTTGACCCAAGAAGAACCTATTTAACTCTCTCTGAAGGCAAGTTGAGAATATATTAAATTGTCTTTTGTGTGTGTGTGTGTGTGTGTGAGGTTCAATCATGGATCCTTTGATTAATTTTTCATTCTGGTAAAATAAATATAACAAAATTTGCCATTTTAACCATCTTTAAGTGGCATTAATCACGTTGTCAATGTTTTTGAGAATTGCCATGACCACCATCTATTTCCAAAATTTTTTGTCATCCTAAGCAGAAACTGTAATCATTAAACAATAATTTCCCATTTCCCCTCCCTCACCTTGTAACCACTACTCTACTTTGTCTCTATGAATGTCTATTTGTCACTCTAGATATTGTTTATAAGTGGAATCATATGATACTTTCTTTTGCTTTTTGCTTATTTCACTTAGTATGTTTTCAGGTTTTATCCATGTTATAGTAGGTATTAGAACATCGTTCATTTTTATGGCTGAATAATATTCTATTGCACAGATAGACCACACTTTTTCTTAATCCTTTCATCTGTTGATAACACTGGAGTTATTTCTACCTTTTGCCTATTGTGAATAATGCTGCTATTAATATTTGCATACAGCTATTTGACTGAGTCCCTGTTTCGTTTCTTTTTGGATAATTACCTAGGAGTGGAGTTAATACATCTTCTTCTTTTTTAGAGATTTTTAGTTATTTATTCATGAGAGACACAGAGAGAGGCAGAGACATAGGCAGAGGGAGAAGCAGGATCACTGCAGGGAGCCTGATGCAGGACTCCATCCTAGGCCCTGGGATCAGGACTTGAGCCAAAGGCAGATGGCACCCTGATACATCATCTTCTTATAAGAGTATGGGCTTGCTTGGGTCTGTACTTGCTCGGCCACAAGAGCTTCATGTTCCTGTCACTGCCAAGCCCTCCTCCCTCCCTTTAGCCCTCCCCTCCCTACCTTTCTCTGCAGCTGACTTTCCACATACCTCCAGACATTTTTCCCATTCATTACCTAGATTTACAAAACTGCTGCATAGTATTCCATAGCATGGATAGGCATGGTTTGTTTAGACTTTCCCCTATTGGCAGAAATTTAGTTTGGGTTCATGATTGCATCAGATTTGGAATAAACAGTCTAGTGTATATCTCTTTAGACCTCTTGGACTGGTACCAAGAAGTGGAATTGCTAGGTCACAGGACCCAAACTTCTTTTGAATTTTAAGAGTTACAGCCACAAGGTCCTCTGAGTGCCTATAACCCATTCACATCTCTGCCAGTTGTATATAAGAGAACTCATTTGGCCCATTCTCACCAACTCTGACGTTGCCTGGTGGTAGAGATAGGCAGCCATCCACTAATGAGTCCTGCTCTCATTCTATTCTCCAGAGTTCTTGCTGAGAAGGATCACTCAGCCAGCAAACTACTGCATTTCCTAGCTGTTCTTGCTTTTGCCATTAGGGGAGGCCATGTCACAGGTTTTGGTCAAAGAAAACTGAGTAGAAATGATGATCTGGACTGTAAAATCCTCTGGCACATCCTTCCTCTGAAGCAAGGCAGAAGACCTCTTGCAGAGCCCGAGGGCCCATCATAGGAAACACTTACAAGAGGATTACAACCTGAATCCATGGATGACTTGATGGAACAGAGCATCCCTGTCACTGTTGATGGTCTTTAGCTGAAAAAAAAAAAAAAAAAAAAAAAAAAAAAGCCTATTTTATAAAGTCCTTGAGACTTGGGGGTTACCTTACTATGTAATCTCTCACTTTAGTATATTCACAATCTGTTGGGTAAAAATTGTTATCTTGTTTTAATTTGCATTTCCCCGCATGCTAGTGAGATGGGGCATGTTTTCATATATTTTTGGTCACAAGCTCTTTATATACATCCTCCCTTAACTTACAATAGTCTAGTAAGTTAGTTATTAAAATAACCATCTGAAGATAACAAACTACCCTGGGTCCCCTTGCTAGTAAGTGATGAAGGCAGACTCTAAACCTAAGTTTGTTTGGTTCCAAAGCCATTTGGGGTGGGTGATGGGCAGGGCTTTGGACAAAGCCAATATTATATTCAATAGGGCATTCATTTTCTGACTTTTATTTTTAATCATCGAATCCTAGTTCCAAGGGAAATTTTATGTGGAGGCCTAATAACACTGGTGGTTATGGTGACAATGATGACAATGATGATGATGGGATGAAAAAGAAGATGATGAGCATCACAGCCCAGGTCCTAGGCAGAGGGAAACCAAGTTTTCCCATAAAGAGGATCCTTATTATATTCTACACTCACATTCATTTATTCATTCACTCAAAAAATATTTATTGAGCATATTTTATGTTCCAGGTACTGTTCTAGGCACTTGGGAAACAAAAGTGAACACTTTGAGATTTCTACCCCACATGGGATTACTGTGTTGCACAATTCCCGGTGGCACCATTCACTTTGTGTTATGGTGGTGCCAATCCATGGACCTTACCCTCTCGTGGAGAACACAGATAACAAATGGGTAGACCACTAAGTATAGATTAAGTCCAGAATGTCATATCAGGTGCTATATCAGTGCTATAAAAGAAAAAAGAGTGGTACAAGGATCTTTTCATCCTGAGTATAAAAACCCAGTGAAAGGCAAAAAGCATGAAGGACTGTGGAAGGTGAGCAAAGGTGAATCTTCTAAGAATGCCTTGCATTGTTTTCTGAACAAAGGGTCCTTTGGGCTCCCATGGCATTAATTATAATTAGAGCAATGGTTTTGGGCTGCAACTGGAATCACCTGGAGAGTTTTAAAAACTACTGATACCTAGGTTTCACCTCCAAGGATTCTGATTTAATTGATCTGGGGTGTTTCCCAGGCATGGGGATTTTGTAAAACCTTCTCCTCTCATCTTCTGAAAGATCTTGACATTAGTGAAAAGGAGCTGTATTTAGGCTCATCTTTTATGCAGGACATTCTCTTGGGCTTTCCCTCTTCTCACCTCCAAACATGCACAGAATCAGAGAACAGTTTGCAGAAAGGTTGGTGCAATGCTGCTGTGACACCTGGTTTTGTGGTGACCCACTGTGTTGGGTCACTAGTCACTTGACAAGCTGCTATTGGAACAAAATTCTCCAGAAGCTCTGTTTGCAGGTGGTAGCATCCTCTCTCTGTCTAACTAACATCCCCACCATCTGCTTACATGTAAGATTGACTTGTTTTTTTCTTCTGTGTTGTGACAATTGCTTTTTCCAAAGCAGAAAATATTAAAGAGTTGGTTGAAGTCATCCCTTTTTTGAAATCATGTCCTTGCTCTGCCACTTATTAGATGTAACTTCTTGAGAAGGTTATGGAATCATTCTGTCCTTTACTCCCTCATCCATAAAATGGGAATAATAACGTCTACCTGGAATCACATCCACCAGGAAGGGTTAAACAAAGGATTAAATGTAAAGCATGTAGCAGAGTGCCTGGCATATAGGCTTCACAAACACTAGTCTTCTTTTTGCACACTACCCCTAAAACAACTACTGGGAGTTGTGCATAGAATTATTTAAAAATTCCTAATGAGAAAGGCCTCTGACTGTAATCCCATCCACCATAAGAAAACTTGGCCTGAGTATTCAGGGCTCCTTTGGCTTTGGTGCCAGAATGCAGACACATAAAAGAATTGATCAGACCTGAAGCCTGAGGCCATCTAAACTCAGCTGAGCCTAAGCAGTCCACAGCCAACCCACAGCCAACCCACCTAGCTGTGAGTGAGAAACCCATGTTGCTGTGAGCCACTGAGATCCTAGCGTTTGCTTCCGCAGCAGTGGCTAACTGATTCAGAAGGCAGCCAGAGGGAAAGTTTATCTCAAAGAGCCCATAATACGGATGAGCACATGTTTAATGGTCATACTCAACTACTTTGAGTCCTGGGTGTACTACTAGTCAACCGTGTGACTGAGAGATCTACTTAACATCTCTGAGCCTGAATTTTCTCTTTGACTACAGAGGATAACATTTGCCTGGTAGGATGCTGTGAGGATTAAGCGAGATGATGTCTACAAGCTAAATATTCAACACATGGCAGGCAAAGCCGAAAGATTTATTTGCTCTCCTTCACTTTTTTCCCACTGGGATTCCAATGGGTCTAAAAGTCAAAGAAACAATTTCTAGGAAAGGGATTGAGAGATGCATCCACCAAATCCAGGATGTGTGACAGAACCCAAGAACCCTTAAAATCAAGTTAACTCTGGTGGAATCTCAGCTGTTTTTGGAAATTTTCTTGTTTTGATTCTGTGAGTATTCTGATCTCCCTTAGGATTTAACTTTTTTTTTTCATGTTTCCGGCTTTCTTAGTTATGAAGAGAGGACAAGGAGGAGGGGAGTTTTGTTCCCAAGTGGGCCAGGCTGTGACAGAGGAACATCCCAGCGCTAGGGGCAGTGGGCTGACAGCATGAGAGATTCCAAGGGGAAAACTGAAGTATAACTTTCCCATCAGAAAACTTTTCCTCACGTTCTACATGACAAATGTGCATATACACATACATAGACGCAGAATACATGGGTATGTGGCATCAGTTAGCATCCTGTCAGGAAAAGAGTAGGATAACACTAGGAGTATTATGAAATAAGGGATTTATGTGGAAATAAAACCTACACAAAAGTGGAAAGAGCTTGGGAGTAAAGGGCCAGGAAGTGTACCTGGAAAACATGAGAAAAATCTTTCACCGGCCCTCCTGGAGCACTTGCAGAGGAAGTGGGGAAGCCAGGTAGGCACACTCTCCTGCCAAAGTGGGAGTGCAAAGGAAAGGTGGCGAGTCTATGCAAAGCTACTGCCTCTCACAGCTACCACCTCTGAGATTGTAGCCAAGAGGGGGAATCTGGAGGCAGGTCCCAGAGGAAGGCTCAGGGCTGCTGTTGGTCAGCAGAACCAGAGGAGAATTTCAGGATGCTGGGTAGGGGAGAGTTAGGACAATGGAGAGCTTGCCCCCTCCTTTTTGTCTTTGTTGTTATATCTGACCACAGCAGATTTCACAGAATAAAGGTTGCTGGTGTATTTCTTCTTTCCACATCTCCTGCAAACTTCTCTTTCAGCTGTCTCTAACCCAGAATCACGCAGAAAAGGGGATTCTGGAAAGAAGATCCAGTGTACACAGGTCAACATAAGCACAAAATTGCAGTAGACACGTGTGTTTAATTACAAAATTCACACATGTACCTATGCTTGCTGAAGCAGATTCAAATCAAATTGTATGATAGAAAAGAGAAAAGTTATCCTTCCATTTCCATTTTGGGGTAACTACTTATAAGTCTTTGTTTTTCCTCTGCATACATACAATATGTATGTGGGCATTCACTGTTATATATGTACAAATTATACATATTTATGTATTTTTATATATTAAAGAAACAGAATCAGGCTATAAATATTCTTTTGCAACTTGCATATTCAATGAATGTCTCATGGACTCCTTTCTGTGTCATTGTTGTATTGACTACATAATGTAGCATTTGTTTGTATGGGTTGGAGAGTGTTTCCTGTCTATTGTAAACACGTATAAGTGTGTGTGTGTATGTATGTACATACATGCTTCTGAGCTTGTGCACAGTTTCTGTAAACCATATTTCTAGAGGTAAAATGTCATTTAAAATTTTATACTTTAACAGCTCTAAATAAACGGTCACCCCAAAAGTCTATACTAAGCTACATGCTCATCTGTAGGATATACCTACTTCTGTTAATTTTCTGTTCCTTGTAGAGTAGTACATTTTTCTAGTGTATTATTTGTCTTTTGGTGTTGATTTGTTAACTGTTAAATATAGTGTGAATGAAAAAAGAATATAGTGTGAATGTATTCTCCAACTGATTTTTTAAAAGATTATTTATTTAACACAGATAGAGCATAAGCAGGGGGAGTGGCAGGTAGAGGGAGAAGGAGAAGCAGGCTCCCCGCTGAGCAGTGAGCCTAATGCAGGGCTGTTCCCAGGACTCTGGGATCATTACCTGAGCCAAAGGCAGACACCCAACCGACTGAGCCCAGGCGCCCCTCAATTCAGAAGTTTTATGTTTAAACGGAACTTCAACACTCCAGGATGATAAAACTTTGACTCATATTTTATTCTGGTTCTTTGACTTGTTTTGTATTTAGATCTTCAGGCCACCTGCAATTTGTTGTTATGTGTACGTGTGTAGTAAAAAATTTAACCTTGCCTCCCAAGGGATCTAGACTTTGATCTCAGATTCTGGGAAGTGATCCTTAAGTCCTTGAAATGTCATGCCTAACCAGAGTGTCTTGGTTTGCCTGGGAGCCTGATGTCAGACTGGAGAGTCTAACTGTATGATTTATGGTAAGGGCTGAACAATCTCAGAGCAAGCAAGGGCTGGCCATGCCAGAAAAACAAATAATTTGATTTAGGGTAAGGGCAGGGCTTTGGGTCATGTGGTATCAATCAATCAATGAACCAGGCCTATGTTATGAAGCCCCAATAAAAACTCTAGCATCAAGGCTTGAGGGAGCTTCTCTGGTTGGCAATAGTCTGTGATTATCGCCATGCATTGATACTGGGGAAGTAATGCATCCAGGGGCGAGACCAATAGATACTCTGCATCTGTTACTCCCCTAGATCCCACCTATGTGCTTCTTCCCTTGGCTGATTTTAATCTCTTTCTTTACATTGGTATAAACTGTAACCATAGGTATAATAGCTTTCAATGAGTTCTATGAGTCCTGGCAAATGATAAAGTGAGGATGGTTGGGGGAACCACCCACACCCACAATTGCTGTCTGAAGTGAGGGTGATCTTGTGTAGGCTATTCCCCTACAATGTTACAGTTGGCTAAACTCCAGCAGTGAGGTAAGGTAGGTATCTAAAACTTCTCTCTCTCTCTTTTTTAAATGGACGACCAATGTTACCGACTCCTCTTCCCTATCACAAACTTAGAAGAAGAGCTCAATCATATGCTAAACTCAGGGAGTTGTATAGAAAGAAAATTTTGACTTGTTTAAACATGAGACTAAACTGTTTAAAGAAGTTTGTGACTGGGTTGAGATTGATAGGAGACGGATTTGGGGACCACGCTGAAATCAGCGCTGTTCTGAAGGAATGAATAAGGATCCAAGAGACACTGTTTCCATAGCTGTGTCTCTCAAGCCCTGTTGCCTGTAGCTGTGGCCATAGGTTTCATGCCACGGCTCCCACCCCCCATCAGCTGTCACACAAATGCATCTTCAGCAAGTCCTAATTAGGACACCATGGAACCATCACAACATGGGAGATCTTTTTAAGAATCATTCTTTTATTCCATGTGTCAGTTTCCTTTCCTCACCTCCCATTCCTACATGTGTCCCTTCCTGGGATATGTATGGAGTGATAGGAATTGTTTCTACAGCCCCCCCTCCCATCTAATAGGGTCTTCGAATGGGACTTCCGGCCATGTCCTCATTGGAGACATAGGCCCAGGAACCCTAGAATTCACCTCAGGCAGTGGCCAAGTTTTTCTGCAATCCCATTGTTTTGTTTTGATACTTAATCAAAAGCACATTATGCATAATTGCACAAGAATCATCCTGAAGCTAGGGGGGTCACTTCTTTTAGAGTAGAAAGTCATGGGAGAGAACAGCGTTTCTGACCCGTCCTGTTTTGAAAGGCTTTGTCTAGCTCTTCTGATTGCCCTTGCTCTTCATCTGTCCCTTCCTCTCCTCTGGCTGTAGGGATAGCACACTTAGGAACGCCTCCTAACTCCTTATTCAAAAGGCCAACACGTTTTTTCTGTCTGTAAAGGACACATTCCAATGAGGACAGACTCCAAAAATCTAGAAATATTTCTTTCAGCTTCTCTTTTCCCTCTGTACCAGGAGTGCAGCTACCTTGGCCTACATGTATGCTTGGTCCTAGATTTTCCTGTGTTGAGGGTTAGCATCTCAGGCTTGCTGCCTCTAAAAGGACTATTCCATATACCCCGCGTTCCTGAGCCCCTACCACAGTGGAGAGAAGAACACAGCCAAGCACACCATGCAGCTTAAGTGGACCTGAGAAACCCTGATGAATGCAACAGAACAAAATACAATTTAGTAGGGAAGGCAAGACTCTGGAATTAACGTTGTCCAATGTGGTAGCCACTAGCCACACATGGGTATTTAAATTTAAATTAATTGAAACTTTTAAAAGGTGAATAATTTAGTTTCTCAGTTGTGCTTGCCACATTAAAGTGCTCAATGACCACCTGTGGGTAGTAGCTGCCATTTTGAGCAGTGCAGGCATAGAACGTTTCCAATCCCTGCAGAAGGTTCTATGGAAGAGTACTGCTCTACAATCAGCCCTTCGTGGTTTGCCTGGAGACCTGTCTTTCACCTCTACGGAGTCATCTTGGGGAAACACTGGCTCCTTTTTGTAACTGCCACTGTCTCTAAGTCCCCAGGGTTTTGTCCTTTCTATGGCTATTAGTGCTGTTTTCGCTGATGTGTCCCAAGTCACATATTTTTGACAGAGAATGCTATTCACAATTCCCGGTGGGAATTTACATTTCAATTCTCAGTAGATCTGCTAAAATGGGAATGAGTACCATCAGTTGCAAGCATTGAAAATCCAGGAGGTTTAAATGAAAATACGTATGAATGTGTGATGGAAGTCGAGATATTCTTCTCCAAAGAACATAGTTATTTTCCTATTTAGTAATTACCATGTGAATAGAGAGGAGACTTAGAAGAGAAATGTTCTAGTGCTAAATCTGTTTATTAGCAGGGGCTGTTGTACATGTCTTTACACTTCTAGTTGGTGCCCAGAAGAAACGTCTATGGGTGGCAACAGCAGGCTGTCATTGCTGTAAGCCTTCGCTGGTGAGTCTCTCATCCTGACTCCCTCACCCCGCCCCTTTTGGTAGGCCATCGATACAATGTGATGACATTTTTATTTTGCTGCCCAGTGGTTCCCAGATGTTCTCATTCTTGGGCCTCCTCCCCTGGGGTGTGAGTGGTTTCATAGCTTCTGCAGCCAGAGCACAGCTCCAACCCCACCTCCCCCAGCATCCTTCGATTAGCGGCACCTGGCAATCACCTGCTTTTAACTTCTTTGGAGTCTTACTAGCATCTCTTGAGAATGCACAGAGTGATCATAACCACTGCCTAAGGAGCTGGCAGAAAAACAAGTAGAAACAATAGAAGTGCCTCCTGAAGACAAGCAAGGTCTTTAACTGTATATATGTTCGTTTAACTGCTAACGCTGTGATCTCAGCCACTGGAATTCTAGCCACGGCCTTGCTGTGTGAGCAATCTGGCAAGAGAAAGAAAGAGAAAAGGAAGCCATCGCCTCCTGGAAATGGTTGAGCTGGATGCTACGGACATCTGCATGCTGCCCTGGGAATAGGGCGGCCCAGGATGCTTTGGGTCAGCAGGTGCTGCCTGTGGGAGGCAGCTCAGAGGGCAGAAAGACCCCAGGGCGAGGAGCTGGGAGAAGCAGGTGCCATTTCTGTATACAGAGCATTGCCTTACTCTCTCCCAGCCTCAGAAGGAAATGTGGATCACTCTCAGGGCCTTGGCAACCGCATGGAATCACAATGCTGAAATGAGGTGCCCAGAATTGTGCTTCTCAGATTGCAGACGTCATTTATTGGACATGTGCAGTGGAGAAACATCACTCTTTCCCTCCTGTTCCTGGGTGGGTCTGAGGGACACATGAGAATCCCACACCTAACAGATTGTTTCTCCTGCAGTGTCTATTCCAGTGTTAACCCAGCTCTGTGTCCTCTGTGGCCCCACAATGTTTACACATTAGTCATTATCTCTAGCTGTAGACTGAAGACTCTGGTTAATCTTTAACAGCTGGGGGGCAGGTCAGAATTGGCAAGAAGGGGTGGGCATATTGCTCCTGGTAATGTACTTCATTCTAGGCCCTAATTCTTCACCTCTCTTCCATGGCTATACTTTTTGCCAATAACTTTTTAGTTTCTCTCACTAAACAGGTGGAGTCTGTTTCTTCACCATATTAGACTCAACCAGGTGGCTTGCTTTGGCCAACAGAGGGGTTGCAGAAGTGACAGTGTGACAGTTTTGACCCTAGACCTTGTGAAGCTCTGCACAGAGCAGAGGTACTCGCCCCATTTCTCCTACCAAGGCCAGCCTTGCCCAGCCGACAGTCAGGCAGCCCCAGACGGCAAGTGAGCCCTGCCCAGACCAGCAGAGCTGCAGAGCTGGCCCTAAACACACAAGGGATAAAAGCTTATTGAGGAATGCCACTCAGGTTGTATGGCTTTTTCTATGCAGCATTATCATGACAATAAAGATCTAATACCCCCTGTAAAGTGAAGAGTGACTCCTTAATATTGCAGATAAAGGTATTGCAGAAAAAAAGGGGAGTCCATTGTCATACAATATGAGGAACACTGGCTAAGCCTGTAAACAATACTCCTTGGTTGTAGTTCTTAGAAATTTATTGTCAATTTCTAAAAGGGAGGTTTTTATTTTTATTTTTTTATTTTTATTTTTTTTACTTTTTTCTTTATTTATTTATGATAGTCACACAGAGAGAGAGAGAGGCAGAGACACAGGCAGAGGGAGAAGCAGGCTCCAGGCACCGGGAGCCCGATGTGGCATTCGATCCCGGGTCTCCACGATCGCGCCCTGGGCCAAAGGCAGGCGCCAAACCACTGCGCCACCCAGGGATCCCAAGGGAGGTTTTTAAAATGCATTTATCTCAGGGTTGATCACAGAGTCTCTCCAGAGACATTGTGGCACTTGGATGTAGAGAAGAAGTGTGACACCCAACGTTCCAGGAAGGGCAAAGAGAGTCTTCCTGATGGTCTATGGAGAGCAATCTGAACCCAACAGAGAACTCAGGCATTAGAGGTGCCAGGGAAGAGGAGCACAGCTGACATGCAACTCAGTTTCGAGACACTTGGGAGAATCGGGACACCTCCCTCTAGCTAGAACCGACACATCTTTGTGCCCTAAAGATCTCATCAAAACTGGAAGATGGTTCTAGAGAGGCGGAGGAGGCTTTTGCTTGCTGGGGAGTAGGTCCAACTCAGATCTCTCTCAAACCACAAGCTGGAGTGTCTGTGTCAGGAACCATCCCAGGAAGGAAGAAGCGGTCACTCTGCTCTCTCCTACCATCACCAGGAAGTTGCCTCAAAAATCCAGTCAGTTTTTGTTAACTGATAAAAACCCAGATCAGAAATCTGTATCCTAATCAGTACTCTATGGTACAGTAAGCCAAGTATGGTCAGCCAAGTCTTACCACTCTTGCTTTGATCTTTTTGTTTTCTTAACTTGGAATTTTTATGATGGGGAATTCTCTTATATCTTAATTCTTTTTTTAACTTCCTGAAGGATGCTTACACAGGGATATTTGCAGTCCTTTATGAAAATTAAGGACATATATTTCTCTTCCTCTATAGATAGGTCAACATGTAATTTCCTGTTTCAACAAATTTGTTTTTGAGACAAAAAGGGGACACCGTTAATAACTATCTTGGAATGACATGTGGAAAACAGGACCTGTCCCAGACAAACTGTAATGTGTGGTCACCCTGCTTGTAGATGTATAAACATCTATGTGACATGGAGTTTTGATAACAGGTGTCAGATCCTGATCCAGCTATAGAAATGAGGGGCCAAGGAGAAAAAATGGGTTAGTGGCACAGAGGGACTTTGGGAGTGGCCAGCACCAGGAATTGAGAAAAAGAAAATGACTCTGGTTATTATGGCATGTGTAGACTATTACAATCACGGACATGTTGACTTTGGAGGACATTTGGAGATACTAAAATGCAGAGGAAAAAGCTTTGCCTTTGCAAATTTTGGAGAAATATTACGTCTTTGAATTAGGCTCAAGTTGTAGCATAGCCTGTTCTGAGGCTGATAAATCTCCTAATCCTTATATGTCAGGTGGGCTCTGGCTTCCCCATGTTAGTTCAGTACAATTCTATGATGCTTTAATACCATTAAAATATATGCTGGTTTTCTACCATGTGATATTAGAAACCAAGAGGTATTAGGATTTATAAATGATATTTCATGGAATCACTATTACACGTAAAGCACCATCATATAATAGCAACTTAAATAAACTATAGTAGTTACTAATTAGAAGTGTAGGATATGTCCAGGATTAGAAAACAGAAAATTCTCTAAGTGGGAAAAAGCTAAGACTTATTTCATTGACATTGTTTTTTTTTTTTTTTTTAATTTTGTGTGTGTACTTCTCTTTTTCCTCTTCCACTCCTCCATCTCCATTATTATTATTGCTGCTGTTGTTGGTAGTAGTAGTAGTAGTAGTAGTAGTAGTAGTAGTAGTAGTATTGTTTGCTAATGTTAATGAAGATGGAGCCAGGCACTGTGCTGAGTGTTATTATTTTTTAAAGATTTTATTTATTTATTCTGAGAGACACACAGAGAGAGGCAGAGACATAGGCAGAGGGAGAAGCAGGCTCTCTACAGGGAAGCTGGTGCAAGACCCAATCCCAGGACTTCGGGATCACACCCTGAGCGGAAGGCAGATCCTCAGTCACTGAGCCACCCAGGCATCCCTGTGCTAGTGTTAGTAATCCTGATAGAATCACTAATGAGGTTCTCATTTTACAGATGAGAAAGCTGAGGTTTAGAGATATTACATGATTTGTCTAAGATCAAAACACTAATAAGTAGGTTTAATGTCCAGGTCTAGCCTCCAAAATCTGTGCCATTATTAACCTCCTCAACATATCAATTAAGTTAAACTGCCTAGGAGGATCTGGCACAGAATGTTTGGCCAGAGTTTCCAAATTTCCTAAGTATAAAAAAATCAGAGTCTGTTTATTCTTTGATTCTTTGCAATGAGGAATGTTAGTGGATTTCAGTCTGAATAGCAAAAAAGGAGGACTTGAGTCCCTAACTTGGGTGCAGTTGTATACACAGAGTACTTGACACCCCTAACAGATTATTTTTCAAACTCTTTCCTCTGTGCAGCAAAATTATTTTCAGTAATAATTATGTACTGATAATCATTATTTTCTTCATCTGTTATTTAGCTCTAAAAAACAATTAATTAAAAAGAAGACTACATTTCAATTCTATTATTTTGGTTTTTTAAAAGATTTTATTTATTTATTCATTTTTTAAAAATGTATTTATTCATGAGAGACAGAGAGAGAGAGAGGCAGAGACACAGGCAGAGGGAGAAGCAGGCTCCATGCAGGGACCCCGACATGGGACTGGATCCCAGGTCTCCAGGATCACACCCTGGGCTGAAGGTGGCGCTAAACCACTGAGCCACCCAGGCTGCCCGTTATTTTTTTATTCATGAAAGACACACACAGAGAGAGGCAGAGACATAAGAAGGGGTAGAAGAAGGCTCCCTGCAGGGAGCCAGATGTGGGACTCCATCCCAGGACTCTGGTATCACGACCTGAGCCAAAGGCAGATGCTCAACCACTGAGCTCCTCAGGCGTCCCCATTTCAATTTTAAAGATGTTATTGAAGTTTGGTAAAATATTTCGTGTGTGAAGAGAAATTTGCACTTATTAAAAATAGTACACTTCTCAGGACACCTGGGTGGCTCAGCCCGTTCGTTAAGCATCTGCCTGTCGTGATCCCAGGGTCCTGGGATCGAGCTCTGCCACAGGCTCACTGCGGCAGAAGCCTGCATCTGCTTCTCCCGTTGCCCCTCCCCTTTACTCAGCTATCTCTTTCTCAAATAAATAAAATCTTTTTTAAAAAATAGTACACTTCAAGGTTGGCATACTGTTTTACAATTTCAACGCAAATACGACTCCTTACAGTCACATGAAATGACATAATTGAAAGAACTCAGGTTAGTTTTTTCTCTCTTTATACTCCCTCCCTGTGTGATGGTTGTTACTTTGAATCTACTGCTTAGGGGCAGGAATATGGGGAAGCCAGGTGTTGGAGACATGCAGCACCGGAAGGTTATACACTGACTTTCAAAATGAATTGTAGGAGGCCTCTGTCAGGGCTGACTATAACTAGGGGAGCTTCACATATATAAGAGCTTCTATATAGAATACAGTGTGTATGAAGGTAGGTAACAAGCCATGTACTAAGGTGATGTCCCATATATGTTATCAAAACCCTGCCAGCACTCATCCCAATTATTTAGAATGTTGTCCAACAAAATATTTTTGGGAAAGAAGAATTCCATCACACCGTTTAGAATTGCTGGCTCACATGATAATAAAAAGCAGACCGACTTTTACTTGTTTTTAATGCTCATTTGCGATTCCCAATATACTATGCACCTCTTCACTACCTGTATCCAAGCAGAGCACTCCCATAACCTACCATGGGTATCCCATTGCTCTGGGGGGGAACCCCAATCTGGTTCAGTGGTCACGTGTTTCCCGTAGAGAATAGCTATACTGTTATAAAGCTTTAGGAAGTTCCCACTTCAGTAGAAAAATATCTCTTTGGGGGAGTTCTCAATAATAAAGGGGAGAAGAGGCTAACGTCTTAAGAGAGGACTGAAGTCAGGGAGAGCACGGTTGTTCTCCTGAGTACCTACCTACCTGAGCCTGAGTGGCTGGGAATGCTCATGTTCAGAAATGAGGCTACAAAGCAAGGATGGCTGCCACCAAAGGAATGATTCTGGTTACTAGGGCATGTCACTTGTCACTTGTTACAATCATGGAGAGGCTGATGTGGGAGGACACTGGAGATAATATTAAAACGCAGAGAGAGGGTTCTGCTTTTGTATGTTGTGAGAAAGTTTATGTCTTAGAATTGGCTCAAGCGTACCATCAACAGGAGCTTGCCTTTTATTTTTTTTTAAATATTTTATTTATTTGTTTCAGAGAGAGAGAGAGAGAGTGTGTGTGTGTGTGTGTGTGTGCGCACAAGGGAGGCAGGAGCAGATGGAGACCGACAAGCAGACTCCGCGCTGGGTGCCCAGTCCCATGCGGGGCTCGATTCCCCGACCCTGCGATCATGACCTGAGCTGAAATCAAGAGTCCGATGCTTAACCCACTGAGCCATCCGGGCACCCCAGCAACTTGCCTTTTAAAGCAGGTCGACAGCACCCTGACAGTGATTCCTTGATGCACTCTAGGGCTCCCCAGGGGCCAAAGGCAGGCTATGAATGATGGGGTTTATCATCAAACCACCCTCAACAGCCTGCCAGAGCTAAGAGGGATGGATGGGAGCGGGGTGCAGGAGGCTGGCTCTGCCATCCATCGGCTGGCACATATTCCTCAGAGCCTGCCAGAGATCTTAGCAGGCAACAATTCTTTAATCTGAATGAATTATGGAGAGAGACAGCTTGTGAAAACTTATGTGAAATTTGGAAAGACTGGAAGCCTTATTGTTCTCAGCCATAAACTGCGCTCTTAAATTAAAACGTCGAAGTTGCTGGTGCCAAGTAAAGGTCTTGCCAGATGTACTTTAGTGAATGAAAAAGAGTAACTTGTGATTATAATTTGTGTGTTGCATTCAATTAGGTCCTGAGTGGTTTAAAGAGAGTTTTCAATGACATTTTTCTAATTATAAGAATAATGAAATCACCGTAGAAATCACAGAAAAATATTAAAAGAGTCATTACCCACAATTTTATCTCCTGTAGTGTGTACAGATTGTTAAATCTTCTCCTTTTCACTTAATAGTGTGCTCAAACATTTTCCTCTGCAGGTAATCATTCATTGGAAATACTTTTAATAGATGCATATTATTTCGTTGTGGGACTATGCTCTAATTTATTCACTCTATTGCTGGACTTTAATATTTTTAATTTTTTTCATATAATAAATAACATTGCAATGAACACCCTTGCCGATAAATCTCTGTATATAATTCTGAATGCTTCCTTATCATAGATTCCAAATCATGGAGTTATTGGGGAAAGGCGTAAACATTTTTGAGACTCTTGGTATGTATTGCCAGGTTGCTTCCCTTATAAAGGTTTCTACCAACTTACTATCTCCCGCCAGCAGTGAAGTGTTCTAAATACTCTCAGTTGTAAAGGCACAAAATAACATTATCTCACTGCATTTTTTTTTCAGTGGCGAATGTAGTATGGTAAAGGATGTATCTGATCTTTATTTCTGGTTCCTGGCACAGAAATTCAAAATTCTTGGGATTTCCTGGGGCATGCCTTTGTTAGGCTAATGAGGTGACTCAGAAAGGGTGCCCTGATAGCATCAGAATGGGGGCTGGTCACCAGAAAGACCCACCTGTGTAATTAAAGTGTTGAGACTCTGGGTCAGCTGAACCTCCGGAGGGATGGGGCTGGAGATTGAGTTTAATGAATGAATCATTATTTAATTATCAAAACCTACATAGTGAAAGCCCAATAAAAGCTCTGGCATGGCTAGTGCAGTGCACCCAGTGTGAGTGAAACATAAAAATGATCATTCATCACCTGCCTTTGGTACTTGGGGAGCCTTACAGAGCATCTAGGAATCAATGTCAGCATGCTGCTGTCTACCTGCTTTAAAAGACAAGCTCCAGGGGTGCCTGGGTGGGTCAGTTGGTTAAGAGTCCCACCCTTGATTTCAGCTCAGGGCACCATCTCAAGGCTGTGAGATTGAGCCCCACCTCAGACTTGCACTGGGTGTGGAGCCTACTTAAGTTTCTGTTTGCCTCTGCTCACCCCCTCAAAAAAAAAAAAAAAAAAAAAAAAGGCAAGCTCCTGTTGATGGTAAACTTGAGCCTACTTCTAAGACATAAACTTTCTTGCAAACTTACAGAAACACAGCCCTCTCGCTGCATTTTAGTATTATCTCCAATATCCTCCCAAGTCAACCTCTCTGTGACTGCCCCCAAGTGACCTTGTTAACCTTTCTTCACAGTTATAGTCAACAGATAGTTATTACACACCCTCTATGTGCCAGGAAAGGTGCTTGATGCTGGGAATTCCATTAGGTACAAAATTGGAAACAATTGCCACCTCTGCCTAAGGGAAGTGAAGTCCAGGGGTAGGTGGAGACAGTAATCAAATAATCACGCATCATGTGAAATTGTACAGTGGGGAGGTGTAGGTGTTATGAGATGATGCAGTGGGCAGATTTGACTAGAGAGGTGAGGGAAGGCTTCCTTGGGCAAGTCAACGAACTGACCTCTGATGAAAGAGAAAGAATTAACTAGAAGAAGAGGAGTGTGTGGGAGGGAGGAAGCACTCCAGGTGGAGAGCACCCCCCATGCAGAGGCCAGAGCATAGGTATGCAGGAGCATGGCGAGTGAGGCATAGAGCTGCCGGGCTGGATATCCAATGCACAAGGGGTGTCCTCCCTAGGATGACTTCAAGTGCTCGAAAGAACAGTTTCTGGCTAGCTTGAGGAATTAAGCAAACAAAAGAGGCAGAGGTGAGGGGAAGGGTTATAGACCATTCATCGGCTAGGAGACAGTGGACCAGCTACTCAAAGAGATGGAGTTGTTTGCTTAAGGACCCTCAGAGACCTGGACTGTACTCAAGAGATCGAAGGGGGAAGGGAATGGGACAGCTGACATCTAGAGATCCCAAGATGACAGTGCTAAAGAAAAAGAATAAACCCTCAGAGTTGAGGGCAGCCAAGGCCTCTGTTGGGGGTTGGAAATTTATCCTCAGAGTATATATACTGAACAAAACAAGACAATGAACGTGATGGGCATGCATAACTGTTCTCAAGGCCCAAGACTTGCTTCTGGGGCAATGTGCCAGTGTCTGCCAGCAGCCACCCACATGCCTTTACCTTTGGGGAGCTTACCTTCACACAGCTAGCCTGCCCCCTCTCCTGCTCCAGTGTTGGGAAATGTGCATGTTGTGATAAGATGCTGGAATTATGACAATTAATTATCAGAAAAGTAGGCACATTTCTTCCTCTCCCATAAAACATTCTGGAAACAGAGAACTTTAAAAACTTGAAAGCTTTCATTTTAATTTAAAGGAAATCAGGGGCAGCCCTGGTGGCTTAGCGGTTTAGTGCCGCTTTCAGCCCAGGGTGTGATTCTGGAGATCTGGAATCGAGTCCCATGTCAGGCTCCCTGTATGGAGCCTGCTTCTCCCTCTGCCTGTGTCTCTGCCTCTCTCTCTGTGTCTCTCATGAATAAATAAATAAAATCTTAAAAAAAAAAAAAAAGGAAATCAGGTTTACTAGATGCTTTTACGAAAAGGTGATTTGTTCTGATATTTAAAATTGGAGAAACATCCAACAAGGGAGAATGAAGAGGCCTGTCTGCATTCACATGGGCCCCCAAGACACAGGAGAACAGCTGGTGAGGTCCATACTCTCAGGATGGCTCAAGAGGGTACCCAGTGTGGGACCTGTGTGGCTCAATGAATAAATAACAACTGATTCTGAATGTGAATGTAAAAATTAGTTCTTGTTCTATTGAAGTTTATACTGAATATAGAATCCAATCAGGTCAGGGACATGATGTTTACAAAAGTGATCCAGGAAGTAGAAGTTTCCACCAATATTTTGTAAAATAGGATTAAGCTGGAGAGATAGAAGGGAAGGATATAACTGTCCCTACTATCCCACCCCCACCCCCCAAGAAAAACCCCTGTGGTGTAAAGCAAAGACAGACTTCCCATGCTAATGAATCATGACACTCCTTCCTGCCTGGGGAAACAGTCTCAATCTTTCTCAACACCATACTCTGGACAACAATTACCAGTTAGTTGAGCAACGTTGGCATACCTTGTGAAAAGTATTTGCCATCCTTTGCTTTCAAGATATTCAGATCATCCCATTAAGATGGGTATTGTAAATGAATTGTCAATGAATAAATAATAATTATCTTCATGTGCCAATAAAAACAATCTGGCACTGCATTGTAGCAAGTTCTTGGATATCCATACCAATGTGCAATCATAAGGAATAGCTATCGTTTTTGTTTCTGTTTTAGGTAGTTAAGCAGTTGTGATGGCTAATAGGGTACAGATGAATGGGCTCCAGAATCTACATGTGAGTGTTCTATGCACTGTCTCCTAGTGGCACAAGCTCAGACACGCAGACACATGTGAAAACCAAGGTCAGGGTTGGTGGAGATAATGCAGTGAGGGAGGGCATGATAGAGATAGAAGGGGGTTCGGGGCCCCCAAGTTTTTCTAGAAAAAGCTGCAGAGTTATAGGGGATGCCCACATGGTTGTCTAAGACTTCAGAAAGAAGGCAGGGCTATGGGGGTTATTAGCATTAACTGTCATTTATGGGCACCCCGGGGGCGCAGCGGTTTAGCGCCGCCTACAGCCCAGGGCGTGATCCTGGAGACCCTGGATTGAGTCCCACTTGGGCTCCCTGCATGGAGCTTGCTTCTCCCTCTGCCTGTGTCTCTGCCTCTCTCTCTCTCTCTCTCTCTGTGTCTCTATGAATAAATAAATAAAATCTTTAAAAAAAATAACTGTCATTTATGGAGCAGTCTACATGGGCCAGAATCTCCCTTAAATATCATAGCTATTAAAAAACAAAATTCGATTGAGTGCATTTGAAGATCTAATTGGCTCTATTAAGCGATTCATGAATTGGGCAGCATCCCATCTAGTAAGAGAGACAATCCAAAGAGTTGTACAAAACGAAAGGTTTTTGAAGGAAGGAGGGAGGGGCAAGAAAGTAAGTAGCAAAAGGAAAGAAAGGATTGTCTCAGGCCAGGACATCTCCTTTTGGGGGAAAGGGACCTGCAGGGTTTCTCATCATGCAGATGACTTCACTAGGGCTGGTCAGGAAATTTCCCATGGATTTAAAAGGTCACGTTCCTGGAATAGGTTGAAACTGTCATTAAGTCTTGGTTTGCTGTTGTGGGGGGTAAGTGACTCCATTTTAGGCTTGTTTCTCTCCCTCTCTTTCTCTCTCTTTAACACAGCCATCATGTAAGGTAAGTTTTATTCTCGTTCTTTGGCTCATGAACAAGCTAAGGTTCAGAGAAACTGAGCAATGTGCTCTGGGTCACACAGCCCGTGAGTGACAACACTTGAATTTGATCCACTAACAGTGGGTTCCAAAGAAAGCTCTGTAGATGACCACACTGGGCTCTTCAGATGTGGCAGGCATGTGGTCCCAAAGTAGATATTGGGAGAGTTACACCCATGGAAATACGTGGAAGGTGGGGGCTGGGGGGTACTCCAGAAAAAGACAGGCATAGTTGTCTTGATTTGATGGAGCAAAGTCATCTTAGGTCCCTGGTCATCTTGTGAAAGAATGTAAGAATGAACAGCTACAATGAGGCCAGGGGGTGGCCTAATCATATCAGGGACAATAGAACTCCCAGCACTGATTTAAAATTGGAACTTGACTTGATACACACTGAGTTGTCTTTACAGGATCTAAAGCTCTTTGAATATTGATACCAGACCAATAGGGGCCAGAGAACTGAAGCAAACCCTTTGCCCAATTCCATGCCTATTCCCTACTCCAAGAGCCCCTTCACGAATATCGAATATCCGTGCATCCTTAGCTTAAAACTTGTCCGATGCTGCCTCGGGAAAGACCCCTGGCATTCTTTGTTACTTGTTGCAAGTGAAACACTCCCTTTCCCTATCTTTGACTTGGTTGTGTCTTTTGGCACCACGCTCACCAAAAAGGAAAACCCAGTTTCAAGTAACAGGGATAAGATGTTGGATCACCCCGCCAGTTATGTTTTGCTTGTTTAATTTACCCAATATTATTAAAGTAACAGGTTGTATGAGTCAACTGCTTCATTTAGAGCTGGATAGATATAGAGCTGCAAGAGCTAACAGGGTGTAAAAGAAACAGAGCATCTGAGTGTAATGTGGTCCCCAGTGTTACCTCCCACATGCCTGTGTGTGGCCCTGGCCTTGCTGCTAATCCCAGTGCCATCTCTGGACCAGCAGCACTGGCCTCGCCTGGGCACTCGTCAGATGTACAGAGTTTCAGCCACCACCCTAGACCTACCGAATCAGAATCTGCTTTCTGAAAAGATATCCTCAGGTGATTCGTGCACATGTCAAGGTTGGAGAAGCTCTGAGCAAGGGGGCACACACCAGAAGGAAAGACAGGATATAAAATACCAAAAGTATCAGCTAGCTATACTCAGAAAAAAAAAAGGCAAAGAAAATGTTGTCTTTTTCTTTTTTCTCGGAAAAAAAATAAGGCAATTTCAAGTTTAACTCTGGGAGGTAATTTTTTTTCCTGGTAAAATTACAAGCAGGATCTGTTCATGTAAAACAGGATAAAAAAGACTAGAGACCTAGGAGAGCTGCTGTCACACCTGGTGGGCACCAAATTAGAATGAGCTGAATAATACAGTCTTGCTATTTCTTTGTTTATGAGTGAGGCCCTGTGGCTTCAGGGTCATCATCTTCCTTTGTGACATCCCAAACTCAAGGAGAGGCATGTTGTTAGAAATTATAAAATGCCCGTGGTGTCTTGCGGACAGGGTAGGAGAGTGGTAGGGATGGGGCTGGAGGGGAGAGAGATCACTTACCCAGGCCAGAGAGACAGAGAAAATCCTGGAATGGGGGAGGGGCTTTGGAAGCTGCCTGAGCTGGAGGATCTCCCACTTCTGTCTGGTTACAGGAAATTTCAACTGCCTATAGACACAGCTCTCCGAAAATAAAGAATAACTTTGTTGGCCAGGAAACCTATTTTTTTTTCAAAATGGACATAGCTTAATTGTTTTCTTTATTGATTATGAAATTAATACTTATTGCAAAGCAATTAAGAGTGAAGAAAACGTATGAAATAGAAAATGACAACCGCTGGGCGCCTGTGTGGCTCAGTCGACTAAGCATCTGCTTAGGCTCAGGTCATGATCTCTGGGTGCTGGGATGGAGCCCCACCAAGCTCCCTGCTCAGCAGGGAGTCAGCTTCTCCCGCTCCTTCTGCCTGCCCCTGGCTCCATGTCAAATAAATATAAAAAAATCTTAAAAAAAAAAAGAAATAAAAATGAAAACCACTTCAAACCCCAGACAGAGAGAACTATATATTAATGTTACATGCACACACACAGACGTACACCATCACATGCATGCAGTTTTATAGACCTGCTATCACATAAAATACTTTCTCAATGCTGGGCTCAGAGAATGTAGTGCTTTGTGCTCCTAAAACCTAAAGGATGAATGGTTCATATAGTCCTCTCTAGTTTGAGGTCTAGAAGTATACAAAGTAATTAATCTTAAAAATTTTTTAAGTCATTTTATTAAGTTGATGCCAAAACAACATTCCTCCTATGAAATTCACCTGGAGTAAGGTGAATTTATACAGCTAAAAAAGCAAAACAACCTAGCAAGTTAACCTACCCTCATTTAACTAGAATCTATAACCATCTTTCATTTGCCCTAATCTGCAAAGAAAAATAGGAAAGGGGGAGGAGGGTTGTGGGAGTGATGGTGCTCCAGGGGAGCTGTTCTCTGGTGTGTGTCCCTGTGGCCAAAGCACTGAGCTGAGGGAGGATGGAAGGTTTTAGTTGGATGCCTTCAGCACATTCCAGAATGACAGTCCACCTAAAATGACCCTCAGGGCGCCCCTGCCAACCCCCTTGCCTCTGGTCGGAGTAGCTCTCTCCCCACTCTGGGGCACAGCTGGGCACCTCACCCTACAGCCTGAAAGCGACCCTTACTTACAGATTGAAGCAGAATAAATGCTTGCTTTGGACCCCCACTGCATGTCAAATGTAGACAGAATGGTGTTGGCACCGCTCAGACACTAGACTTCTTCCCTGGACCAGTCCATGCAGTCCTCTCCACCCAGAGCCCCCTGCCTCTGGTCTTCTTCTCTCTTGTTAACCTTAAGACAAAAACTGCCAGACATTTTATCAACAAAAGATGGATTTATCTGGGAGTAGGAGAGAATTGCAATCTGGGGCAAGCTAGCTATAGAAAAACCACAGGTAAGTCCAACAAAGAGGGGGAATATTACTCTATGGAGAAGAAGGAAGAAGTTGGGAGAGGTTGTTTTGAACAACAGCCCATTGGAGAGAAGCAAAAGTTCTCATTGGCTGAGTTGTGGGGGTGGTCGGTTTCCTGTAGGAGCCACACTATACATCTTTTCCTGTTGGAGCCTGTCATTGATGATTTTTTTCCCGTTGAGATTCTTCTGTTAGGATCTGTAATTCAGTTCTTCCTGTAACTGACATTGAATGATACAGCTCCCTCTACCAACCTCCACTTCTAGCACCTCAAGTCCACTTGAGTCAATTTTCCTTTTATTAATTTTCATGCTCTGGAGCCAAACCAAAACCAACCACCTTAGCCTTGCTTGGTGCTTGCAATCTCTTCCCTCTTCAGGCCTGATGCTTGTGCTCCTGACTCTGCTCTGGGCATTTGCTCTGTCCTCGTACCACTTTCTTCACTTGAGATTTGGCATCAGTGCCCTGACCTTGGCCAATCCCAGAGTCAAGTGTTCTATGACTCTTAGAGCTTTCAGCAAGAGGGTCCCAACAGCCCCTCCTTCCTCTGCCAGCCTCTGCATTTCAGGTTAAGTTTTCTTGAGTCAAGGCCTTGATGATTTCCCCTTTCAAACCCCATCCCACACCCATTTTTTTTTGCAAAACCAAAATATCTGTATCATGGAAGGTGATGATTCAAAGGCATAAGAGAAAAGTTAAGGTAGTTTCCATTACACCATGGGGGACAGAGAAAGGGGGCAAATTCCTCCACTGGAAATCCCACAACCATGAAAATAAATGAGAAGGTGGCATTTTTTTATGCCTTGCTCATCAGAGGATAAAATCAGCATCATTTTCCTATGCTGTGAGAACTAGGTTGGAGGTGCCCCTTTAGGAAAAGGTTTTTTTAAATTCAGAGTTCTTGGTAACTTTCCCAGATTCTTTTTAAAAAACAAACATACTCTAACCCAAAGGGGCACGCGCAGGCACTCATGCACCAACACACACATACAGAGGTACACACTCTTAATTTGCATTGATTCTAGCCAATCCAATCACTCTGGCCTTGGGGCCAATGCTCTTGGGACCAGAATGAGGACTTGGCTCCCACCTGCCTCTTCTTAGGCAAAGGATGATCATGCTGAACATCACAGCCGAGGATTGACAAGTGGGGGCCAAGTCACAGGGCTCGTTGGCAGAGGAAAGACTACTTGGCAAACCACGGGTATCAAGAAGGGAAAAGACAATAATTGAGCCTGGATGTTATTTATAGACGTCTAGGGCTGGCTTGTTGTTGACTCCAAACAAGCAGCTGATTTGGTTGGAAACTCAAAGAAGCCATCTTGTGTCATGTTGTCACAAGAACCCTTGGGCATGAGTGAATTACCTCTTCATTTGGCCAACTTAGTAGGGTTCGTGCAGTCTTCTACCTGTTTCTTCCTGTGGATCCTCAGGTCTCAAGGTCAACCTGAATTCACTCTCACCTTCTTCTACTGAGTGACAAAGTCTTTAGTAATGCCTTAAACATAGATTTTTATTTACTCTTTAGAATGGTCCTTTGAAGAATCCAATTGGGAAGATGGTGACATGGGAGGTGAGGTGAGGTGCCCAAAGTCACCAGGAAAAGTGGAGGAACTGTAACTGCTCATCCCACAAATCATCTGGCCTTGTTGGCCTTGCTACGCAGACTTGCTGTGACTCTGTTGTGTGTCCTTCATGGTCATGGCCGATGCTCGAATAACTGACAGGACCTTAGACCCCAAACCCTGGTTCTCGCTCTATCTAGAGCAATCTTAATTCTTCGATGGATCATCTTAATTCTTTGTGTTATATGGTTTTGTTCTTAGCATTCCTTGGTTAAGCATAACCTGTGAGAATTGGGCTTGAACTTGTGCTTTGAAAGAATAATATTGAACATTCATTCAGTCATTCAACAAATACTTACGGAAACTAGTCATTTGCACTGGGAGACGAGGACTGTGTCAGACACAGGGGTCTAAAGGTGGTCAGCATCTCTCTCCCAGCTTTCCCAAGAACCATGACATATTACATATAAGTCTGCAATTAGAAGCCAAGATGAACTCGGAGAAGGAAAGAAATAGGGTGCTTTGAGGGTGTGCTAGAAGAGTCAAGAAGGCTTTCCTGCAGGTGGCGGTGAGCCGAGGTCTGGAATATGAGAGGGATTAAACAGACAGGGGAGGGGTGGGAGCAAGTGCACTCTGGGCAAAAGCCTTGTGGCCGAGGGCACTTGGGGTGCCCACTAAATGGAAAGCAGGCCCTGTGGCAGCAGCGTGGCAAGAGTGTACAAGACTGGACCAGGTCACCCCTGAGATCTTTTCCAGGGCCACAACAAAGTCCATCCCCCATTACATCTGGGACTCAGCTGAGCTGGGGGACTGCAGGCTGAGCTGCCAGCTCTCAGAGAAGCCTGAGAAAGCAGAAGCTATAAATGAGAGTGAATGTGGTGGTGTGAGAGCCTTAATTCTGAGAAAACTCTGAGTCTCCTCATTGCTTTCCCTCCTGGACCGGATGCTGATTGAGCATCAGGTGGATCTGCACAGAGGTGGGGAGAACCCTGAACAGAAGGCTCCAGCAAAAGCCTGTTATGGACCCTGGAGAGGGGAGGGAAGTGGGAGGGCAGATGTGTTGGGGATAGAGAGTGGGGACAGTGTCTTCAGGGTTCCCTCCCTCCTTTCCCCAAGGAGGCTTGGCAGAGGCTCCCAGAGAAGGTATGCCCAAGGCCTCAGATTAAGAGACTCGGGGACGAAGGCTCCTTCTAGGAATGCAAGCCTGAGAGATGGCACAGCTAGGTGGTGGGGTGCCTGAGACCCTGACTGCAGCTCCTCTCAGAGACCGCCCCCTGGGCAGGTGTGGGAGGCCAGCCGGCTAAGCCTGGGTAATGGCCTACAGTCAGGTCCCCAAAATCACACAGAGCAGAGACCCAGTGGAGAATAGGAATCTGTCCAGAAAGATCACAAGGAATGATGTCTGCACCGAGGAAACAGCAAGTAAGGAAACCATAGAGAGGGGCTTGTGCTTTATCCCGACCAAGATAGGGATGTGACCAAATGTGTTCATCCTACAATTATAATCCATTATTTTACAATAAGGCATAAGGACTTGCTTAAGAGCTATTATGAAAAATTATCCAAAACTTGCAATTAAGGCAAAAGAATGTGTATCTTTTCACTGTCCAGCAGAGGCACTGCCCAATGGACCCTCCTCAGAGCCGTGTAAGGAGATGCACCTTTGTTGGACTTGGCTATTGTCCTCCTATCCCACAATCTAGCATCTCACTGCCACTTAACACCATGAACTTTGTGAGTTTAACCTTCCGCTAAATCTCTCTGAAGAATTTTTGTCCTTTGGTATTAGGCTGTATTTCTGTTCAAATGCTTGATGTCAACTTTAATTATCGTTGGGACTAGTTACTCAGCTAAAAGGATCCATTTCTTGCCCAAAAGGTAATTATGAGAATAAAATCAGTCCTCTAAAGACATGTAATTTACTTGAATCTCTTTAAAAGGCTACCACAGGGATACAAGGACAGGAGGGTAACTCCTTCTGCAGGCACAAGAAAAAGTGGAAAGACACAGGACACACACATCACTGAATTCACAGCTCACCTCCAGACTCCATCTGTTGGGATGGCTCCTTTGAAGCAACCACTGAGGGTAAAGAAGAAAGGAAGAGAGCAATCTTTTCCCCAGGCAGGGGCAGGAATGGGAGGTGAAATCTAATTTGAGAAAGCTTACTCTCATCACACTGATTGATTTGAAGAATGAATTGAGCAAATTGGTCATTGGCTTGGGGCTTCTGGAGATAAATCTGATCTTCAGCTATGATTCCAAGACTTTTGGTGGCTCATCAGTGCAGTGAACCCTGTCCAAAATCCAGCCAGTCAGGCGGGTGTTCTGGTATTATTGTTGGGGTTTGACTGGATCGTGGCCTGAATTCAGAGAATCTTCTGGTGTAGAACACCGACATTGCTAGTTGAAAATGGCCATTGTTAGTGCACCCCTGTAATTGAACCAACAAGATGTCTGGGTGTGGTGTGGCCCAAACTACAGCCATGGTCATGACCTCTCTCAGTCTGGCTTCTTCATTGGTAAACTGGGAATAAAAATACCCACCTTGCTTCCCATGCATGGATATTGACAAGTCACACGAGAAAAGAACAACACTTGACATTACACCATGGTATGTGCGGGATAGAATACCATACCTACAATGAAGGTTATTGAAAGGAGGGAAACATCCAGTAGTCACCAGTCCATAGCAGGGCTGAGACCCTCCCATGCAGACCTCATGAAGACTCTGTGACCTGGAGGGGCTGGAAGCTTCTTAGTTGGCCATTTTTCTCTAAGGCCCCATCTCTGGAGGCCACGGAGGATGATGCAGTTCTTGGCCGGGAGCACCACTTTCACTGAACTCACCCTACTCTTATAACTTTAAGGTCTCCATGTAGCTTTCCAATCACAGGCGTGTAGGCTGCACTCATTGTTTTTTCGACAATTCCTTCAAAAATATGGCAGGCTTCTCTTCAATTTGTTCCACGTGCCAGAAAAAAACATTCTATATTTTTCTCTCCAAACATATTCCCCAAGTCTGCTTTATTTCTTCGCTTCTCAACCTATACTGTTCTGTTTCTCAAAGTAATGTACCTATATTGAGACCAAGGGAATCAATGGGCTTGTGAAGGCAATATTCTCTCTTTTTTAAAGATTTTATTTATTTATTCATGAGAGACATAGATAGAGAGAGGCAGAGGGAGAAGCAGGCTCCCTGAGGGGAGTCTGATGTGGGACTCAATCCCAGGACCCTGGGATCATGACCTGAGTCAAAGGCAGATGCTCAACCACTGAGCCACCTAGGTACCCCAAGAAGGCAACATTCTCAATGTGACCTTTGCCACTGGTCTACGCCCCATTGGTTTACTGCAAAGTCCTAATGAGACTGTGTTGTGCAAAGCCTTTTTTGGTCTTATCTTTTAGTATTTCAGGTCCAAAAGCAGTAGGTCTTTCTAACATCTTAAGGCCCTTAGTCTCTAGACTTTATAGCTTTTACTCTCTTCTTGTAAACCAGATATACTTGAGCTCATCTGTTTCTTATAGTACTGTAATATCTCCTAAGCCCAGCAGCAGCCAATACACGCTATCACTCCTGATTGTTCCAATAATTTCTTTACAGCCACAGACTCAGCAAGCGTGTGGTCTGCCACCACCACATCATACCAATATGAGTCTCCACCTTTCCTCCTGCTGCCTGATTCAGCCACCGCTATACAATTTTAGTCTTTTGAAAATGGCAGCATCCCACTTCATGGTACAAATTTTTGTTCTAGCTTGGCTAGGGTAGACTGTGATAACAGCCTCAAATGTGTAATAGCTCAACACTTGGACATTTATTTCCCATTCACAGAATAGTTCAGGAAGATTCCAGATCAGTTGGGAGATTGTGTGTTTCTGCTCCACAAAGGTCATTTTAGAGATTGATGTTTCCCACATGTTTTCTTCTTTTAAAGATTTTATTTATTTCCAAGAGAGAGAGAAAGAGAATGAGCAGTGAGGAGGGGCAGAGGGAGAGAGAGAGAGATGCAGACTCCCCACTGAGCAGGGAACTTGATGTGGGGTTCAGATCCCAGGACCCTGGGATTATGACCTGAACCGAAGGCAGATGCTTAACTGAGTGAGCTACCTGGGCGCCCCTCCCATGTGGTTGCAATGGCACCATGCCATTATCCCATCAGCTGGGAGAGAAAAGGGATGTGGGAGGTTTTTATGGGCCAGGACTGGCAGTGGTGCACATCACTTCAGCTCATTCCCCCTTGGCTAGAACTCAGTCACATGGCCACAGCTAACTTCAAGAGAGGCTGGCAAATGTAGTCCAGTTGTGTGTCCAAGGAGAAGAAATGCGCTTCTGTAAACAGCAACAGTGTCTGCCCCAGTACTCAGACATCATCCATAACATGTGAAGGAGGGCTGGCCTTCTAGGTCTATGAGGAAGAGCAGATGAGACAGTGTTGTGGGCCAGCACCTTGAAATGCTAAGGCATGAGTGAAACATCTTGGGGGTGACATAATAAAACGCCAGGTAATACAAACAGAGAAACTGTCTCCATGTGGACTACAGTAGTAATTTTTTTTCCTTTACTCTAGACTATTCCCTTATGGAAAAGGATGCCTCTCCATCATCAGAAATAACCTCCAGTTACATGTTTATATGCATCCAGGCACCATAAAACTAGCACATAATTTTCTGCTGTCTTTCATAAATTGTCATTGAGGAGGAGTGTGTCAGCTTTTTACACAAGAGCTTTGACAATAATGTGACGCCTGAGCCATTTCTACATACTTTGTCTACGATAAAAAAAAAATGAGCTAGAAAAACCAACTGTCACTTTTGCATGGCTATGTACACATCTACATCAACTTCAGCCATGTCTCTCTCTTTTTAATTGAAGTATAGTTGACATACAGTGTTACGTTAGTTGTAGATGTACAACATAGTGATTGGGCAGCTGTATGCATTATACTATGCTCACCACAAGCTTAGCTACTATCTGTCACCATACAAGGCTATTACCATACCATTGACTGTATTCCCTGTGCTATACTTTTCATCCCCATGACTTATCCATTCCATAATTGGGAGCCTGTACCTCCCACTGCCCTTCACTCATTTTGGGTCCTGTCTCCTAATAAAGAGCCTGATGGTGGAGCCCAAACCTGCAGGGGAATGTTTTCAGACTGAATACTGGAAAGCATGTGCATCTCAGTGCTCTTTGATCTCAGGAAGGGCCCAAGGGGATGCAGAGATGGAGGGAAGTCTTCTGGGGTAAGAGATGGAGGGCAACCCTTGTCTTTGGAAATACCTGAGCAGTTAGAAAAGTCTGGTGATAATGGAGTGGTTTCTGGGAAGAAAATCCAAGTTGTTAAATGGCAGGTAGACAAGCATTTGAATAAGTCTCTGCATTTGAAGGATAAGAAGAAACTTTTGTGACATGCAAGGTCATTGTAAAAGGCATATCTCATTTTATTCTTTTGATTACAAAACAATGTTTTCACTAAGACCCCTCTCCTGTCTTCTTGGGCCATATTAGCACAAAAATTGGAAGGTCTTGGCTACCTTCCCAGAACAAAATGAGGTGTGTGTGTGTGTGCATGTGTGCGTGTGTGTTTAAATCATCAGAAATCCTTGTCTTTCTACTTCTCAAGGTCATCCAGGAGTATAAGCAAATAGTGACTTTTTATTTTTTTTAAGTCAAAGTGATGTATGTAACTTTAGTCTTATGCTACATTTCTTTGTCTAAATATGTGCAAAATGTGCAAAATAAAAAAGTAAATGGATCAGTATTCAAGGAAAGGTGATTACTTGTGTTAGGACTAGCGTTACCAGGGATATTAATAGTGTTATTATCATTATATAAAAATCTTTTTTCTTGAGAGGTAATTGACATTACTATTAATTCCTGAAGTATAAGTATTAGTGATGGAGTGAATGACCTCCAAAGAGTAGGCCAACCCTAAGATTTATGATTTTGTGTTATTCACATTGAATTACCACTTAGTATAATATGTCACATTCTCAACACACTTTGTTTACATTGATGCCCATTCATTCCCACTTTTACTCACACTTAGAAGGGGAAACAAGCATTTTAGGTGGGAGAAAGAGCTTATTTAGAGGCCTGGAGGTACAAATGAGTCTGTGATGGCCATGGGGCTCCTGTGAGACTTGGTTCCTCCAGGTATTTTCTTACCTTCGTTCCTGGTAAGGACCAGGATGGGGGAGAACAGCCCAGCAGTGCCCTCTGTGGATCTTCTTTGGTGCCTGAGATTAGGAATGGTTCAGGCAATGTAGAAATCTGCATGAGAGGGTGCAGTGTTATTCGGGCCAAACCTAAGGCTACGTAGGAGCATGCTTAGAAGCCTGCAGCCTTGCAGCCCAGGAACACCCTAGCACACAAACATCCTTGCCTTCTTTATGAATGGCCCAAAAGCCACTCTTACCTTGGTAAATGCAATTCATGCTGTCAGCCAAACTGTGTAACACCTGAGATAATTTCCTTCCTAATAACTCAGTCACTCCATGAACAGCTCAGAACTTCTGCTCAAGAAATGCTAGATAGACAGATAGGAATGGGGGCCACACTTTCAGAATTTAAAGCCTACTCCCAGGGACGCCTGGGTGGCTCAGTGGTTGAGTGTGTCTGCCTTCAATGCAGGGTCCTGGAATTGAGTCCCACATGGGAATCTGCTTCACCCTCTGCCTATGTCTCTGCCTCTCTCTGTGTCTGTCAGGAATAAATAAAAAAAAAAAATCTTTTTTTAAAAAATAAAGCCTATGCCCAGGTTTCTAAGCCAGTATTCTACACCTGGACCTCCAGCTGCCGAATCTCATGGACTTGTCCATGTGCACGTTTCCGCCATAGGTGAGAGTTCTCTGCTTTCATAAGATTCTCAAAGAGGTCCATGATCCTAGAAAGTTAAGGAGCACAGGTTTGATACAGAGGCCAGACATAAACAATTCAATCTTTGATTATATCATGCCTGTCCCCATATAAAAATGGGCCACCCAGCTGCTTCTCGCGTGCCCTCCTTCTAAGGGCGCAGATCTTGCCCTCCATGCTGGCGAGGGTTGCTCAGCACACCCTTCCTTCCTTTGCCCCTCGCTTCTTCAATCTCAAAAGCCCCCATGCCCAATCTCCCCCTTGACTCACCAGCATGGCTAAGGTCACACAGCTGCATTCCCAGGGACCAAACCAACCTTTCCCACTGTTTTAGCCTGCTCTCATCTCTATGTTCCTTAAACATTTTGCTCTGTCAATAAAATATTGACATTTTGTGCTATCCTGGAATTTAATAGATACCAACCCTGGCCCACTTCTACATGCCCCGTGGTGGTATCTCAGTAACACTTTTACAAATGTCATCATCCTCATTACCATTAATAACCAGCATTCATAATTATAACTCTAATACCTATGTCATAAAATGCAGTTTTGTTTCTATATATTCCCAGATACGCTTTCTCCTGCGAGCCTTATAATATTGTTAGAGGCAGTCAAGAGAGGTGCTCTTCATTTTTTCAGAGATGAGATGACAAAGTACAGCCTAAAGGGCTCAGTGACTGGCACGCAGTCCCCAGGAAGTTAGAGGCAAAACAAAGAATGGAACAGAGATCAAAATTCCCCTTCCTGCTTCCGGCCACACTACACCTCTGTGTACATTTTTTTTTTTTTTTGACAAGGAGTTGAATTTTATTTTAAGCCACTCCAAGGCCCCTAACTGGCATCTTGTTTTAATTATGCCACTTGCATCCTGAATTTATTATGGTTGCCATGCGAAGATTTGACCGCTTAAGTCACTCTGGAGGAAAGCACTGGAACGGGGCTTTTAATTGGATTGACTAAAGATAAATCAAGCATAACCACATATGAATTTTTAAAAATGATTCTATTAGGCAGATAGAGCCAGCTTTTACCCCGGCACATTATAGTTACTAATCATCTCCTATTCCTGATATTTTTTATATTCTTTTCTTTTCTTTTCTTTTCTGTTTGCCTGCTCTGCTGGAGATTCGGTGCTTCGTGGAGTGGAAACATGGATTATTGCATTGACCTTATTATGTGAAAATGTTGAATTTACTGCATTTAGTACACAGGAGCAGGGTCTTGGCATCTCTATATCCTCTCTTCTTTCCTACTCCCTCCACAGTGAACCAAACTGGGACTAGGCAAACTAGGCAAACCTTTAACCATCTGGAATTGGATTAGGAGCTGTGCACATAGCCTGGCATTCCCAGAGGGAGGATGAGAAATAATCCCCACTGTTGGGAAGTCCAAACTCTGAGATGTCCACAACTCTACAAAGCTCTTGGAGGTGACAAAGCTCTTTTCCCTGTGTGATTATTGGCAAACAACCCTTACCTAATTGACCACCTTCTGCTGGATACAAGTCTCCCCAGTATAGTGTGGCAAGGAGGAGCTAAATAAGGTAGATAATTGAAAAAAAAAAAAAAAGGTAGATAATTGGAAATACTGTAGACTGTCCTGTGGGTAATTAATACTACTTAATCTTGTGGACCACCAGATCTAGCAGTCAGCAGACCAGTGCTTTCATATGTGCTGGATGATGCCATTTATGGTGTAGAGGAGTTGATGGGGTGGGGAGTGGGAGGAAGGATGTAGAACCCTAGTCACCCTCAAAACTCTTTGATTTTATAAATTCCATTCTGGAGCAGATATGGCCTGTGAAGTCATACTGTAAAGAAGAAGTGGGACCACATTGAAGGAATGCACACTGTGGGAGAAGAGTAGCAGAGGCTGGAACTCCGGACGTGGGTCCTAGAGATGGACAGGTTAGCTCAGGGCCAGGGAGACACATGTTTTTAGCGCTGGTATTTGCCATAGGAATCACATTTGAATTAAACCAGGCCGGGATCCCTGGGTGGCGCAGTGGTTTGGCGCCTGCCTTTGGCCCAGGGCGCGATCCTGAATATCCGGGATCGAATCCCACGTCGGGCTCCCGGTGTATGGAGCCTGCTTCTCCCTCTGCCTCTCTCTCTCTCTCTCTCTCTCTGTGTGACTATCATAAATAAATAAAAATTAAAAAAAAAAAAACAACAGGCCAAAATAGTCTGGGCATTGCTAATTGCCATAATCCCCCCAGGCTATGCGGTAGAGTGGCCACCTTCTTGCATCTCTGACTGCTAACAACCAACCTCCTTGCCTAGGGCAAACCAGTGGAGCCCTAAACTGTAATTTGACTATCCAGATCCTTTGATCTAAGTAGGAAAAGTTCCAAGAGCGGTAGGTGATCTTTTGGGTAGAGCTGAAAAGGAAAGCTCTATGCAAGTATGAGTCAGATTATTTCCTTATCACACTTAGACCTATTTTGAAATTTCTCATAAACTCAGACAACCGGAAATATTTTTGTCAAATCAGGGTAGAAGTTCAAGTGACTAAGCTGACGCTGCTTCTTGCGGTGTAATATTCCTCCAAAGCTTTGATGAAATGAGCAGATATGTTCCGCATTCTTTAAGTCAACTCAGGAAATATTTCTTAACTCTTTGCTCTGTATAGAGCATGGCATTCTCTGAAAACAATTTCAGCAAAACTCTATAGTAGGGAATGTAAGACACAGCAAGCCCAAATATAGGGTTGGTATATTTCCATTTGTGGAAGTTCCTGGTTAGCTTGATAAATCAAGGAGAAGCTGGAATTTGACACTTAAAAATGAAAACATGGAACCTACCATGATATTCTCTACAGCTCCCGTTTCCTAATATGCAACTGCCCTGATGGAACACATTACACTCCAACCCAGCTTCTCCTGGTTCCTAAGATACTTCTTGACTATTGCCACATTCGAAAGATGCATTGATTTCTTGAGTAGCCTAAAATCAAGGATCCCAAAAGACTGCATCCTGGTGGCCACTGGGAATGTTCAATGGGGAGAGGCTTAGCGGAGGAGTCCAATATTGCAATGTTTTCCATTCAGTGAACAGTGAACAGACCAAAGATTTGTTTCGTGAATTTATCTGCCAGCTAATTTCAGCAATATGGAAGGATATTCCAGTATTTCTCAGTAGTGACTGGCCCCCCAGAGACAATTATAAAGTTGATGAAATTTGCCTTTAGGGACTTTTGCCCTGTCCTCTGCTCCCTTACTCCCAGATGCCCCACAAACCAGTAGCAGGCTACAACATGCTACTCTTGGATACTTGTCTGCGCTTTGATCTGAAGTGGTTTTTTCGTGACCCGCTGCAGCCAGCCTATGACATTTCTCCACTTCCACTCCAAATTCAATCTGGTGGCCAAATGTTACTGTTTTCCAGCTTAATTCTCCTATGCTAAGAGGCTTAGAGAACAGACCTTTAAGATACTGGTACTGTGAATTTTGTTGAAAATTGCTTTACATCCCAACATCTAGTCAATTCCAACAAATGTTCTGTGTGCACTTGAAAAGAATATGCATTCTGTCATTGTCGAATGCAGTAGTGTGCTAAAATCTCCACTATAATTCTGGATTTGTCTGTTCTTTTTAGTGCTCTCAATATTTGCTTTAGTTTTTTTTTTTTGTTGTTTTTTTGGTTTTTTTTTTTGCTTTAGATGTTTTGAAGCTATGTTATTGGGTACATAAAAATTTAGAGTTGTTTTAGATTCCTGGTGATGCATCCTTTTATCATTATGCAGTATTCCTCTTTATCGTTGGTAATGCTCTTGTCTTAAAGTCTACTTTATGCAATAACCATATACTAACATCCTTTGTCTTTTATTTAAGGTATGCTTCATTATAGTTAACTATCCTTTCACTTTTAACCTTTTTGCATCTTTATACTTAAAGTGGGCTTCCTGTAAGCCATAAATAGTTTTGTTTTGAAGATCTGATCTCATAATCATTGTCTTTTAGTTGGAAGATTGTCTATATATTTATATTTAATGTTGTCTTTGAATTTAAGTTGGCTATCCCGCTATTTTTTTTAATTTAGCTCATCCTTATTTGTTTCTTTTCATCTCTTTCTTGCCTTCTTTTTGATCAATTGAGTATTTTTTTTAAGAGAGTTTATGTGTTTATTTGACAGAGAGAGAGAACAAGCCAGGGGAGCAGCAAGCAGAGGGAGAGGAGAAGCAGGCTCCCCGCTGAGCAGGGAGCTTGATGTGGGGATAGGTCTCAGGAATCTGGGATCAGGACCTGAGCTGAAGGCAGATGCTTAATTGCCTGAGCCACCCAGGTGCCCAATCCAGTATTTTTATTATTCCATTTCTCCTTCTCCATTATACTATATCCTATTTTTTAATGTCACCCTCAAAAATCACTGCCTTTATTCTTTACTTAGAACCTAATATACATTAATATTTTACCACTCCCTGGATGATTCAGAGGCCTCAGAACACTCTAACCACATTTACCCCCTCTGTGTTCTGTTTTATAAATCAGGTCTTCAAAAATATTTAGACATCTGGGGTTTTTTTAGATTTTTATTATTCATCTTTTTATGACACTACATTCTTTTATTGTGATTACATTTGCTTCATCTTTCTGTTATTTGGCATATAATTGAAAGTAATTTTTTAGGAATTTCTGACCAATATGCTTTCTGAAACTCTCAAGATCTTTTTCTTGCTTTCCCATATAAATGACAACTTTTCTGAACATGAAATGTGGCATTTACAAACTTTACCCCTTATTGAGAATATGACTTTGTTTTTAATCATGAGACTTAAGGGAGATTTTCTGTATTATAGTTCAAATATTTGCCAGTTTTTATGTAGGTACAGAACTTTCTGCATTGATTTTACCTGTTACTGTTTTCTATTTATTTGTTTATACCTTTTAAGAGAAAAGCTCCATGCCAATGATACAATAGCAAAAGATAAAACTACTACTTTCAAGGACTCTAGAGAACAAAATACTTACTACAATTTAAAAGATTAAGAATCATGATATGGTATATATAGGGCAGTGTGGGATCACAGAAGAGCACAAAGCCCAGGCAGGTTCTCAGATAATGTTTCCTGGAGGAAATTTGAGATCTTTTTCTGAACCACAATAATCTCTGGACGTTAAAGTTACTGTTATAACCTATGAATCTAGCCTCTGCCTCTCTGACAGAAACCATGATTGTTATTGTAACAAACACACTCTTGTGTCCATGGCTGGGACCCATGACCAGTTGCCCTGAGGAAGCCTGCCTTCTCAACCAATTAGCCCAGGTGGAGGATCTCTAAGTTATACCTGCAAGAGGAGTTGTAATTTAATATTATTTGTCGTAATTAGTGACTGGAAGATCATTGGTTTCAGTACGTCCAGCTGAGGATAGAGTTGGGGCTTTTGAACTGTGCAGTACCCTCTCCATGCTCCAAAGATTTGCTGAAACACATTTCTGTGGCCTGATCAAGCAGAATGTGATAAATGACTTGTATGACATCTTTGAATACTGGTGGAGGCATCCAAGTGTGACTTCTTAGCTTGCACATTTTCCACCTTTCCTCCCTTAGCAATGCCTGTCTACAAAGATTGATGAGGCTAAACAAATCATAAAAATTACTGTTTGTCTTGATGTGGGTATTCCCAGAAGAAGACAATGTTTCAGGTGCAAGTAGTGAACTTAGAATGTGTGGAGAACACTAGCAAGGAAGTGGGGCAGTGAGACAGGAAAGGAAAGCCAGTAAAGGGCAGAGGAGACCCAGGAGGCTTGGAGAAAACCCTCACCCAGAAGGATTTGAATACAGCAGCTAAAAGTGGGCTGGGGCTCTCTGAGGTGGGAGCCCGAGGGGTGCGGACCCAGTCAGTGTTGCTCCTGGTTCTTGATGCTCTTTGCCCAACACACACCAGTCCTCACAGGATAATTTCTTAAAAATGAAAACTCATCCTGCCTTTCAGATCCTTAAGGAATAAAGAACATGTTTGAAGAGCTCAAGCTACATCATCTCTCCCTGGACCATACAGCAACTTATGAGGAGTTCAAGATGGTCCCTGGGGTCATCCCTACTTACCCAGTCTGCCTCCCCTCCTAAACTAACTTTATTGCCCATCAACATAGCCCATTTTCAACCTAACAGTCTGGGGAGGGTGGGGGGGAATCTATTCTTTTTTTATGGGGGAAACAAATTTCCTGTGCCAGGCACTAAATAGACCTCCCAACAGGGTAGTCAAACCTAGCACAGTTCCATTGCTTTGTGTTCCTTCACCATCCACAAGCAGCCCTCTCCCTCCTGCAATACCCCACTGCAACAGATCTATGGCCGTGAGCATTCACCCCACTACTGGTATGGATCCTTCTCCTAGGATCTCCCAAAAGCAATTCTTCAAACTGTCATATAATGCACCATAAAACATGGCATTGTGGCATAAACGATTGGGAAAATATAATTTCATAATTTCAAACTTTATATTATAAAGTTATCATTTCTTTTATAAAATATATTGTATTTGCATTGTAAAATGTGCCTTCTTCCTTAATGCCCACAGAACCTTTTTAAATTTAAAAATCTACAGTAGTCAGTCCCAAGAAACGAACAAAGGCATAAGTTAGATGAATATATGCAAACCATGTTCTCAAAAGTACAGCAGAACTAGAAACAAATAATAAAATGTAAAACAAATTTTATGCATGCTCTCTTAAATAGTCATTGGATTAAGGAAGAAATCAAAGGGATGAAGACAGTTAATTGAAGAATAATGAGAATCAGGATAATTCATATTAAAAATTATGGGATATGTGTTAAATTGTTCTCAAGCAATCTGTAGTAATAAATATATTTTTAAAAACAAAAGCAAGAAAACATATTATCTCAACTTTAAAAAATGAAGAAAAGATAAAAGTAGCCAAAGAAGCAAAAAGAAAAAAATTAAAGTCATAAAAATAAAAATTAATGAATAAACCAGTAGAGAAAACTAATAATATGAATAGATAAAGAATCTCAATAAAATGTCTGTGAAAGAATCAGTAAAATGGACCAACTGCTGGAAAGTCTAATTTTAAAAATCCTGTATTTAAAGTGAAAAAAGAAAAAAGGATAAAATTTATATAGAAATTAAAAATTTTAATATAATAAAATGCGTTCTTGATTTCTAATAAATTTGAAAGTCATTGAAATGGAATTTTTATTAAGATGACTAGAATTAATGAACTCAATAGGAATCATCTGGCTAAATTACTTACGAAGACATGAAGAAAATTGTAAGACAGGGGTGCCTGGCTGGCTCAATGGGTTAAGCGTCTGCCTTTGGCTCAGGCTGGGACCCTGGGATGGAATCCCACATCAGGCTCCCTGCTCAAGCCGAGAGTCTGCTTCTCCCTCTCCCTCTGAGCATTCTCTCTCAAGTAAATAAATAAAATCTTTTTTAAAAAAAGAAATCTGTTAAAGAATTATCCTTGGAGCCCCAGAGAAGATAATAACTATATATATTAAACCCTATAAAGCAATAGTAATTAAAATAGATTGGTTTTGAGGAAGGAATAGACACAGCATTGCCAGCAAAAAAGGGAAAAACCTGCTTCAAATGGACTAAAACATTAAGGAAATTTATTGTTTTCTATAACCAGGAGTCCATAAGCGGTGGCTTCAAGCATAGCACAGTCAGTACTTCACGTCATCAAGGAGCCAGTTCTTACTGGGCATCCTGGTTGTCCTGGCTTTGCATTTAGCCTGGCTCTGCTATGGTTATAAAGCAATGTCAGCAATTTCAAGTATCCTACCCAGACACGACAAAATCTAGAGAAAGGAAAAGACTGTGTCTTCATTAGGTTTTTTTCAAAGATTGAGAGACTTGCCCACACCAGAAGATACTGTCTAACATACAGAGGCCAGCATTGGGTCACATGTCCATCCTAAAAATGACCAGCAAGAAAGTGCATTGACCATGATTAGACAGCAGGGAGTCAATTATTCAAACTATAGTTTCTTAGAATAGAGAACCCATGTCTATTTTGGGTGTTTCAGGAACATTTAAAATTTTTCCTCATATGAGTTTTACATGTTTTTGTTAAATTTATATTGAGATATTTGTGTTTTCTCTTTCTACCATAAACAAAATAATCTGTCATTAAATTGTTTAACTCTTAGGTGTTATATATGAAAGCTGTGGATTTCTACATATTAATTTTCATAGCCTATTTATTTACTGTATTCTTCTTTTTTTGTTCAAAAAAGTTTTCAGTTAATTCTTCTGGATTTTCCAGGCAAAGGTCATACCACCTACAAAGAGTGATAATTTAATCTTTTTTTCCAATGTTTCCACCTGAACTACTTTTCTTCTGTCCAACCAGAGAGGGATTATACCTTTAATACAATGTAAAATCAAACTGGGCATCCTTCTTGTATTCCTAATTTTAGTATTTATTAATTTCCTTTTTGAAAGTCTTTTTTAAAAAATAAAAGTCTTTTAAATTTAAGAATGGGTCAAATGCCATTTCAGCATCAATATGTTAAAAAATGTTTTCCTAAAATCTATTGATACGTTGAATTATATTCCTTTCCTAACACTAAACCCCTCTGGAATGAATTTCCAAAATGAAACCTTCTTGATCATGATACTATTCTCTTAATGAACTACTTAGCTCTAATTGCTGTTGATATATTTAAAACTGTAATGTGTATATTTGCAAGTATGATTAATATGTACATTTTCTTTTTAAATACAATTTATTTTAGGTTTTGGTGTAAATGTTACACTCATTTTATAAAAATAGTTTGTAACTTTTTCATCATCATCTTCTTCTTCTTCTTTTTTTTTTTTTTTTGTAACTTTTTCTTCTTTTCTTATGTCCTGAATGCTAGCATTGCAATGCTCTGTTCTTTAGATGCTTGCTAGAATTCTTACGTGAAATTATTTGGGCCTGTATGTATGTTCTATGAGTTCCTAGAGTCTTATTCTTTCCTTTTCTTATGATTTATTAAATTTCTTAGAGGGGGGAGGGGCAAAGGGAGAGCAACAGGAAGAGAATCTCAAGCGACTCTGACCTTAGCTTGGAGCCCAACAGGGGCTCGATCTCACGACTCTGAGATCAGGACCTGACCCAAAATCAAGAGTCAGAGGCTTAAACGATTCAGCTACCCAGGTGCCTCATGGAGGTTTATTCTTTTTTTTTTTTTTTTTTTTAAGATTTATTTATGATAGACACAGAGAGAGAGAGAAAGAGAGAGGCAGAGACACAGGCAGAGGGAGAAGCAGGCTCCATGCCGGGAACCCGACGCGGGACTCGATCCCAGGACCCCAGGATCGCGCCCTGGGCCAAAGGCAGGCGCCAAACAGCTGAGCCACCCAGGGATCCCCGGAGGTTTTTTCTTTAAAATTTTTCTCTATTGGGATGCCTGGGTGGCTCAGCGGTTGAGTTTTTGCCTTAGGCCCAGGACGTTTTCCTGGAGTCCCGTGGGATGGAGTCCCACATCAGGATCCCTGCATGGAGCCTGCTTCTCCCTCTGCCTATGTCTCTGCCTCTCTCTCTGTGTGTGTCTCTCATAAATAAATAAAACCTTTTTAAAAAGCAAATAAAAATAAAATAAAATTTTTGTCTTTCTCTTTCTTTCTAAAGATTTATTTGAGGGAGAGAGAGAGGGCACACATGTGTGTGAGCTGGGGAGGGGCAGAGGGCAAGGGAGAGAATCTCAAGAAGACTCCCTGTTGAGCCTGGAACAACTCCCAGCTGAGTCTGGAGCTTGGGAGGCTCCATCTCACAACACTGAGATCATGATCTGAGTTGAAATCAAGAGTCCAATGCTCAACCGACTGAGCCACTCAGGTGCCTCTTTCCTCTAACCTTTTAAGTTGGATATGTAAGCATTGGTTTTCTTTGTTTTACTTTTCTCAATATAAATATTTAAGGCTAAATTTTTTCTCAGTTGCTATAATAAAATATCATAAATTGGGTGGCTTATCAACCATAGAAATGTATTTCTCACATTTCTGGAGGCAAGAAGTCTGAGATCATGGCGCCAGCATGGTTGGTCACGTTAGTGAGAGCCCTCTTCTGTTTTGTAGATGGCCAGCTTCTTGTATCTTCACATGGCAGAAAGAGGGTGAGCTAGCTCTCTGAGGACACTAATCCCATTCATGAGGATTCCACCTTCAGGAACTAATTACCTCTCAAAGGCTCCATATCCAAATACCATCACTCTGGGGATTAGATTTTAACATGAATTTTGAGAAGGACACAAACATTCAGGTCATTGCAATTGAGAAACATAATAAATAAATAAATAAATAAATAAATAAATAAATAAAATCTTTAAAAAATTCTTTGATCAGTTTTTTCTGGTGTTGTTGTATTCTCTCTTTATTAAGATTTTTAATTTATTTATTCATGAGAGACACAGAGAGAGGCAGAGACATAGGCAGAGGAAGAAGCAGGCTCCCTACAGGGAGCCTGATTCGGGGACTTGATCCCAGGACCTGAGCCAAAGGCAGACACTCAACCACTGAGCCACCCAGGTGTCCCTGATGTTATTATTTTCCAGTATTATTGTAATGTGATCAGAGACTGTTATCTGTATTATTTCTGCTTCTTTGGAATTAATTGAGCTTTTCTTGGTGGCTAATATGAGGTCAGTTATCATGAATGATCACATGCACTTGTCAAGAAGATGTATCCACTCTTAACAGGGTATGGAGTTCTAGCTATATCTACCTTATTGGTTACCTTGTTTGTGTTTTGATATCCTTAGTTAATTTTTGTCCACTTGATCAGTCTTGGACCAAGAACACTGAATTAGTCTCCTATTGTTAGTGTATTTCTCTTAATATAATATTACCACTTGGGGCTAAATAATAATCTGTGTTCACATTGTTATGCTCATATAAATATTATTCATAGCTGAGCATTGTAGCATTCTACAATGACATCTCTTTTCTTACTTTTTGCTTTTCCTGAGGTTAATAACTGCCTTGCTATTATTAACTTGCTTAGAGTTCTTTTTACCTTTTCATGCCTCTCTCCACATTTTCCAATAACTTCTCGCTATGATTTTCCAAAAGATCAATCACATCAAGAAATTGATAGCTCCTAGTTTTTTCTTGGATACATGCCCCTCTGGGAAACTCTACTCTCCTTTTCTGAGTTAGTAACACATTAGGCCTGATGATGTTGAGACTTCTCTTTTTTTTTTTTTTTTTTTGAGACTTCTCTTTATTATCATTTTGAAATCCCTTCGAATTTCTCCTGGGTTGGATTCTCTGTTTCTCAGATCTCATCTCTTCTTCTGTCTTGGTTTATTCTTTCAGTTTGTTAGAGCACAAGGTGGGAACTTGAAGAGGAAGACTGGCATAGACTCTGACTTCTGGTACTTGAAACTTGGCCTCGGGGCTCTGTACAAATAAAATCATATCATTATATCATATAGTAAAAGATTTGTCTATAAGAGGGAGAGAGTATAACATGAATAGGATATTTGGATCAGGTTATACAGAAAAGCAAAAACATTTGGGAAAATATATTGTCCTTGAAGATGGCTTTCATCTAGAAACTTTTAGTGTGTTTAATCCAAGCACTAGACATCTGGCAGCCACAGTTGGACTGCTTGGCTTGTGTGCTAGCTTGTCAGAGCCCTGTGTTACAAAGGCTCTTGCAGGAATCTGTGACTGCTTGATTAGTTTCATTCCTGAGTAGAGATAGCCTGGCTCTTCCGTTAAATTCCTTAATTGTCTCTGAGTGCACCTGCAGGCAGGCAAACATCCTTATCCTCTTTGGAAACTGCCACAATGCATGAATGCTCTCATCAGATGACACCAAATTCCACACCTTCTCCCCATGCAAACATTCTTGGGCAATCATTTAGACATTTAATTTGAGCTTCCAATATTGTCCCCAGAGTTAAAATAAATTATTGAGTCATCATCCTTAGGAGGTTGACTCATTCCTTGAATCTGACTTGGACAAACCGGGTCCCCAGAAAGGAAGTGTCCCTATGAGTAAAATGAAGAAACTGTCAGGACAGGGCAAGCATTCCACCATTGTGGAACAAGAGATGAAGAGGATGAGAAAGCACGATAATTCCATGAAATATCAAGGAATTGCTTAATAAGCCAACGTGAGAGACTTTTTGCAATAAATACTCATGTTGAATTAAAGTGTGGGCTGGTCCAGCCCTCTAAAGTGCCCTTGGAATGTGGGGTGGCTTGACCCTGCTAAAAGAATTCACCTACAGGCATTTGGAATGCGACCCCATGACATCTGTTCTAGAAGCACTCACTGGAGGACCAGAGGCCAAAGGACATAGTTCCTCCCCTCAAAGGATTAACAATCCAGGAGGAAAAACAGACAAGTTAGCATATAAGATTGAATGAAACCAGGGCTACAAGAAGAGAACAAAGAGAATTTTGTTTTAACCGGGAGATCTGGGGAAGGCTTCACAGCAGAGCTGGCATCTAAATAGAACCTTAAGGAAAAACTAGAATTGGGAGGAAATGGATCAAGAGGCATTCCCAGCTGAAGAAAACATTTGCCCAATAACTGAAGCATGGAAGGATCTATCCCATTTGGTGAATGGCTAATGGCCTGGTGTACCTGGTGCTGGGAGGAGTGTGGGAAATGAGGCTGAGAAAAAATTTTGGGATAAGGTAAAGAGGATCATCCTCAGAAAATCCTGAATTCCATTTTCAGGACCTTAGATTTTAGTGTAAAGGACTGTGGAGTCTCTGTTTATGGAGAAGGTTGATGCATGATTAGATTTGTGTTTTGGAAAAAGCCTTTTGTTGGAAGTTTAAAGAAGGGAAATTAGGATGCAAAAGTCCACCTAGGAAGGCAGGGCTATTGAAGAGGTACGCTCCCAACAAGCTCCCAAGAGATGGTGAGGCCTCTTGTCTTCGCACTGTACTTTGAGTAGTGAGCTATGGATTATAACCAAATAACCAAGGATCACTGAAAAGGTGACTCAGGGGAAAGATAGAGGGGCAAGGTACTGTGCAATCTTATGGTAAATTAGAATGCCATTCCCAAAGAAACGTAAGAAAGGGTAAGACCTGGGATAGGGGTTCTCAAACTTGCTGCACAAATTTGGAATTATTTGGGGAGTTCTAACAACTAATGGTAACTGAGCCCCATCTCAAGAGATTCTCATGTAACAAGTCTTGGGTGCCACCAGGGCATCAGAAAGGGTATAAGAGTCTAATATTCAGCCAGGGATTGAGAACCATGGGTAGGTTGTAACCGGGTGGAATTGGGGATTCAGAAACATAGGGCTGAAAGGTTGTTATAATGCCAGGTATCCACAAGCTACTAGGGCAAAATTATACTTTCACCAGTGTTTTGGAAGATACGACATCATTTAAAAAATTTTGCTAGTTGTTAATTTAGTGTTTTGGAATAACTGTTCAAATTATATTTTCCCAAAAACTCTGAGTCAAGAATATAAATTGGCAACTTTTTATTCTCTCAACCTTAACTAAAACCTTCATTTTATTTTTTCTCCCTTTCTTTTGTTAATAGAATCTGGGGTTTTAGATCCAAACTATAGTTACTATCCTGTTTTTAACATTACAGCACTTTCATTTCAAGAGTATTTTTGACTTTCCCATTTAATTCTAGAAACGTACAGTTTTCAGGCTTTTACTTTAACTGGCTTCTGTATTGTTTTTACCATGGTTTTTTCAACTTTATACTTTGTATTTGGAAGATACTTCAAGACATTTGTTTTAAAGAAGGCTGACATATTTTGTGAATCCTTGTGTGATATAATCTATGCATCAACTTGACTAAGCTATGGTGCCCAGTTGTTTGGTCAAATACTAATCTAGATGTTGCTGTGAAGGTATTTTGTGCATGTGATTAATATTTACAATCAACTGATGTTAAGTAAGGCAGATTACCCTCCATAATGTGGGTGGTCCTAACATCTAATCAGTTGAAGGCCTAAGAGCAAAAACTGAAGTTTCTTCAAAATGAAGGAATTCTGCTTTAACACTATAACATAGAAATCTTACCTGAGTTTCCAGCTTGCCAGCCTACCAAGCCCCACAATTGTATGGGGTATTTCTTAAAATAAATTTCTCTCTCTTTCTTTCTCTCCATATCCTATCGGTTCTGTTTTGCTAGAGAACCCTGCCTGATATACCTTGAATGTCCCAGCAATATCTTTTTATAGCCATTAAATAAGAACAACTTGGCTGAATAAAAAGTTCCTAGGCCACAACTTTCAACCTCTGTGAGCTTCCAACCCTTGTTTAAGAGCAGGGATAAAACAGCTAAACATTTGCTCTTTTGTAGGTAATCTGCTATTTAGGCTTGGAAGCTTTTTCTCTAAGAGTTTTGCCAAGAAATCTTTAATTTTGGGTATTTACCATTCATATTCCTTGGAACTCAAGTGAGTCTTTCCCATCTGTATTACTTGGATCTCTCTTTAACTGAGGACATTTTTTCATTAGCACATTTTCTTGATTCTGAGATGACATCAATTGAAAAGGTACTACTGATGACTTTGGGGAGTGAAAATGGCAGGCAAATTATAAGATATAAGATGCATCTGAATTTCAGGAAGATCCAAATGGAGAGGGAGTATAACTGAGGAAACATGAAGGATCGATCTTTCCTCCACTGGTTTAGGCCTTTCCTGGGATTTTCCACATTTGGATTCTCTATTCTCCATCCTGTTTCTATCATATTCCCTCTGGTCGTTTTCACTTGTCTTTTCTGTTCACAGATTTGCTCAGTGTGTTGCTTATTCATGTTCCAGCATCATTGGATAAGCTCTTTTCTCCCTTCAAATGTGATTTTAAGTTTAAATCCTTCCCGATCTTGTACATTTCTGCTGTTCTCATTCAGGTAGCTTTGCATAATTGCCTATAATGTCCTCATGATTTTTGTCCCCTAACACTGAGAAGCCCTGTCTTTATGCATGCTTCTGAGAATATCACGCAGGTTTCTGGAAATTTTCTTCAGGATACTGCCGGTGATCATCTTCAGAGCCATGCTTGTCCTCTGCCTCATCTGGATCTGCTGTTCCCTTTGCTTAGTTCTGCCCCACTTTTTCCCATAGTACCTCCCTTTCCCACTTTCCCGGCTTGCTGGACTCCATCCCTTCCACGGGCAGTCTGCATGTGTCTACTTACCCATTCCTTTGGTAGCTAAGACCCCTCTCAGAGTCATAGCCAGAGGTAAGGTTGCTATGTAGGCACCTGGTCAAAATCCCACTCCTAGTAGCCTCTTGCCCTGCATGCCACCCTCTCCACAGCTGCTCACCCTCCTGCTTCACCTTCTGGTCTCTGGATCTCTGAGGCAACATCTACATGTAATCCACATGCCCCAGAATTCACTGCTCTCAGGGCACCTCCTCATTTTGTCAGGAGGGCCCCCAAATGTCTCAAAGTGATTCCCCACAAAGTAAAAAAAAAATAGCGCCAACAGCTGGCAGCTAGCAGCTAACAGCTAGGCTGAAGCAAAGTGTTCCCAGATGAACATAAACAACTTTCACAGAACATAAACAATAATCAGGCGAGGCCACTCTAAGTCCGTGCCTGAAACAAGGCAGAGACAAGGCCATACCACAATCACCAAAATAAACACTTTTCTTTACTTGCTGGTGGGAGTAACTGCTGCTTCTTTGTCAGTGACAACTTTCTAGCACTGCTTCAATCCTCTCACCTACTGGATCAAAGTTACTGAGACACCCAATCACCAGATTGCCAGCACTTTCTCCCCACCCCAAACTTTATTGAGATAAATTGGACATATAACATTGTGTCAGTTTAAGATGTTGAACTGATACCCATATATTACAAAACGATTACCACCATGTGGTATTAGCTGTTGCCTTTCTGCCACATAATTACCATGTTTTTGTGGTGAGAACATTTGAGATCTACTCAGCAATTTTCTGACAGAAGTGGCCCCAAAGTGGGCCTCCACTTCCTGATATACTCCATCCAAACCCAACTCCTAACTTCCCTCAACCCTCCTAAGAACCAGTCAGCACAAGCCCAAAACCTATAAAAAAGAGCTGTCCCTTGGGTAACACTATGTGCTCTCTCCCGTGCTACAAAGAGCTAAATCAACCCAACTTTATTTGACCACAGGTACAGTCCTGGTTGTCATTGGCTGGTGAGATTCAACATCCTGAAAGACATGTCACTTCTTCTGTTATCATAAGCAGCTATGATGTACAGTTTCAAATATTTTGATATATTCCTAAGGGATAATTACTGGTAATTGACCTACTAGTAATTTGGCATGTGACAAGAGTGTCCTGAGGACGTGGAGGTGATGTTCTCTGAAATATGGCTCAGACACTGATAGCTCAGAGTTCTGCCCTGTGTGCCTCAGAAACGGTCTTGGTTGTTTGTGTATCATCAGTGTTGAAGCGACTCACAGCTAGGTGGCTCTGCTTCAGAGTTGGCTTGGCTGCCTATGGGCTAGGGAGGCCTCAGCTTTCCCTGTACTTCCTTCATCCACCAGTTGATTAGTCCAGACTTTTTCTCACTTACTCTCTAGCCTATTGGTTAAAGCAAATCACAGGACCAGCCCAATATCCATAATGGGTGAACACAACAAAGTCATAGGGCAAAGAGCAAGGATGTAAGTGGCCATTAATTAATGACATCAATACTATTGTTTAATCTCTCCATGTCTTCTTGTCTGTAAAATGGAGAGAATAAAACATACTTCACAGAGATTTATTATGAAAGAATATATATGTAATATATTGGGATAAAAGTGTCTGGCACCCCGCGAGCACTATACAAACATTTTCTTATTACTGTCCTGAGTTGATTGTAGTTTCATATTAAGGGCCTTTTGCTTTGCAGTTACACATTTTCCTTGGTTTTATTTAATCGTCTATTTATTTTTGCGGTTGCCTGGTTAACCCTACAGTTGACAGTGGTGCATATTTTCATCAATAGTATTTTTGGCTTACTGTTTTCCACAATCAGAGCTTAAGACATACATGCATTTGGGGTCATATAAAACCACCCATTTTCTTATTGTTAAAACAGATAGATTGCCATTTTCCTTGAATTTTCTTGCTCAGTTTCACTTTGTTAGATGTGCTTCCCCTGAACTTGTTTTTCATTTATTTATTTAAAACTTATACTATTTGACTAACCTCCAACAACATCTCAAGGTATGTGTAATAAAATCGTTGGGTTATTTTTAAGTGCCTAGAGCATAATTTCACAACATAAAATCTGATACAAGCTTTAATTGCAACTTTCAGGAGTTTTTTTCCCCTCCAATGTTTGGTAGAGTCCTCTTCTCCACTGACAAGTGGGATGGGGGTATAGATTGTCCAAAGGGTCTGTGAAAAGCATCTCTTGGAATTGTATAGCACACAGCCTGTGTCACCACGCACAACAACTCTGGTACTGTCACTCAGTGGAAATAAGCTTTGGTCAGAAAAGTCAAAGAACCATCCATTAAGAGCAACCTCTAATGACATCCTTACTGTGCTATGTTCTCAAGTTCATTTTATTGGCTTGTCTCTGTTGTTTTTCATAAATCCAGACAAATGCTGCCAACACAGACTTTTTAGAGTAAGCCAGCATGATAGGAGACCAAAAGCAGTTGCCTTTTAGAGAGTTGCCTCTCAGTGTGACTTGCTTACATTTCACAGAGTTTGGCCAGCTCCAGCCAGCTTTCTTACACGGTGGAGTTGGGGAGATGCTCTCTGCAGCCCACAGGATTACCAACTCACATGGTAGACTTTGAATGACATGGTCAAAGTCAGGTGGCAGTAGTCAAGTGCTCCAGCTCAGACCCAGCCTCCTTTTCCAGGCCTATACATTGCCCAACCCCCTGTATCCTCTCTTTTTTAAAAACTGAAAAAAGAAAGGAAAAAAAAAAAAGAAAGCAGAGCACTAACATCAACAACAGGTTCTTTCTAAAGACAAAAGCACTGGTTGGGGATGGATGGGATGCAAATCCCACCAATCCTCCCAAAACAAACCACAGAGTTATTGTTTGGTAAGAAGAAGTCTTCTAAATTAGTTTTCAAATAGAATGAGTGTATTTGTTCATCCTTATATAACTGCAAAAATGACCAAACACTTTGGACAATACATTTTTTTCAATCTTTCCCAAATGAAATCACCTTTGGTAGAGAACCAAGCATGGAAAATTTCAGTTAAAAAAAAAAAAAAAAAAAACTCTGTAAAATCACGGAGCAATTTAGAAAAAGTGATGGAAAGAAAATGTGTGTTTAGCCAGAGGTAGTAGTGCTGGTTGGTCCAAAGTGGTTAAGAATGGATAGTTTAGAATAAATAAATTTCTATCTAATAGAAGCATAACCTATTGTTATTTTGCATGGAAATTCATCCATGTTTTTCACTGTTAACTATTTAAAATAATGCAGTGCCAATATTTTAAAAAGAATTGTTAAAGAGATTTGGGATCATAGTTTCATGTTAAGATCTTTGTCATACAAAAGGAAAAGAGGGGCGCCTGGGTGGCTTAGTTGGCTAGGTATCCTACTCTTGATTTCAACTCAGGTCATGATCTCAGGGTCATGGGATAGAGCCCTATGTCAGGCTCTGCTGGGAGTCTGCTTGAGATTCTCTCTCCCTCTGCCCCCCCCCAACATTCCCCTTCCTAAATAAATAAATAAATAAATAAATAAATAAATAGTTTTTAAAAATGGGAAAGAGGGACACCTGGGTGGCTCAGCCGTTGAGCATCTGCTGCCTTTGGCGTAGGGGGTGATCCCAGGGTCCAGGGATGGAGTCCGGCATCGGGCTCCCTGCAGAGGACCTGCTTCTCCTTCTGCCTATGTCTTGGCCACTCTGTGTCTCTAATGAATAAATAAATAAAATCTTTTTTAAAATGGGAAAGAAATATGGATGTTAGAATTCCAAAGATTTGAAATGTTAGAAAAAAAAATCTTTCAATAAATATGACAGAAAAGTTTAGGTCTACTTTATACTTCCTAAAATAACTAGCCAAAGTTTTGAAAATGGGGTTTCTTCGCAGAAAAAAAAATAGGAAATAGTGATTAAAAACAGAAAATAAAGCCATCTGTGGCTAATAACCAGAAATAGCCATTGTTACCATTTGTTTTTACCTTTAGCATTTCTGTGTATGTGTGTACAAATTTAACTTTAGTTATTCTTACAAAAGTGACATTATGTCCCACATTATTTCATAGCTTTCTTTGCACTTAATAACATTTTGCATAATGTAAGACTTTAGCATTGTTTTCAAATAAATCCAGGTCTCAAAACTATGTCTTTTCCTCCATAACTGTGGATATCACTTTTTATGCTCTTTGATCAGCTCATTTGATCATTTTGTTTTGCTACATTGACTGTCTACCATTCCACTAGGAGCAAAGCATTTAAATTACTAAATTTTTATAGTATCTTAACTTTTAAGATAAATGCAATTTTCATGTCTTTTTTTTTTTTTTTTTGGCTGTTCTTTTTTCTTTTAGAGAAAGAGAAAGAGAAGAGAGAGCTGGGAGGAGGGTCAGAGGGAGAGAGAGAGGAAACCTTAAGCAGGTTCCACACTTAGCATGAAGCCAGACTCGAGCTCAATCCTACAACCCTGAGATCACGACCTGAGCCAAAATCAAGAGTTGGTCACTTAATCAACTGAGCTACCCAGGCATCCCTGGGCTATTTTTTTCTGATAGGCTTTGAAAGGACTTCTAGATCATTTTGTTGAGATCTAATGGAAAAAATTTTTGATTGGGGAAATGTTAAATTTATAAGTTAATTTGGGGGAGAATCCTTACAATATTATCTGCCCATTTCAGAATATATTTCTAATCCCTTCCTTTATTAAATTCGTTTTTTTTATGCCTTGGTAAAATTTTGTAGATATATTTATGTGTTGATGTTGCCTACTTTTGGTGCATTTGCTCTGGAGTATTTAGCATTTTGCTTCTTTTTAAAAATGGAAAGTATTTACTAAATTTTCTTTGATTTTAGCATCAACGACACATGCACATATTTTTAGAGGAATATAGGAGAGCTTAGTTTCTTCACCCGACCCTCAGTCCCACTCTCAAGGAGCAAAAACTTTTAAGTTTGTTTGCCATTTTCATGGTGCTAAATTCTATAAATCAAAATAAGAAATTCTTGATAGAGTAACTGTGAACTATGTTTATAAATTGACACTGCCATCTTCATACCCTTACCTCTTGTATATTTGATATATTATTTGATATATTACTTTTAGTCAAGGAGTCATTAAAATTTCCTCTTCTGTGAAATATGCTTTATAGCTTCTTGCCCAGTCCCGCTTTTCTTATTGAGTTGTACTTTACATTCTTATTGATGGCAGAAACTCTGTATACATTCTAGATACTAATCCTTTGTTACAAATGAGTTAACAATATCTCATCTCAGTTTTTGGCTGTTTTATCACTCTATAATACCTTTTAATGAAAAGAAGTTCTTAGTTTTAGTATAGATGAATTCATTTATCCTTTCATTTAGTGTTTTTTCTCTGTGATTTTTATATAAGAAATTCTTTTCCACTCCCAGATCACAATTTTTTTTTCCTGTATTATTTATAAAAGTTGTATAGCTTACCATTCACATTTAAGGTTTATTCTACTTGGAACTGATCTTTGTGTATGGTGTGGGAGTAGAAATCCAATTTCACATTTTCCACATGGAAAAGCTAAGGAATGATTAGGAATTCCAACTTTCCCTACATGTCTGCCATGCTCAGTGGGTGTGAATGGGACTCCATGTTACCACAGGTCTGTGTCTCAGTTCTCTGCTTTGATCTTCTGGTCGACTTGTCCATCCCCAAGCCAATATCACCTAGCCTTTATTACTACCACACTTGAATAAATCGTGTTTTATTCTTTTTTTTTTTTTTTTTAAATAAATCTTGATACCTAGCCTGGCATCTTACCCTACTTTGTCCTTCTTCAGGAGAATATAGGCTATTTCTTGTCTTTTGTTTTGCAAATACATTTTAGAATCAGCTTATCAAATTCTATGAATTAAAATTGCAACGAATCCATAGAAGAATTTGGGGAGAATTTTGGTCTTTGTAACATTAAGTCTTTTCATCTATAAATATGACATAGTCTCCTTTTATTTAAGTTAATATGCTATTGTCTTTCAATTAAATTTTATACTTTCCACTTGCTTCTGCATATTACTTGTTAGATCTATTCTGAATTGGTGTTGCTTTCAAAATTGGCCTCTTTGGTATTTTGACTTCATATTCAGAACGTTTCCAAATACTCTTGCTATTTCAAATAATCTGTTATCTGAAGACCCTTTTACATTTTCACCATAGACAAGGTTATGTACAATGTTTTGTTTTTTCCATTTCAGTTGTTATGCTTTTTATTTCTTTTTCTTGAGTTACTTCATTGCCTAGGACTTCCAGTTTAGGATTTTTTTTTTTTAAGATTTTATTTATTTATTTGACAGAAAGAGAGAAAGCACAATCACGGGGATCAGCAGGCAAAGGGAGAGGGAAAAGCAGGCTCTCTGTAGAGCAGGGAGCCCTACCTGAGGCTCAATCCCAGCCAGGAGCCTGGGATCATGACCTGAGCCAAAAGCAAATGCTTAACTGACTGAGCTACCCTTAGAGATGCTTTTTATCAACTTAGGTAGTTCCTTCTATTCTTAGTTTGCTTAGAGCTTTTAACAATGAATAAATAGATTTATAGTTTTACCAATTGCCTTTCCTGCATCTATTGAGATGATCCCATGGTCTTTGTCCTTTAATTTGTTAAGGGATTATCCTATATTAAACCTTCTTATATTTCTGGAATGAAACCAACTTGCTTATAATGGCATTTCTCTGAATTAGACTTGATAATTTTTTGCTTAAGATTTTACAAATAAATTCATGGGTGAGATTAGTCAGTCATTTTCCTTTCTTTAACTCTCTTCATCTGGTTTTGGTATCAAAATTATGCTAGCATCATAAAACTAACTGGGAAATCTCTATTTTTCTGTTATCTGAAAGAGTTCACATAGGTTGAAATTATCTAACACTTAAATGCTTGATAAAACTTGACTTTAAAACCACCAGAGCAAAAAAAATAAAAAAATAAAAAAAATAAAATAAAACCACCAGAGCTTCATTTATTCTTGAAAGAAAATTTAAACTGCTAATTCAATTTCTTCAAAGAATACCAGTGCTTTCTATTTCTTCTCTAGTCTGTTTCATTAAGTGGTCTTTTAAAGGAATTTATCCATTTCATGTGTGTTTCTAATTTACTATTTAATAAATTATTCCTAATAACATTTCCTATGTTTTTAATTTTTCTCTACCTGTAGTTTGCCTCTTTTTTTCCTAATATTTAATTTTGCTTTTAGCCTTTTTATTGATTAACCTTACCAAAGATTTGCCTATTAATATATATTCAAAGAAACAACTTTAATTTTTTTTTAAAGAAACAACTTTTGGCTTTGTTAATTTCTCAATTGTATATTTCCTAGATAATGAATTTCTCCTTTTATCTTGTTTCCCTCTTTCTACTTCTTAGGATTTATTTTGATTTTCTTTTTATAGCTTCTTAAGTTACACACGAAATAAGTGAGCTCTATCCTTTCTCCTTTTCTAATATAAGCATTTAAAATATTAACTTTAATTAAGTATACCTCTTTAACTACAAGTATAACCACGAGTATTAATATGTGATATATTTTTGTTTATATTTTGTTTCAGTTCTATTTCAAAAAATATCTTCTAATTGCCATTTGGCAATACAGTTCCAAGCACTCACTAAGCCTGTTTCTTTTGCATAACGACAGACATGGGGATGCCTGGGTGGCTCAGTCCAGTTAAGCGACTGACTCTTGGTTTTGGGCTCAGGTTGTGATCTCAGGATCTTGGGCCCAAGCCCCACATCAGGATCCTTGCTCATCCAGGAGTCTGCTTAAGATTCTCTTCTCCCAATCAAACGTAAACTAAATAAAAAAATTAAAATAAAATAACATTTTAAAAAACTTGAAAAAAATTCTCTTCTCCCTCTGCCCCTTCCCCAGCTTTCTCAAAAAAAAAAAAAAAAAAAAAGGATAATAGACATGGCATGATGGTGCCAGCAAGTGTATAGACTGAGGGACATAGTGACACTGAGGGGGAAAGAAGGACAGAAACAGAAGACTGAGGTTTAAAATGACAATTAAGTTTGATGCCAATTCTGCTAGTGAATAGCTGAGCCCTATTCCCTTATTTGTAAAGGAAAATAATGATGACAGTTGCCAAATGTTTTTCAAATGTATCCTTCAGTGATCATGATGCCCCTGAGCAGTGGAAATTTGTACTCTCTTGTTTATAGGTGAGGGAAAACTATGGTTTTAAGGCTTTATGTCATTATTATTGTACAGTAAACAATTTAACCTTGCTCAAAGGGAGGTCCAGTCTTTGCTACATTGGAGCAAAGATGGCCTTTTCAACAAATGGAGCTGGAAAAACTGGGCATCTGTATGCAAAAAACAATTCTAGGCATAGATCTCATACCCTTCACAAAAATTAACTCAACATATATCACGGACTGAAATGTAAACTGCAAAATATATAACTCCTAGAAAATAACATAGGAGAAAATCTGGATGGCCTTGGGTTTGGTGATGACTTTTTAGATACAACCCCAAAAACATGATTCATGAGAGAAAGCACTAATAAACTGAATTGCATTAAAATTAAAAACTTCTGTTCTGCAAAAGACACTGTTGAAAGCATGATAAGACAAACCACAGACTAGGAGAAAATATTTGCAAACAAAAATCTGATAAAAGACTGTTAGCCAAAATATACAAAGAACTTTTAAAACTCAACAATATGAAAACAAGCAATTTGATTTAAAAATGAGCCAAAGACATTAACAGACACTTCACCTTGGGGCTCCTGGCTGGCTCAGTTTGTGGAACATGTGACTCTTGATCAGAGAGTTGTGAGTTTGAGCTCTACATTAAGTGTAGAGATTACTGAAAAATAAAACTTTAAAAAACAAAACAAAACCACACTTCACTTAAGAAGATATACAGATGGTATATAAGCATATGAAAAGATACTCCATGTCATTGGTCATCAGGGAAATTCAAATGAAAACAACAATGAGGTACCACTACACACCTATTAGAAAGGGCCAAAATCTAAAAACACCAGTTCCTGGTGAGGATATGGAGCAACTAGCACTCTAGCAGCATTACTGCTGGTGTGAATGCAAAATGGTACCACCACTTTGGAAGACGTTTGGCAGTTTCTTACAAAACTAAATATTCTTCCCATATGATCTAACAATTGTGTTCTATGGTATTTACCCAAAGAAGGTAAAGAAAATGTAAGTCCACACAAAAGCCTGCACACAGATCTTTATAACAGCCTTATTCATAACTGCCCAATCCTGGAAGTAACCAAGATATCCTTCAGTGGGTAAACGGATAAATAAGCTAGTACATCCAAACAATGGAATATTATTCAGTGCTAAAAAGAAGTGAGCTAACAAGCCATGAAACGACATGGAGGAAACTTAAACGCATATTATGGAGGGATAGAAGCCTATCTGAAAAGACTATAAGTATATATACTTATAGTATATATATATATATATATATATATATATATATATATATATAATTATATATAAGTATATATAATTCCAACTACATGCTTTTCTGGGAAAAGCAAAACTATGGACATGGTAAAAGGATCCAGTGGTTGCAAGGGATCATGGTGGGGAGAAGGGTGCATAGCCAGAGCACAGAGGATTTTTAAGGCAGTGCTGCCTTAATGGTAGATGCGTATCATTACACATTTGTCAAAACTCATAGAATGTACAATACCAAGAGTAAACCCTGATGTAATCTAAGGACTCTGGATGATAATAATGTATCCATGTAGGTTCATCATCAATGTAGGTAATATGAAGACATCTCTCTGGTACAGGATTTTGATAGTGGGTGAAGGCTATATGTGGGGGAAGAAGGTATCTAGGAAATCTTGTACTTTCTACTCAGTTGTGCTGTGAACCTAAAATTGCTCTAAAAAAATAAGGCCTATTTAAAAACAAAATAGAAGACCACTGGACAGAGTCCTGCTAAAGTCTTCCTCCCAGAGGCCCAGCCCACAAGGGCAACCTTTAAAATCTAAGCAAAGAAGTCAGGGTCTGTCTGTTTGGACCCCTGCAGACAACAGCACAAAAAAGTATTTCCCTGCCTCTTCAGTGATCCCCAAACCCTTGCATGTGAGAGCATCTCCTATGCCACAGAACATCTGCTGAGAGGCAGAGTTTGTCAAAATCTCTTTTGATATCAGGAGCAGAGAGAGACACACACAAAATATCCAGATAGTGGCTTCAGACCCATGACACACAGAACTGAGCACAGTAAACCTATGACTCATCAAGACCAGTTCTCTAAGTCTGGGCTCAACACTGCTCCCAGATAAAGCACTAATCTCTAGATCTCAGCTCTGCACGTTTACACTGGCTTTCTGTGGAAGTGCTTCATTTTTATGGGGGATTGCAGGCAGCAGGCCAGCCAGTACAAGGCCAAGTTTGGGGAATGCACAGCCTTTTGGTGATTTTTTTTTTTAAAGATTTTATTTATTTATTCATGAGAGACACAGACAGAGAGACACACAGGCAGAGGGAGAAGCAGGCTCCGTGTAGGGAGCCTGATGCGGGACTTGATCCCAGGACTCCAGGATCATGCACTGGGCCCAAGGCAGACACTGAACTGCTGAGCCACCCAGGAATCCCTGCCTTTTGGTGATTTTAAAGCCACATTCCATAGGGCTATCTATTCTGCTCATGTGTAGCTGGTTCCAAATGTGAATTCCCCCACCTATACAAGACCAGGGGTTGCCATTAACAGTGAGGCGGGGGGGTGGGGGGAGTTATAAAAGCCACGGGAGAGAAGAAGTGGTCAGGAGTAAGGGAGAAAAAAGACAAAAAAGAAAGGAAATGGGTCTTCCTTGCTGTAAATTTCATTGGAAAAGATGTGAGGACCAAATTCAGAACCCGTGGAGCTCACTCCAGGTGCATTTCGGTGGGACCATCTGCCATCCCCAGTGCTCCACCTGAGTTGGCCTTGCACACTTGTTTGTTCTGGCTCTGAACCCCCAGCCCATTTTGCCAGTTGTCCCCAAGTCTGAACTTTCAGAGCAGAGCATGGGCATGAGTTCTATCTTTGGAAGTTCTTCCTCTCTCTCACCACTAAAAATAAACCATCCCAGCTGTCCAATGCGGTGCAACAGACCCTCCCAGTAACCCCACTCCTACAACCAAGGAAAACAGAGATGATGTATTGAGTGTGACATGGTTCCCCAGCCACTGCCTCATTCTGTCCTCCCTTCAGCCTACTTCTCTCCATCCAAGACTTCTTGGAAACACTTCATTCAGGAAAAAAATTCATGAGGTTATCATGTCCAGTGTGAAATGACAAAGATGGCCTTTTGGTGCCACCTAGGATTTGGGGTTCAAAAATATGAGCAACCAGGGGGGAATACAAAGCTAGACTCAGTGGGAAATACCAGGATAGTGCTTTCTATAGGAATAAGGAACAGGGCCATCACGATTGGGATAGAAATAAATAAACAAGAAATCATTAATTGTGACCTTGAATTGTGTTCATGAGAGGTCATGTCTTCCTGCAGCCAACTTTTCTAAGATCTACATGAGTACGTGTGATTCATTTCTGCAAATTTGTTCAAACCTGAGCTTTTAATTTTAGACCAGGGATCTAAGTTAAATATTTCATGTGAATAGGCCAAGAATAGAAGATGAGAAAAAAAAGAAAGGAAGAAAGAAAACCCTTCATTAGACAAATTGCAATGCATATTCAATCAACATCCATGAAGTGTCAATGATAAATCAGGCACTACGATACAGATATTTCTACATCCACTAAGAGCCCTCATCCCATCATGTAATTAAACTCATGCCATCTTGGGTTCCATTTCCTCTGCAAGGAGACTACTTGTCCAATTATTCATGCAAAGTTGTCCAGAATGGAATTACTTCCCCTGAAAGGCCTTTGGGTCCTGCCACACCTAACTGCAAAGGGAAGAATTTCTCAAAGTGAAAAAGCCCTGTTGGGGCTGGGTAGGAGAGATATCTGGGATAGCCATCTGCTAGTGGCTATCTGAAGTCTTCCCAAGGAACAACTGAGGGGCCTATTTCAGCCAATTTCTGGGGCTAGGGGTGCTTGTCTAAGATCTTATCTCCCAGGATCTGGTGTATTCTCCTCTCCTGTCCATTCTACTACAGATTAGGTAGCAAGGGGGCTCTCAGTTCTGAACCGTTGTCTCTTCTTGTCCCACTCCTGACTCCCAGAGCAGCACAAGGTGTGGTGTGCACACTCATGGAGTAGGTAGGGACCCCATATTGCCTTTCTCCAAACCTGTCCAGACTGGGATCTCCCTGGGGGAGTGATCATGTTGTGGAGAGAATGACCTGGAGTCTGACCTCCCAGAGTCTGCTCCCAGCTCCAGAGCCTGTCCCTAGACTGCTGGGACTTGATAAATGAGGTTTATTTTCTTCTCAGAAGATTTTTCTACCATTTTACATTATCACTTTAAAATTTCACTCTACAGCCAGCCTCATTTGATCTTAGTGAGCTTTTAGTGTTGGGCATTGTGTTGGGTCAATAGCCTCCATGGAAGGAAAATCCTTCACTTCCCCTTTGCCTGCCTAGGGACAAGAAAACCAAGGGCTGGAAAATACCATTCCAACCCCTGGCACCAGATTACTTCCTATCCTAAAAGGCTCCACTGGAATCAGCTCCCGTCTAGCCCCCAGGGTATTGCTGGAGCAAGGCCCCTGCAAACTGATTAATGTTTCCTGGGTCAGACAGGTCCCTCCACGACTATTTTTACCCGCTCACTCACTCAGTGTTTTAGACAAATCCCATGGTCAGGCCAATCCTTTTGCAGCCTACCACCCGCAGTCTATAAATCCTACCACAGAAATTCAGGTCTTATTTATAGTGTGAGCTCAATTCTGTAAAGTGCAATTGTTCATTAAAGCCACATGGAGTTCCCCATGCCTGAGTGAGGGCAGTGAATCTGACACACCAAGGGCAGAAATGGTTTGGTTGGAACACATCAGCTGCGGACTCTTCCTTCCTTCCTTCAGGGTGGGCAGACATGTGAACCCTTTTGAAATAATCCAGGGTAACATTCAGGTGGCTGCTCAGGGCTTCACAGGCAAGTTTAGCAAGGAAAAGGCATGGGGAAAGAGAAATCTTTAGTTTTGTACTTGCTGTATGCTAGGAATTATACATGCATTACATTATCTCTGAAAACAGCCTCATTTTACACACATTAAAGAGTCAAGAATTTGCCTGTGGATCCGGGTGAATCCAGGTTTAAGGACAAGTTAGACCCCACCTGGGCGCTTGCTCTGTGTGCTGTGCTGGGATGTCTAGGATGAGTGAACTCATGGTGAAGTCTCAGCAAAGCTGTGGGTAAGCCCAGATTTGTCTCCAAGGCTCCAGACTTCTCTTTCCTTTATCTTGGGCATTAACTAGCCATCGAAATTTCATAGCCTCATGGTCATTATCCTTGAATGGTTCAAGCCACCAGGGTGCTATGAACCTTACAACAATGTGAGAGGAAATACATGAGAGCATTTTGAACCCATGACATAGGAGGAAGGTCAGAGCTTCCATGATTTCTCTGCACATTGGGAGCCCCCACAGCTGCTCTAAGTATCTGGGGAGGCTCTTGCCCCTTCTGACGTCAAACCACCCATTGTCAGGGCTTTTAGGGACATATTGAACTGAACTGGCTTGTGCCTGAGTCAAGGCTTTTGAGAGTCATCCTCTTCCATTTGTCTTTCTCTGCTGGAAACTTCCTCTGAGACTCTAAACAATAATGTTTATTTCAGGTTGCCCTCTGCTCGATGTAATCCTCTCCTTTCCTATTCATCTCTGTTTCCCAGGAGACTCATTACTGCTTTACCCATGAGATCAGAATCAAACCCATTCCAACTATCTTCCCATATGTCACACATTACCTCTATATTGTGCTCAGTCCTAATCCTGCTGGAGTTCTTTGCATCTTCAGCACTCCCTCCTCCTTGAAATGTTCTATTCCTTTACCTTCTATATCATTGCCCTCATCTAGTGTCTTTCTGGGCCTACCTTCTCCATTTGGGGAGCCCCGTTTGCTCTGCCTGCCCTTTGAAGATCAGCCCATATCCACTGTTCTTTTTTTTTTTTTTAAAGATTTTATTTATTTATTCATGAAAGACACACAGAGAGAGAGGCAGAGACATAGAGGGAGAAGCAGGCTCCCTGCAGGGAGCCTGATGTGGAACTCGATCCCAGGACCTTGGGATCACGACCTGAGCCGAAGGCAGACAGACACTCATCCACTGAGCCACCCAGGCATCCCTCATACCCACTGTTCTTGATTTCCTGCAATGACCTTACCCTTTTTCCGTTTTAACTGCCATCCATATGCCAATAACTTCTCAATCTTACCCTCCAGTCCTGACCTTCATCAACTCACAATAGACTCACAGTCACTGAACATTTCCACTTGATGCCTCAAGGACACCTTGAATTCAACAGATTTAAATGGCTCTCTGTCTTCCCGACTTCCAAATTGCTCTTTTTTCTAGATTGTCTGTCTCAATTGGTGACCCCACCACACACCCAGTCAACAAATTAGATACTTGAGAGTCATCCTTCAGCCCTTAATATTCCCAAATCTGTATATTTAGTCTCTAACCTCAGTCTATCCACTTGGCTTCCTCAAATCCCTTCTATTAAGCAGTAGCATGAAAGCACTTAAACATCTATGGGATTTTTCAAATACAGCATGATTACCTTCCTGGTAAACTAAATGAGTCCCATATCCCCAACCAGAAAGAGTGCAAAAATGCTTTTCAAGATGAAATTAATATGGTTTCTTTCCAAATGTAGAGAAAAGTTCACACTGATAGAGACAATATTAAAAATTACATCCCTGTTACAAAGGGGGGAAAAAAGGTCATACAATTACCAAGAAGCTAATAAAATCGGATGCAAGATTATTCACAAAGATGATACTCAGAGAGGGAGTAGAATGAAGTTTTACCAAGTGTCACTTTGAGTATCACTTTGAGATGTAATGTGAAAGGTGAATTTCTCTCACCTGGGTGTGTGCTAGCTGACATTTTCTGTTGGGATCTAACCAACAGTGCATACACCGAGTATAAATCTTCTCAAAAAGCATATAACATCTATGTATGAGGGAGATGGTTTAAGTAACATTTCATTCTCTTTACCCTGAAAACCTAGACTATAAGAGAAGAGATTTTGCATATAGTAAATGCTTATTTGAAAGCTACAATATAGACTAGAAGCAGTCAAGTATTCAGGAAGAAAGGGTGTGGCCACACAAAGAATGTCCTTGAATGGTTGGCCTTGACTGAGTGTTGAGTTAGAGTTTCAGGGCTCTGCCTGTGCATATCTCTATCACTGCCCTCATTGCACCAAATTAGAATTTTCTGTGGGCTGTTCCTTTATTATGGTGAGCTTTTGGAAGTTAGTTCACTGACTGGCATATAGTAGGTGCTCAATAACAATTGCTGAATGAATGAACAAGGTAGTCAATCAGGATTCAGGGAATTGAAAGCAGGGTGGGTTATTTCTTCAAAAACTAAAACCCAGAGGCATTTTTTCACACTTCCCTGTGCAACACATCTCATGCCATGTCCTTATCTCCCAAAGAGATTTTTATTTTAAATAAAAAAAATTTTTTTTTCATATTAGGAGCACATTTCCTTCTGGGTGTTTTTGTTTTTTGTTTTTTGTTTTTTGTTTTTTTTTTTTTTAATAGGAGTTCAATTTGCCAACATATAGCATAACACCCAGTACTCATCCCATCAAGTGCCCCCCTCAGTGCCCATCACCCAGTCACCCCATCCCCCCCCCCCGCCCACCTCCCCTTCCACTATACCTTGCTCGTTTCCCAGAGTTAGGAGTCTCCCATGTTCTGTTACCCGCTCTGATATTTCCCACTCATTTTCTCTCCTTTCCGCTTTAATCCTTTTCACTATTTTTTATATTCCCTGAATGAATGAGACCATATAATGTTTGTTCTTCTCCGATTGACTTACTTCACTCAGCATAATACCTTCCAGTTCCATCCACGTTGAAGCAAATGGTGGGTATTTGTCGTTTCTAATGGTTGAGTAATATTCCATTGTATACATAGACCACATCTTCTTTATCCATTCTTCTTTTTAAATCACAAGATGCTGGGGAGGAAAGCTGATGATCAAAGTGAGTGGCCTCTGATCTGGATGCAAGTAATTCACGAAAAGCAGAACTCTGGCAGGCAGCTCCCATCCTGACTAAGGCAGCAGTGAAAAGGGCAGGCAGGTCCTTGGGCAAGTTTCTCTCCCTCTGCTCCTGAACCTGCTTTTGAGCAGAGTTCTAGATCAAAAAAGAGGTGAATGCAGTCCATTTCAATGTTATTACCAACATTACACCAAACACTGCAAGTCCTACCCATGTCTCCAAAGCCACCTCTTCAGGAAATGATTTTCCTTACCTCCCCTCTCCTTACTCGCTCTTCCTTCCCATTACATTAATGTTGCTCTGTGCATGCACCACCACGGGCATTCAATAATACACATGGGGTATGTCTGGGTCACGATATTTTTACTTCTTGTTCCAGTCTAAGAAATATTTTTCATAATAATGCTTTGTATGTGGGTCATCCCTCTAAGGATAGTTGCATTGAAGGAAGGGGTTTTCTTTTCTTCCCATTGTGTCTAGCATGGATCCTGACATGGAATTGGGTTCTCCAGAAGTGTCTTCCTAAAATGGGAATATGTGAGCAAGCATCTCATTAAGGAAGCAGTCCCTGGGAAAACCAGTAAGACAATGGGGGAAGCAGAAAAGGGAAAGGGAAGAAGCCAAATATGTGATCTGTACCTTGGCCTGATCTGGATTGCAAATCATGCATGAGTTTGTCCTACCTCCAGACAGAGGGCTTTCAGACTCTGATCATAGCAGTCTTTGGCCACAGGCACTTTAGGCTCTCACCACGTCTGGATAGAGTGTCTCTAGGGGTTGAAGAATTTGAGTTTGGTCCATTAGGAATGAAGCATACAAGAGCTGAGGGATGGTGCACAAACCTGTAACACAATCCTTTGAGGTGATTTAATTAGAGCAACAATAGCATCTATGACAGCCTGACATATTAATTGTGTATAGGCTGCATGTTATATCACTGATATAATTTTTTAAAATTTCCAGATGGTTACATAACCTTTAGTGTTTTAAAATGGTTTGGCTTTTTGTAGTCAATGTCTGAGTTCTGGAGGCTTTAGGAAGGTTGTGTGTCAGCAAAAGCAGGTCCCGGGGAAATGGAACCACCTTCTTTTGGCTTTAACAAGTAAAGGCAATATCTCTGAGCACTTCCATTGATTCCCTGTAGCCTCTGACCTATGTCACCAGTGGTGCTACGTGGAGGCATCCAGACTCTATCACCCAGCTCCCATGCCAGGTATGGGTAGGATTTTAGCCTTCTCATTGCCAACTGGAAAGTCGCCTGAAATAACTGGGCAGGAAATGCAAAGAGTGGCAAGAGGTAAACACCTACCTACCATTCTCCCTAAGGTCATTGGGACTTCTGATTCTGAGGGAAATTTCTCACTGGATTGGGAGACACATAGAATATGAGGACTGAAGACAGAAACATCCTCCAACTTTCAAACAGAGCTGGACTACACATGAGAGATGGCCTGGTGGCCTGGTCCCCTAAGAATACCCCCCCTACACTGATGGCCAACATCACTGCCTACAGCCAGGACCATCTGTGAGTCCTCCCTCGGGGTAAGTGATGACTCAACATCATTTCCTCTCATTTCTTTTCCAACACAACGGATTTTATTCTCTCAAGAGCTGCAGTTCTTCCCATAATCAGATGCAGGGGATCCAGTAGAGAAGGTGATTGTGGTCTGAGAAGAACGTGAAATTAACTGAACTCAAAAGCATGTCAAACGCCCCTAACTGTACAGAATTTTTCTTTTTCTTTTTTGCAAATGAGCTTGGAAAAACCATGCTTGCATTTTGCCCCAGCCCCTGGCTTGTTTGTTTTAGAAAGTCCACGAGGCTTTGAAGGGAAATATAATCCATATATTTGAATTCCTGTTAATTTAACTCATCTTCAGCTTGTTTATGGGAGAGATTTATTGTCTATGAAAATTTTATAGACCTCTTAGATAAAACTCCCTCCCTCGTATATAGATGTGATGTGCTTTTCAAGGAGCAGATTTAAGCTCTGGGTATGCACTATTGGTTTCATCCCAACAGAAAAAGGGAACGTCAGCTCATGCATACACAGGTGAGAGAAATTTACCTTTCACATTGCATCCCAGAGTGCTACTCAAAGTGACACTCATTCTACTCCATTTCTGAGCATTGTCTTTGTGAATAACTTTGCACCTGGTTTCATCAACGTCTTGGTACATAGGAGTGGTACGTATCCTACAAGAACACATTTACACAAAAGATACACACCCAGTACAGGAGAAAGGATATCTGTGTGGAGAAAGGCCTGAGGTGGGGATGTAAAAGGGAATGTTTGTAGAAAGTAATTAACGGAAAAAAATGTTAGGTTTTAAAAAGGAAGGTAAAACCCCTACTATTCAATTAAAGCCTCTCATTTTACAGATGAGGAAGTTCATTTTATAGATGAGGATGCTGAGGCCTGAAGTCACACAGTGACCATGTCAGGACATGGGTCTGTGAACTGCTATGTGGTGCTCTTCACATTCCAGGCTTTCTCAGTAGGGGGTATTTTCCTTGCTGTTTTCAGAGTGTGCACTGGGTCACTCCAGCTAGACCCCAAGGCTGCTCAGGGGCTGAGCTGCACCTTCTCCCTTGGTACCCTTCCTCCTGTGTCACTGCCCCACCCCCAATAGCCACATCATCTGAATAGACCTATAGTCTCTCAAAATCCACACAGTTTCAGACTAGAATTTGGTCGTTTGCTTCTCTTGCCTGAGCATTTGCCCAGGAGTCATCACTTCCTCCACCAATTTATAGACACAGAACATTTAAAGCCAGAAAGAGCCCACAAGATCATATTGTGGACCTGCCCCTTCATTTTATGAATAACAAACATTTGGGTAAGGCCACTTCCACACTGGGATATTTCGATGTGGTTTAAAGAGGGGACCATTAAACTCCCATCTTAAGAAAAATCTGCCCAATTTCACAAACCACCACAGATACCCTCAGGAACCCCTAGAGCAAGTCAAGGACAGGAAGACACAGGCTCAGGAAGACAGGAAAAAAGACAAGGCTCAGAGAGGTCTTCAGTGACCATGGTTAGAACAGTTTTACACATTGATGGGTCATTTTCTTTAAGAAGCTTCTTAGTTTTAGCTTTTACATTTTTCATCTATGATTCATCTTGTATTAATAGTTATATATAATGGAGGCAGGAGTTAATGTTTTGTTTTGTTTTTTTTCCATACACATATCTCATTGTTCCAGGACTATTTTTTGAAGATCTTCCATTTTCCATTGGATTGTTTTCATGTCTTTGTTGAAAATTAAATAACCACTGGGGCACTTGGGTGGTTCAGTTAAATATCTGACTCTTGATTTTGGCTCAGGTGATTATCTCAGGGTCCTGAAGTCAAGCCCTATGTTGGAGCTTGAGATTCTCTCTTCTTCTCCCCTGCCTCTCCCCTGCTTGTGCTTGCTTGCGCACACTCTCTCTAAAAAAAAAAAAAGAAGACGACAAAGAAAAGAAAATTAAATGACTATATAAGTGAGGGTCTATTTTTTTTTTAAGATTTTATTTATTTACTCATGAGAGACACACAGAAAGAGGGAGAGGCAGAGACACAGGCAGAGGGAGAAGCAGGCTCCATTCAGGGAGCCCCACGTGGGACTCAATCCTGGGACTCCAGGATCACGCCCTGGACCGAAGGTGGCACTAAACCACTGAGCCACTCGTGAGGGGCTACTTCTGAGCCCTTTCTTCTGTTTCTTAGACCTCTCTGTTGATTCTTATGCTTGTTGATTACTGTAGCTTCATAGTTAGTCTTAAAATCATGCAATGTAAGTTCTCCATTTTGTTCTTCCTACTCCAGATTGTTTTAATATTCTAGGTTCTTTGCATCTCCATGTACATTTCAGAATCAGCTTGTGAATTCCTGGGAGTAGAAAAAACTGCACCCTACTGAGATTATAACCAAATGATGCAGCATTTTTGTGAGTATGTCAAAACTTTTGCTTCAAATATCCTATGATTTCACTCATATGTAGAATCTAAAAAACAAAACAAATAACAAACAAAAAAGCAGAAACAGACCCATAAGTACAGAGAACAAACTGATGGCTGCCAGAGGGGATAGGGTAGAGGAATGGGCAAAGGGGTGAAGGGGAATTAGCGATATAGGCTTTCAGTTATGGAGTGAATAAGTCATGCAGATAAAAGGTCAAGCACAGGGTTTGTAGTCAATTGTACTGGAATAGCCTTGATGGTAGCTACACTTGTGGTAAGCACAGCATAGCATATAGATTCATCAAATCACTATGTTTTATACCTGAAAGTCACATAACATTGTAGGTCAATGATATTTCAATTAAAACAAAATTTTAAAGGCTCTAGATTTTTCTTTAATTTAATTTAATTACTTATTATTTAATTAATGGTGAAACTGAGACCTAAAGGAAATCATGAGACTTGCCTGAGGTCACAAGTTACAGGTGGACCACAGTGGTTCCAGGTCTTTCAACTCTAGCCTGTTTACTTGAATCCTCGTAACACTTTGTTCAAAAAACACTCAGAGTCATTCTACAGGTGGGCCAACACCCACAGAGATAAAGGACTATAGCTGACAAAAGCCTCAGTCAGAGCCACCTTCTCTACCCACTGAATGGTTTTCCTATAGGGAAAAAAATGCCATTAGTTTTCAAAGTGACAGTCTTATCTTGTCACCATGGTAACCCATCTTCTTCAGGCATCCTGACTGGCCTCTTTCTTGAAATAGCTTTTCTTTCAAGCTTCCCAGGCCTTAAAGCAGAGCCTGACTGCTCATTCTGATGTCCACTGGAGGAGGCCAGCACAGATTAGAACAAGGAGTTATGTCTTAAGACATCATCACCCACCTAAATTTGGGAGAGGAGAGTGTCTTGAATACTGCAAGGAAGCTGTGGACAGCAGGGACTAACTTCTCAGGATCTTGAATATGGGCTCGGTGCTGATGTGCTTTGTTTCAAAACCATAATTCTTGGCTTCAGGGATGTCTTGTCTACTTAAATAATTAAGACAAAAACAAAGCAAGCCAAATTTTCAAATGAAGACCTGTCCCTTCGTATAGGACATCTCAAAGCCTTTGATTGGTAATTCTACCTGTGGCTCCCAAAAAGAAACATGGCATGAAGAATTTCCCAAACTTATTTGACCATAAAGCTGATCTAACAGAATATTATCATTTTTATCGTTCTCTTTCCAGATACACATAATGACAAATAGCTATCCCCTTTGATAAATTCCATAGGCTACACACTTGCTTATTCATATAATACTCTTTATTAATACTTCCTTTAGGAACAGGTCACAATATTTCTCTCCTTAAATGGCCCACAATGACCCTTAAATGGTATGGATTTTGGTGATATGGTCTTAGAGACCCACATCCCTTAATATCAAACATTTATTTGAACTCATACAACAAAAGTATATCAAAGATGTCCCAGGTGTTTAGACGTATGCCTTATATCCTGGCTAGAACTAAGCTAGACTAGAACAGAAACTGGAATGTGAAGGATGAGAGGGCCCCATGGGGTAGTGTGTTTAGAGGGATGTGAGGGCATCCGTTGAGGGAAATCTAAGTTAGAGTGACACCAAAGCTGAGCCTATAAGGTTATTTCCCTTATCCTGTGGTCTAGCAGCTACAAGGACGGTCCCTTTCTTAAAGTTGTCCAGGGTCTTGAGTGTCCCAGCCATTGGATTTTGAAGAAAGTGCAGAAATACCACAGAGCAAGTTGAACTTCTCTGAGTCTACACATGTCCATCCCAGCAGTCTTGCTGGTAATTCTGCTCTCCTGGCCCTGCTCTGGTCCCTGGGTCATCCTTCTGGTGCCAGAACATTCCTTATATGTAGTAGCTCTAAAAGAGAACAAATTAAACCCAAAGTCTCTAATTCCATTGATAACCAGTCAGGATTTGCAGGCCTTTATTTGGAAACTGCCCTTGGTCCAAGAGCGTGGCAAGATCTCTTAACTCTTCCTAGGGCCAGGTACTCAGTCTGGGCTCTCTACCCGAGAAACCCAAATAAGAAAGAAGCTTGGGTTATACACTGGGCACTTGCATTGGAACCGTACATCCTATATATTCCCTCAGCCAGCCTGACTTCCATCTGGAGACAATAGCTTTGTGTGTCTGAGTAGTACCAGCCCGTAGCCTGAGAACTCCCTTTGCTGAGGGCACCCCCTCCAGAGAGCCCTCCCTGATTATCCCAGACCACTGCATTCCCATCTCAAAACCCCCGCAAAATGTACTAAGCCCAATTGTGTCTTAGGCCTTAGACCTTTATCCCAACTCCTCATCCTTGGACAAGTAGGGAGGAGAATCAATTCACTCTAGAGTAGGAATGACATATATATGGCACTGTTAGCCCACTCCCATCCTTACCTGTGACAGACATTAATCAGTCACTTGTTCTTTTCTTCTGAATCCAGATAAGTCCTCAAAATCCTTCTGTACAGTAACTGATAGGAGCTAGAATCTAAGATGAAGCACATTTTCCATTCCCGTTCTAGAGATTATAGTGTGCTGGGGCACCTGGGTGGCTCGTCAGTTGAACACCTAACTCTTGATTTAAGCTCAAGTCATGATCTCATAGGTCATGAGATCAAGCCTACATTGAGCTTCGTGCTCAGTGGTGAATCCACTTGGGATTCTCTCCCTCTGTCCTCCCCGCCATTCTCATGTACAAGTGCTCTCTCTATCTCTCAAAAAATAAATCTGTGGAGATTATAGTGTGCTATTAAAAATGTACCATGAAAGAGATACAGATTGCAATAGTTCTGGGGAAGGAAAGATTGTTTCATTCATTTATTTAATTTATCAGATATTTATTGAGCATTTACACCAGGCTCTGTGCTCAGCAAAGGAAGTTAGAAAGTGCCCGGAGAGTACAGAAGAGAGGTAATCAAATGATTGGGTTGTCATAAGAAGGGAGATTTTTAAGGGAGTAAAGAAAAATTTGGAAGCAGGGTAGGGGAAAGCATAGCAAACCATAAGAACAATTTATGTCAAGACAAGTATACAATAGCTATGCAGAAGTTTTGATGACTAAAGGATATCATATAGAAATGACAGGAAATGAATTTTTATGTATATTTCTCAGAACTGTGTAACTAATAGTGTGGTTTGTGGACCAGTGGCATCAGCATCACCTGTGAGCATTTTAAAAAGGCAGATTTTCAGGTCTCGCCCCAGACCCACTGAATCAGAAATTCTAAGGAAGAAGCCAAAGGATGTAGGATTTAATATATGTTCCAGGGGATTCTGATGCACGCTCAAGATCCAGAAGCACTCGGGCAGCCCGGGTGGCTCAGGGGTTTAGCGCCGCCTTCGGCCCAGGGTGTGATCCTGGAGACTCGGAATCGAGTCCCACGTGGGGCTCCCTGCATGGAGCCTGCTTCTCCCTCTGCCTGTGTCTCTGCCTCTTTCTCTTTGTGTTTCTCATGAATAAATAAATAAAATCTTAAAAAAAAAAAGCACTGCTCCAAAATAATGGTCGATGCTACGAATCATTGATTTCACCTCTGTGTCCCTTGGGGACATTCACCATCCCGCCTGGGTCCAGCATTTCCCCCACTGCACTCAGCATCACTTCCTCCTGCTTCACCTGACTCCATGGATGCCGGCGCCACCCAGGATTTCAGACTCTACACTTCAGTGTGACTTTGACCCCCTCCCCCACACCATCTGACACATCCCATCTGCCCTCACGTCCTGGGAACTTGTTAGTCTGACTAATAACCTGAATCCACTCAATATGGATAAAATGAGATGAGGTGACAGTGGGCATTGCGAAGAAGGTCATGTCAATCTCTTCAACTAGATAAACCTTTGTTCCTCAACCCCCCCACAGGGCAAGGATGGAGAGCCCAGGCTCTAAGCTGCCTGCCCAGACTCACATACTGACTTCTCTCTTCTCCTCCCTCTTGCTGTATGACTTTGAGCAAGCTGTTTAAGATCTCTGTGCCTCATTCTCTAAGCTGTAAAATAGACGTAATAATGGTACTCATCACATGGGGTTGTTGTGGGGATGCCTGAGTTTATACAGGTAAAGTACTTCCAACAGGACCTGACTGAATTTTATAATAATTATTGTTATTAAATTATTAAATTTATGATAAATCAAATAATTTCAAAATTATTAAAATGAATAATAAAAGTTAATAAAATCAATGATTATTTAAAAATATTATTTAATATTAAAATCATTGAAATAATAATGTATTCAAATATTAAAAGTGGTAGCAGTAGTATAGACATTCCATTATTCACCTATTGCCATAGTCTTCTGTCCTCCAGTCTCTCTTCACTGCTCTTGGCCTTGCAACCTGGCCCACTGGGCACGTAAACATGGCAGCTTTGTGTTGAACAGAGCATTCCCCTCATCAAAAGTCTGCAGAAGCTCCCCTCTCCCATCATCATCAATGATTTTGATAAAGTAATGGAATGCTTTGCTTCTAATGAACTCTTACAGATAATAGTGGACCTGTTTTGATTGAAGTTAGGGGGTTGGAACACCCTACCAGCTTCTCCCTTTGCTCTTCCTTGCCCCGAGGGACATCCCCATCCTAGGATCCCAGGAATACAGCACAGAAACGTTTGGTTTATGAAATCCAAGCAGCAATCAGGTTGCCCACTTGCTCTAGGACTACAATCTCCTTCCCAGGAAGACAAACCACCACCACATTCAATTGCACCTCACAGCTTTGTCCCAGCTGCTCACCCCATCCATGCATCAGAATGTTGGGCCTGAATTTCCCACCTAGGTCTGGTCTCACTCTGCTGTGTGTCCTCCGGGTGAGCCCTGTCCCCAAGGGACTTTTCCTTCCTCTTGACTCTGGTCTCCCTTGTACTTGTCAGACACCCTCCTATAGGCAGGGAACAGCACACCCTGGGGAACTCTGAGAACAGAGGAGCCTAGGAGGAGCTATTTCCAACTCAGAATGTTCTGGCTAGCTGCCTAGGCTTTGTTCTGATTTCCGATGTTTTTTAGCATCTTCTCATTACGTCATTGAGAGAAGCACAATTAAGTGCTACTCTCTTCCTCTCTTTTTAATAACTTTTACTGTGTTTTCTGATTATAAATGTAACATATGGCCAATATATTGGAAGAAATCTGTAAAATACAAAAAAAAAATTTCAAAGAAAGGAAAGATAAACTTTAAGAGAGTTTTGAGAAACAGTTCTTTAGGACGAATTACTGCATGGTTGGGAGCAGAGGGATGGTAGGTGGAATGATGAGCCCAAGAAGATTCCAAACCCTAATCCCTGGGGCTGTAAATAATACTGAGATCCCACGCCCATGACTATGTTACCCTATATGGCCAAAGGGATTTTGCGGATGTAACTGTAATTGTATTAACTTCCTAGGGCTGTGTGACAAAGTACCACAAACTGGGTCACTTGAGACAATAGAAAAGACCTAAATTAAGATGTTGGCAGGGCTATGCTTTCTCTCTCTTAGCTTCCGGTTGTTACCAGCAATTCTTGGCATTCCTTGGCTTGCAATTCCATCACTTCAGTCTCTGCCTCTGTCATTACCTGCCCATCTTTCCTCTGTGTTCATATGGCATTCTCTAATCTGGATTTCATTGCCTCTGTGTCTCTTTTTATTAGGACATCAGTCATATTGGATTAAGGGTCCACCTTACTTCTTATCTGACCTCATCCTGAGTAAGTCTGCCAAGACCTACTTCCAAATAAGGTCATATTCAGAGGTACCAGGGGTTAGGGCTTCAGTGCATCTTTTGGGGGAGACATTTCAACCCATAACAGCGTTACTGGTGAGTTGATCTTAAGATAGGGAAATTGTCCTGGATTATCTGGGTAGGCCCAGTGCAATCACATGTACCCTTATAGGCAGAGAACTTTCTCGTGCTGGAGTCAGTGAGATGCAGCACCAGGGGAAGACAGAAAGGGTCCAGGCTGGAGATGGGCTCCATTCCACATGCCATTGCTGGTTCTTACATGTAAGGAACCACATGCAAGGAATGAAGAGAGGCCTTCAGAACCTGAGGATGGTGCCTGGCTGACACCAGAGAGGAAATAGGAACCTTGTTCTAATAACCACAAGCAACTGGATTCATGCAACAACATAAGTGGGCTTGGAAGTATATGGTCCCCCAGAGCCTCCAGAAGGGAACACAGCCCTGGTGACACCTTAATTTCAGCCTTGGGAGACCTGGAGCAGAAGAATCAGATGAGCTTCACTGTACCTAGTTTATGATCCTTGGAAACTGAGAGATGATAAATGGGGTTAAGATGAAATTTGTTAAATAGCCATAGGAAAGGAGAATATAAAGAATAACTCCAGGCTTCTGCTTGAGCACCTGGGTAGATGCAGTAGTCTTTACCTTGGTGGGGAAAATCTGAGAGAACCAGATTAGGTGGGGCAGGGCTCCATGGACAGCAGCGTTTGCAAGACCTAGGAGAAACCTCTGTGAGGACAGCAGGTTCCCAGCTGGGAACTCATGAGCCAGACTGAGCCTGGGAAACCTCTCACTCTAGCTAAAGGGTGGGGTGACAGGAAGAAGAGGAATCAATATGGAAACTGGAAGAGTTGGCCTCACAGAAAGGGGAAGTCAAAGTGGTGCACGATGTGAGATGTCTCGTAAAGTGAGGCCTCAAGAAACCCATTTTAGTTTCTTGCATTATAAAGATACACTCACCATATGACCCAACAACTCCATTCTACCCAGAGAAATGAAAACCAATGTTCACGGAGACACCTGTATACAAATTTTTCCAGCGGCTTTATTTGTAGTCACCCAAACATAGAAACAACCCAAATGTCCTTCGATGGGAGAATGAACAAGCAAACCATACATGTAACATTACATCCATACATGGAACATTACTCAGTCTTAAAAAGGAATAGGCTATTGATACACACAACACCCTGGATCCAAAGACTGTGTGCTGTATGAGTCCATTTATGTGACATTCTCAAAAATATAAACCACAGGTATAGAAAGCAGTTCAGTTGTTGCCAGGGGCTGAGAGAAAGAATGATTACAAAGGGGTACCATGAGGGAATTTTGGGGTGGTGGTAGAAGCATTTTATATCATTTTTTAGAAGATTTTATTTACTTATTTGAGAGAGAGAGAAAGAGAGAGCCTGAGCACACCTGAGCAGAGGGGAGAGGGAGAAGCAGGCTCTCTGCTGAGTAGGGAGCCTGATGTGAGTGAGGCAGGATCCTAGGACCCTGAGACAATGACCAGAGCAGAAGGCAGATGCTTAACTGACTGAGCCATCCAGGTGCCCCAGCATTTTATATCTTGATTGTTGTGGTGATGGTTACAGAACTCCATGCAGGTGTCCAGATAGAATGGTACACTTCAAAGTGTAAATTAATCTAACTTTAATTTTTTGGGTGAAGAAAAATATTAATTAAAAAAATACCCTATGAATCTAGACATGTGGAAGTTAGTGGTGACTTTCAGAAGAACAGTTTTGAGGGACAACAGGCCTGGGAAGCAGCCAGAAGAGGCACATGAGGGACCAGGGGATAAAGAAGGAGAGACACAGAGTACAGACAAAGGGAAGCGGGCAGGGAGGGGGGGCAGTCAGAAAGGAGACTGCAGGCTGAGGAAGGGGCATTTTTCATCCTCAGGAGCTGAGCGTTGAACTGACCACACCCCTTGGTTTATGACCCACTTTCATCATCAGTTTGTGCCAGGCCCATCTCTGTCATTTCCCTTTAGTCTCTGACACCCACAGGCTCCCATGCTAATGTGTTTGATTCATGCTTGAATATGTATGTATGCATCTGTAAAATATGAAATGTTCCTCTACTTGTATTTGTGCTTTTCATTTACATAAATGGCATTAGGCAATTGGCCTCATTCTGTTTCTCTCTTCTTTCACTCATTACATTTTTTTAAAGATTTGTTCTTTCTCATGATTCTTACAGCATCAGCTCATTGCTCTGGGAGCCATGTAGTATTCTGCAATGAGTGCCCAGTGCCCTGCACCCACCCTCTGTTCTCCTAGTGCTGGACTTGAGGTTGCCTTCAGCTGCTCTGATGGACCACTCTGTGCCTGTCCCCATAGGACCATGGGACAATGTACTTGTAATATGTTCCCAAGAGTGAGATTGCTGGGTCAGAGTGTACCAAGCCTGGGTCATAACAACAAGACTCCTTGCCTGATGGTTCTGCCCATCTACATTGCCACTAACAGTATGGGGGCACTACGAGAGGGACCTGGTTTCCCACAAGGGATTGTGGGTAGATGGAGTCATTTTTTCCTCCACTCTTCAAGTTCCCACAGAGAGAGACAATTTCTACTCTTCTTTCCAGGAGAGCAATGTGCTTAGGACTGCTTCTCCTTCTCCCTCTGCTTTCCATTCCCAGAGGAGTAGCTTGTGGGGTTGATAGATTTGTGAGCATACAGAGTGTATTTGTGAGACCTGCAGCTCCTGAGTGTTCTCTTTGGGGCCCCCACCCAGGAGATTGGTCCCTGGGACTCATCTCCTCCACGTGGTTTACTTACAAGAGCCCGCTCTGCCTTGGGCAGTGGGAGGCCTATTGCTCTGCTAACAAGGGAATGAAGAATTAGGAAGTTTAGCTGGTCAAATTTTCATCCTTAAGTGTAGCTGCAATAATCAAGATGATATTTTGATTTCTATTTGATTGAATCCTGTGGTCATCTCCCAATCGGTATCAAATTCAGGGATATATGGGGTAAAGGATATGACTTCCTATTATCATAAATCCCTAACACATTGTGCACAGGCCTGAAACGTTGAGAAATGGGTGCAGGGTCAGGCATTTGGGGTGTAAGTAATTGAGGCTTGGGCTCATCCTAAAACAAGGTCTCACAAGCCTTAGACTTTAGCAGACATATTAAATATATATATATGTTATATATATCCCATAACCATAGCATTCGTTACTGATTCTGGTCTCCCCTCGCACTGTGGGGAACTTGGCCAGACAGAAGGAACACAAGTATTAGGCAAACTTGAATCTGGAAAAAACAGGAGCAGGGGGAGAAATGAGGAAGAAGATACTCATGTCCACCAAACACTGCTGACCTTATATGTGGAGTAGAAAGGCAGGGATTCAGTTAAGGCAGGGTCAAAATGCTAAAACTTATCCAAGATTGTCTGATAAAAGGCAGAGGGAGACAAATTCTGGAGAGTCACATGAATGTTGCAGTACAGTGGAGAGCTAAGTGGCAGGAGAGAGATTTGTAGCTGCCACCCATGAAGCACATATTCTAGGCTCTGGGAAAAATCAGACAACAGCGTCAATCCTTACCAGTCCCTGGTAGCTCAGGATTCAGAGTACTTCCTGTAGCTCCATATCTGGAACCTCACAGGGAGGTACTCCAGCTGAAGCAAACATAGGGACAACAAAACATCTGTCCCTTGAGATAAATTTCATGGGCTTGAGAAATGTAATATGGCTGCTCACAAGAGGTGTTAGAGGCTCTGTCTCTAAACAGAGTCTTCCCTGAGTTCATCTTTAGATGTCAGGATTATAAAATCCCCCCTGGGATGTAGAAACAAAGACATTCTCTACCCTACAAGATGTTAAAAAGAGGAATATCTCAAATGACCCCTGATGACAGGCTATGTCCATTCCATATATTTAAAACTTTTGCTGAAAAATCAAAGCATCTGAAAGCTACCCCATGATGAAGAGAATCTGTACAATGGACTTTTCCCCATGGGTCTGAGGTTGGGGGTCACAGAAGCAGAGCCTGAGACAAGGATTTTGGTGAAGGTAGTTTATTTGGAAGATGGTCCGAGGAAATTCCAGTAGGTGATGAAAAAGTGGAGTGGGGAAGGGAGGAAAATCAACAGAGGAGTACTGTTATGGGCAACTGAGACCAGTCCTGTTGGGAACTTCCTGAGGGACTGGTCATGTCCACTCGAGCAGTGAGGAAATTCGGGTGCATACCCACCAACTCCTCCTGCTTGTTATTTCATTAGGGGCACTGCTTCTAGGGGTTCAGCTCACTAGTATTTCTGGACAGCCTCACAAGTAGTCCAAGCACACTCTCACACCCAAAAAAAAGCCCTCAGCCAGAAGGTCTCAGGTGCTTGCAAGAGGAAGCCATCAACATCACAGTCACAGTGAGTGCGAAGATGACACAGAAGGGGCACCAACTTACATCTGGAAAACAACATGCTCTAGTCAGCCTCTAGAAGTTAGAAAATTTCTCCCAGTTCAGTTTGTTCTTACATCAGACAATGCGTGGCCAGAGGCTGACATCATGCTGAAGCTGAAACCAAGATTTTTTCTTTTTCCCCCTACCCTCTCTTAGACACTGCTGAATGGATGCTGTTTTATCAGTGGTCGTGTGTATTTGGATTAATGTAAATAATGGGCTCTGCTGGTGATAACTGCATTTGGGGCTTTCCCCCCTCTAGTATTTCTGAGTCACAGAGTGTGCATCAATGTTGTGATGGTCCTCTGTGTCCTCTTAAGGATGGATGTGAGCACTAGACTTTGGGTTGCAGGAATCATCTTGGATATCCTGAAGGAATTGCAGTGAAAGTCACCCAAACTATGGCAGCAGAGGTATTGAGACTCTACCCAGGTATGTGAGTGAGATAAATTTAAATTTAAATTTACCCTGCACTTGAGACCACAGAGTTAACATTGACAAGGGTGACTTGGGATTTTAATTTTTTGTGAAGTTCTTAACAAGATTTATTTTTAATATCTTAGATTTCTATTTACAAGCAGGTGTTTGAGTAATGGAAGTTTGAATTGAAGCCTATTATTCAAGTTTAGGACAGTTTTCTATCACCACCATTATAATAACAAAGCTTTAAAAATCTATCATTTGCGCTCATTTCATGACCTCAGCTGAGCCCTTTGTACTATGAGGCATCACCTGAGATGGAAACACAGAGAGCGGACTGTAAGTATAGGATGTAGGCCTTAGAGTTGATTTAGTTAATGTACAGTGCTGACGCATTTCAGAGCCTTTAGGGAAAGAGCTAAATTGCCCACCCTTGTGTTTTATAAGATTTACAGATTCTTTTGATGTCAGGACACAACACAATGACACTCAGATAGATGAAAGGCAGAAGTCTTTGTTGCCTGAATGAAAGAAGGTGCTGCGAGGCCAAGCCACACACACAGAAGCTTCACCCACGCCAAGGTAATAGCCAGTTTGAGCTGAGGGGGCAGCTTTGCCAGGCAAGCAGTGTGTGGTTAGCTCAGTTACTGGGGCTCACTGTGGATTGGCTAATTTGAATAATTTCCAGGGTGCCAGGGCATCGGTACTGGCCCTACTTGTCTGGGACCTTGGCCCAGGGCACTTAGGGCTGGTACATATGGCCTGAGGTACGAAAGCCTGATAAAGGGAGAGGTTGGGTGTGTGGGCTTAATTGGCTGCTCAAAACGGGAACTGACCTGCCTCCCATCAGGGCTTCAAGACTGGGTCAAAACAGCATAAACAAATAAACAAGCAAAAAAAAAAAAAACAACCTATGTTACTCCTGGTCTCAAGATGATGAAAAAAATGTGGTTGGTGCAGGGGGAGTGGCCACATGACTGTGGCATTAAGTGCTCCCTGATAGACTGCTCATCTCCTCCCTAAGGAATGACCACACCCCCAGTGGACCATAGGTTTAGACCTAGTGTCAGTAGACAAAACTTGGGTATGTCAGAGAGTGTCATGTCACCTTTTTCCCACTTTCCTGCCTTTATACCAGGTCAAGTCCTCAAGCCTATGAAGAGAGCAGCACAATATTGGGAAGGGTTAGGGTTAGGGTTAATGTTACAGATAGGGTAGAGCCCTCATGATAGGAATAGTGCCCTTACAGAAAAGAAAGGAAAGTGCTTTCTCCCTCTGTCTTTATCTCTCTGTATCTTTGTCTCTGTCTGTCTCTCTCCCATGTAAGAATATAACAAAAAGCCAGCTATCAGCAGGCCAGGAAGTGGACTGTCTTCTGACACTGGATCTCCTAGCACCTGGATCATGGACTTTCCAGCCTCCAGAACTGGAGAAGTATTAAATGTTTGTTGTTTAAGCCACTCAGTCTCTGGCATTTTCATTATAACAGGGCTGAAGTATCAATGGCACCGTGAAATCCCCTTTGTTTTTTTGTTTGTTTGTTTTTCTGATTTTTTTTTTTAATTCCCTTTGAATGCTCACTCCGTCTCCACCACATCCATTTCTTCAAAGCTGGGTTCATTCTCCAGCCCTGCTCATGCCCCCACCCTCACCACTCCACTAGAAGCTCCTTCCTTTGCGCTCTCCCTGCTAACCACACCATACATTTCTATCCCTCTCTATACCTCATAGATCTTCAGGGGGAGAATGTTGTCTGTATTCCCCCTGTATCTCCAGGGCCTGGCATTGTGTGTGACCCTGAGTAGGTGGTCAGTAAATGAGGGAGTGTATACTCTGCCAGCAAGAGGAAGCAAAGGACAAACTTGACTCACAGGTGTTGGAATAGATGCATTTACTTGGCATGCCCAATGTAATTACAGGTCTCAGGTGATTTAAAGGCTGTTTCTACAGGAGCAAATAAATCTTTTATGAAGGCTTTGTCGTGCAGCATAATCATCCAGCTTGTCTTTGGCTGTTTAAATGCAGCAGGTTATACCATCTGAGACTCTGGAGTCCAACCAATGATCCTACGCAGCAGGGAACTCTCAGACATGAGGCTGGAGCTGACAAGTCCCACTGTGGAGCCTTGGGAAAGGCTCTCATGGAAGAAGTCCATGTGGCCTAGGAATTCTCAGGGGTCAGAGCATGGGGAGTGTGGCAAATTGCATTAATTGCCCCAATTCTCAACCCTTCCTGTATCCATATCATTTGCCATGTGACTTAGTGAGTGTATTTTCTCACCTCCAGACTTTGTATTTGGCCAAGGACCTTCCTTGGCCACTAGAAAGATGAATGAGTAGAGTGTAGTCCTCCAGCAGCCTTACTTGCTTCTTTTGGGTCTCTGGTACCTTTGCCATCCCAGGAGAATGAGATTCCCATGCTAGACCACTCTCCCAGGAAGAGCGTAAGACAGATGCATGAGCAATAAGTACTTACTGGGGAATGCCTCTGAAATTTTGTGATTTTTGTTATCCAGAATTATGGTGGCTCTGACTTAAGCCATTACCCTGATCAACCAGAAACACAACAAGGTCCAAGGGCAAAGGCAGAATGATATTAAAGAGGGTTGACAAATCCTTGACCGTCGTCAAGAAGCCATGTGCATTCTCAGACCAGGTGCACTAGGCGTGGAGAAGCCAGGGGAGAGGGTATGCATCAGTGGAGCACCCTCCAGAGCAGGAGGCAGCAACATAAGTCTGAGGACTATTCCCTGAAGCAGCTCATGCTGTTTGGATCTTGTTCTTATCAGTACCTGAAAGTAGAAGGCTGGGCATCATCCATCCATACTCCCATTAGGTACAACATTCAGGCTCTGGGTAGCTGCTTGTTGGGGGCAGGCAGGAAAGCTGGGTCCTAGCTACAGATTTCCTGCAAGGTCTCTGATGCTCCAAGGCAGTCACTGCTCCTGTCTAAACTTCAGTGTCCCCTAACAACAAGCAGGGCATTGCAGGAATGTTCTTATTTTTCAGGACGGGCTAGGTTATGCAGAAATAACAACGCCCCCTTCCTCAAATTTCAACTGCTTTCAAAACAAGCCAAGAAAGGTCAAAGTTTATTGGTGATGTCCTCACTGAGGACCCAGAGTGATAGAGCAGTTATTCTTGTTGTCAGTCACTGAGGCAGAGGAAAAAGAACGGAGAAGGCGCACGCTGGTTCTTGCAGCTCCTGCCCGCAAGGGACATGCTTTTCATGGGCCAAGGCATGTCCATGACCAATTTAACTTCAAACAAGCAGAGAAATGCAATTTTATCCTGTGTCTGGAAGGAAAAAGACATGGAACATTTGCAAACAGCTCTGATGACTACTATGCTCTCCATACAGTTTGATACTGTTTTTTGGAGGTTTTATTTTTATTTTTTAAAAATATTTTATTTAAATACAATTTGCCAACATATAGTATAACACCCAGTGCTCATCCCATCCCATCTCTTCCTATAGGAAGCCCAGTGTTCTGCTACAAGCACTCTGTCAATTCCTGGGGTCATCACCAGGGCTACCTCCAGCAAGTCTTGTCCCTACTTCTATGTTACCTGCGGTGGGTTTTTCTCCTCCCTGCTCCAATTTCTGACATGAAAAAAAAAAAAAAGAAAAAGAAAAAGATGCCTTTTCTTTGATTTCTCCTGCATTTATTCACACAAAGCATCTTTGTGCAGAGCCGACTTTGCTGAAGGTTTGCACGGGGAGAAGGATTACATTACAGAACTTAGACAACCTAAAAATGAATATCAGGCATTCCTGTTCTCCTGGAACTTTGGGTCACCCTGCCATTGGAAATTTCTCTTTGTGCTTGGCTCTACAGGTGAAACTTTGCCACTGGGTATAAATCCTCTCCTGCTGGCTTCTATCTACTCTTTATTTGTAGAATAGTTCTCTTTTGGCCTCTATTTGGCCCCAGGGATGTGTTGCATACAGACATTCAGTGTCTGCTAAACAGAGCACATCTACTGTGGGTCCTGGGCAGCTCAGAAGACCTGGCAGAGGCTCTGAAATTCCATTCCCCACCCTCAGCCCTGGTCCCCTCCATAAGTAGAAGGGAGCAGTATAGAGATTTATGTGCCCAGGAATACAGGCATTGCTGCCTTGCCCTCGCTCCATCCCTTAAAAGGCAGAAGTTGCTTAAGTCAGTTTTGGTTTTAAATAACTCTCTCTCTCTCTCTCTCTCTCTCTCTTAGACAGACTCACTGTTTTTGTGAAGCATGCACATGTGAATGCCAGGTTACATGTCCCCTACCGGCCACCCATGGGGACTGTGCTAGGCTCCTCTTCATTTTACAGATGAGAAAACTGAGCCTGGGGAGGACGAGCTGGGTCTCCCACACAGCCCCCACGTGGAACACAAATCTGGTCTGTAGAACAAATCACCCTTTCTCTTTGGTCAAACAGTGTCTCTCTGACCTCATGCCCTTTACAAGAAAGGTCTCTGCTTCAAAGAATTCCAGAGAAACCATAAAAATTTCCTGAAGGAGTGTTTTCTGCCATCATTTGCCTTTTATCTTCTTCTTGAAATACATTTTTAAACCAACAAAGGCTTGGCCACCAAGTTCCAAGCTCTGGCATCTGCCCCAGGGGGAAGAGCAGAGAAGATGCAGAAGAGCTTGTATCAGAGCCCATGGAGGGTACCACTGTGCCGGGAGAAGCAGGGCTTCCTGACGCCCATGGGCTCGCAGAGGCTCCTGGCCCCCTGGGGGTGTCACAGGAGTGGGGCCTGACGGCGGGGTGTGGAGTGGGCTGCTCACAGTGGCTTCCCGGGAAGCTTACCAAGTGCCATCTGTCCATACGGGGCAGTTAATGAACATTCCCTTACACTTCCCTCTCATTCCCCCAGGAAAGTTCTGCTCCGTCCTACTGCAAAGTGGCATGGTTTCTCGGCTCACACATGCTGGGGCAATTCACTGACCTGACTGTGTAGGCTCGATTCCTTCCACTGGACTTTACACCTTGAGAAATGCTCAAATATCCCCATTTCACAGACGGGGAAGTGGAATCCCAGGGAAGTAAAGAACTCAGGTCAGATCTCCCAACTCCTTAGTAACCAGGGAGAGACTAGTCCCCACATCACCTGCACTCCAGGCCTGAAAGGCTCCTGGACCCCATGCCTGCCAGGGTGTGGCAACCAACATCAACTCCAGCAGACCTCACAGTCAGACGCAGGCACCCCGATGCCTGATGCCTCCAGCAGGGTCTCATTAATGAGGGGAGGGTTGTGTTTCCCTCTAGGGGTGTCTGGGACCGACAACAATTCTACCACAAAGTAATGCTATTCTCTACTCTGTGAGAGGGCATAACACTCCCCATTGTGAGCTAGTGGTGTCATTGTTTCTGAAGAATTGTTTTGAAAATAATTTATACAGGCAAAATTCCTGGTCTGGGGCTGTGTCCATGCTACAGGGACGCCATAATAAATTATATTGGATCTGAAAATACCATGTGTTTTCCTTACTGGATTCACTTTGCAAGTCTGCATTTTCTAAGAATGTAAAAGAATGTGCTTCAGAAAAAGCTGGATACTAAAGAAAGGGAAAATGCTCCAAGATGATAACACTCATGCAGTTTCAAAGGGTCTGGTGCTGGTGGTGACTATTGAGAAGTGGCTTTAAACATTCTCATTTTCAGAGTATCTCCTTCCTCATCAGCTCTCGTCCAGCCTCCCTGCTGTGCAGGAAGCAGAAGGTTCCTGATTTTCCCTGTGCTATGAACTATGAACGGGAAAACAAATCCACAATGGTACAGTGACTCACTGCAGGGTACTGCTTCCCAGGCTTGGCACGAGGTTGCTGCAGTGGATCTCTGGCAATCCCTCCCCCTCTTTTGCTTCCCTCACCACAGGCATTACCATATTGCAGTGTAATGGGAAAAGCTCTGAAGATCTGAGTTCAAATCTTGCCTCTGCCAGTGACTGCTGAGGGATCTGGGACACTTTGCTCAGCTTTGAGGTTCAGCTTTTTCATCTATACAATGAAAGCAATGGAACATCGACCAGGAATAGAGGAGAAAAAAAAATATGGGTTCATTTTCATAATAGGGACAGTTAATCACACATAAACTACTTCTGAAGGATTTGTCTCTAAAGGACGGAGGCAGGAGGCTGCCATTTTGCTTGCCCAGAGTCCATCCAAAGAAGGGTGGGTGGGAGGCAACCCCACTTCCTGCTATGGAAATTGGGGAAATATTTCTTTTTCCATGTCTCCTGACAGCTAAATATGGGCTCATGGCCTAAACATGGCAAATCAGGTCTTCAAGGCTAGGATTTTGTTTTTTTGTTTGTTTGTTTTTTAAATATTTTTTTTAAAGATTTTATTTATTTATTCATGATAGTCACACAGAGAGAGATAGAGAGGCAGAGACACAGGCAGAGGGAGAAGCAGGCTCCATGGAGGGAGCCTGATGTGGGATTCGATCCCGGGTCTCCAGGATCGCGCCCCAGGCCAAAGGCAGGCGCCAAACCGCTGCACCACCCAGGGATCCCTAGGATTTTGAATCTAGAGAGTAATACAAAGGGATGGGTCTTTTGAAGGTTTTTCCATGTAAATGGGTAGAATTGAGTGAATGCCAGACATGGCAACATATGTGGGCTGTGTAGGGGTGCCCACTAGAGCAGGCACCAAGTGTCCAGCAATTGGGGTCTCATGGGCAGACTATTCCTGTTGGCTCTTTGTCTTCCAGTGTCTTCTGTGAGCTGCTCAATTCAGCTGTGAGAAACTCAACTCAGGCATTAAGTTAAGGGGAAGCAGTTTCTGTTGCTTCTAGCCTATAGTTCTGACTCACAGATTGTCTCAAATGCTACAGTCAGAAGATGGCACAAACCTGATCCTTAAAACATCAATTGTTTCTCAGTTGTAGGCCAAGTAGGAAATGGACAGTTTGGTTCTTCAGAGTTTGACTTGACCATGGTTTCTAGGTCTGTTTTTCCATGGGTCTTACTCAGAAGAGAGTGGTCAGCATTCATTAGTAGTCAATTCTCATTCATTGAGCTCCTACTGTGTCCAAGAGATTCAGATCTGAATTCAGACTCAGTGAGCACCCAGGTAAAGTCACGCTTTCTTTCATCCACTACAGCTTTCTAGTTACCCCCAAAATTCAGCTCCTAAAGCTTATAACTGCTGACATCTTCACCTTTAATTACCAATTTTCAAAATAGCCATTTCAAATGGTGATGAATTTGGGTTTTTTTTCCTGTCTCTCTCTCTCTCTCTCTCTCTTTTTTTTTTTTTTTAGGATAAATCAACTGTCAATGACATGATTGGGTCATTTGGAAAAGTTTGAATATGACCTGGATATTGATGACACAAAAATGTACTATAATAGTGTAGATTGTAACCCGAAAAAGGACATTAACAAAATACCATGATTTCCTTTATTACATATATATGCAACACGTACACAAGGAAAGATCTGGAAGGGTATGCACCAGCATGCTGCAATATTTTCACCCTGGTGGTGAGAATGTCTTAATTACTAAATGCTTGCTTATCCATATTTTCTGATTTTGTACAATTTACCTGTACTACTTTGATACTAAGGAAAGGCTATTTTTAAAAAGAAAAGAAAATGAAATAAGCCATCTAGCACAATACCAGCAAAAGCTAGGTGATCTAGAAATAGAAGCTATTAAGGAAGGTCTCCTTACTAAGACAACTACTTATAAGTATTTGGTAGTTACCAATTACTTATAAAAAGATGATACACTATCTAGAGCAAATTTGGAGACAATAAATGTTTGGATATAACCAGATAGCTTAACTGTCCCAACCACCATTTAGTCTAACTCTGTTTTGTGGCCTCTGATTAATAACCAGTAGCTTTTTCTTCACAATATTTTCTGGCTATCTTTCAACAAATGGAATTGTTGAACAATTTCATTGAACAGCCTCGTATTTAATAGACAAAAAGTTTTTCATTCCATGAATGTGCCATCATTTATGTCAAGGTTTCTCACCCTCAAAACTGTTGATATTTGGGGTGGATAGTTGTCTGTTGTCCTGTGCATTGTGGAATATTTAACAGCATCCCTGATCTCTGCCCATACAATGCCAGTAGCACTCCTTTCTCCTCCAGGGTATCAATCAAAAATGTCTCCTGACATCATGAAACATCCCTTGGTGGGAAAAACCCCATACACATCCATGTTTGACAACCAGTGCTTTAACCACTTCCCTACTGGTGGATCCATAGGTTGTTACACATTTTCCCTACTACAAATAATGCTATGCTAAACCTATAAAGATATACATCTTTGTCCTTTTGATTATTTTCTTAGAATAAGTTCCTAGAAATAAAACATCCAGATGAAATATAGCGACACAATCAGATCAGACTGCCTCCCCTATAGGTTATATCTATACTCCCAGCAGCAGGTATATAGGCACCACACACCCCCATGTTACCTTTGAGTATTTTATTCTTGCTAGTATTTGCCAATCCAAACATTTTATAATAGTATATAAATATTATTTTCCATACAAAGGATAGCATTTTGTGTTATTAGTTATTTGTATTTCTTCTTTTTTGAACTGTTGATGGCATTTACCCATTTTATTCAAAAGTGCTTATCTAAATATTTAAATATTAATGACGCTAATTAACCCTTTGTTTATTACCCATACTGCAAGAATATTTCTTTTTTTTGAGAGAGAGAGCACGCACACACGCACCAATTGCTGGGGGAGGGGCAGAGGGAGAAGGAGAGGAAGAATCCCAAACAGATTCTCAACTGAGTGTGGAACCCAACGTGGGCCTCAGTCCCACCACCCTGAGATCATGACGTGGTCCAAAATCAAGAGTCGAGCAATTAGCTGACTGGGTCACCCAAGCACCTCTGCAGGAACATTCCTAGTTTACTAATTACATTTTAAGTCTATGATTTTTGTTACTGTACTGAAAATGTTATTTTTCATTCATAAAATCTTACCAGTTTTCCATTTTGGGTTTTTGGATGTAGTGTCTGCTTAGAAAAGTTCTTTCCTACCCAAACATTATTAAATGGTCAGCTGTTTGTGTCTACACAATATTTTGTCTAATGATTTAAAATACCAACATTATTAAATACTAAATTCTGCATCTGGATGTCTACTTCATTGATCTATCTGTTTTGTCCTACCACATTCTTATCGTTGACTTGGTTTTAAAATATCTTTTAATATCTGGAAAGACAAGTCTCTTTGTATCAATTTTCTTTGAAAAATTGGATGTTCTTGGGGCACCTGGGTAACTCAGTCGGTTAAACATCTGCTCCTTGATCTCAGCTCGGGGGTTGATCTCAGGGTTATGAGTTCAAGCCCCACGTATGTTCTCATATAGTGACTTACATTACATTTTTCCAGGATAACATTTTACTAGTATTTTTCCCTTTTAAAGAAAAAGATGATATATGTTTTTTAAGGTTTCACTAATAGCAAAAATATTCAGAGTATAACAGCTTGAGAACTTGTGCTAGCCTCACCTTTCTTTGCAAAATCTTTAGAAATGAGAGAAATGATATTTTTGAAAGAATAAATCCATGGAAATACCAGGGAACAAAGAGTGCCAGGTGGACCAGAAATTCTGAGGCATATCTGAATGATATAAAAGACAGATGGAATTGGATTGAGAAAGGAAACCACAGCCCAAAATGCATTCACAGAAACTTGTTTCAAAAGGTAAGAGTACCCTAGATGCATAAAAGTCAATACATGAAATGAACAGATCGAAGACACACCAAAGGAAAATTCTATGGAGATCACCTCTATCTTCTTCCTGTCCCTCTTCCTCTCCTAACACTGAGTGCCAGTACTTTTAAGATGTGGATTTATGATCACATGGGTTGGGATTTGAGCCTCATGTCCTGTGCATCACAGGGAGCCAGGAAAATAATGATCTATCCCATGAATGAAGACAGAAAATCCTTGCCTGTTTATCCTTCCCAAGCCATCTAATGAAATAGAAATAGTCACTAGTGAGTGACCAGAACATGGATTTGTGCCAAGTTTGGGCATAAGCCTGATTCCCATGCTCCTGGCAGTACAGGGAGAAAAAATAGGTGATGGTGGGGAATAAACATTTAATGTTTACCATTAAAAGACACATTTCTAATGACTCATTGCTTGAAGAAAAATTCAATGTGAAAATCATAAAATATTTAGGACAAATAAGAATGAAAGAAGGCAAAATTTATGGAGTGCTGCATAAATGATATTGAAGGAAAACATATCTATTAGATGTCAGAGCTTCTAGACTGATTCTCCGGTATTTATCTGTTCTCTTTATCAAAGAGTAAAAAGATGGGTCTTTTTCCTCTCTATTTTGGGGAAATTTCCTTGGCATTAACCTCCAAGATCATTTATTTATTTTTTTTAAATTTTGCCAACTATGTATTTAATTTTCAAGAGGTCCTTTCTGGTTCCCTGATTGTTCCATCTTATAACAACCTATACTTCCTTTATGGATGCCACGTCTTATCAAATATATCTGTTAAATGTAAGGATGTTTTTAAAGTCCATTTTGTTCACTGAATTATTTGTTTCCTCAGGAGTATATTATCAATGAAAATATATTTTCTCAATGGCCTACACTTTGCGAGACATGGCTCCAGGCACTCTATGGAAGAAAGCAAAGAGTCGCTGCCCCCAGGGACCACTAATGTTCTATTTAAGGGAGACAGAAAATTAACTTATAAACAACTAAATGAGATAATTTCAGGTGTTGATAACTGTTATGAGAAATAAATGCAAAAACTGATTCAGAACCTATGACTCCAACAGGGTTTGGTTAACTGCCATGGGGAGTAACCACCCAGGACACAGCACAGAGACATAAACAGATGGAAATATGATGAGAGATTGGACATAAATATGATGGATTAAGAAGCTGCAACATATGTTAAATAGTTCTTTTACTTTTCCATGTCAATTTTAAAATAATCTTGTCCATATATACAAAAAAAAATCTTACTGGGATTTTGATAGATATTGTGTTAAACCTCTATATCGATGAGAAGACTCTATGTCTTTACTACATTGATTCCTCTAATCCATGAACACAGAATATTTCTCCCATTTATTGAGATTTTCTTTGACTTCTTTCATGAGTGCTTTATCGTTTTCAAAATCAGTCTTCTTTTTTTTTTAGATTTTATTTATCCATTCATGACAGACACAGAGAGAGAGAATCAGAGACACAGGCAGAGGGAGAAGCAGGCTCCATGCAGGGAGCCTGACATGGGACTTGGTCCCAGGTCTCCAGGATCACACCCCCGGCTGAAGGCAGCGCTAAACCGCTGAGCCACCCGGGCTGCCCCAAAATCAGTCTTCTATATGTTTCATCAAATTTCAGCCTAAGTTAATTATTCTGTAGCCTGAGCAATTGTAAATGGTATGACATTAAAAATTTTTGTTTTCCTTATATACATTGCGAGGATATAGAAATGAAATTGATTTTTGGGTGTGGTCTTGTATCTCAAGAAATTGCCAAATTTACTTAGTAGTTCTGGGAGGTCTTTGGAGATTCCGTGGGCTTAGTACTTATTTAGACCATCATGTATTTGCAAAGAGAAGCAGTTGTATTTTCTTTTTTTCTGATATTTGTGCCCTTTATTTCTTTTTCTGTCCTTATTGCAGTGGCTTAAAATTCAAGGATTATGTTAAATATCAATGGTTTATGTCTTTTGCCAAATTGGGGGATTTTCAGCCATTATTTCTTTGGATACTTTTTCAGCTCCACTCTGTGCCTCTTCCCTTCTGGAACTGCCATGGTACGGACGTCACATCTTTTGTTATACTCCCACATACCCTTGAGGCTTCATTCATTATTGTCAGTCTACTCTCTGTTCATTTTGGGCAATTACTCTTGTTCTATCTTCAGCAGCTCTAATTCTTTCCTCTGTTCTCTGCATTCTGCTGTTAAGACCAACTACTAAGTTTTTCACTTTAGTCAGTGTACATTTCAGTTGTAAGATTTCCACTTTGTTTTTGTTTTCTATTTCTTTGCTGAAACTTACTATTTTTTTTTCATTTGTTTTAAGCATGTCCATAATTGCTCATGAAGCATTTTTATGGTGGCAGATACAGATAATTTTACCTAGTCATCTGTGTAATTTCAGTGTTGGGATCTGTTGACTGACTTTTCTCATTCAGTTTGAGATAGTCTCGGCTCCTGGTATGATATACATGATTTTTTTATTGATCCTGGACATTTTGGGTACTATTTTTTGAGACTAGATCTTATTTAAATCTCATGTTTTAGCAGGTCTCTGATGACATAGCTCTGGTGGCTGAATGGAATGCTGTCTCCTTAACTCCAGTTGGGTTTAGAAATCCAGGCTCTCCAGTCAGCCTCCAACGACACCCAGGTAGGAAGACATGCCTCGTTACTACATGGTGAGGGTGGTAGTCTAGGCTGTCCACATGGACTCCACAGACTTTGGTGGAGGGAGGGGGACCTTCATTACTACTGAGCAAGGGTGAAAGTGCTGACTTCCTACTATATCTCCCTTGACACCACTCTAGTGGGGAGGGACAAAGGTGCCTCAATATTGCCAGGTGCAGAGGGTACCCAGGTGATATCAATTGGCAGTGTGGAGGGGAGGAGTTTCTAACCTAAAGTCTGGGTTCCCCATTTGACCTTCTCCAAAAGTACATGGTAATCACTGACCCATAGTGACACCAAGACTGTTGGAGCATCTCATAACAACCTTCTGAGAGTACAAGAGTAGGGACTTTTCTGGCAATGGTAGAGATGGGGATATAGCTTTTTCTGTGGTGTTTGGCAGGAGTAGCATTGTCATTGTCTAAAAGTTTTCTGTCCTTCTCTTTGTCTAGAGAAAGCAAGCTCTTCTTGGGGCTTCATTGGTCTCCATTGATATTTCCAGGTGCCAGCTTCTCCATTATCCATCTGGGATATAATTAGGCAAAATGAAAACATGGAGAATTCAACACCGGGTCATTCTCTGGGTTCTCCAGTCCCTACTTGGTCTTCTTTCTTAGTCTTCTTATGTTTGTTTTATACATAATGTCAAGGGATTTTAGTTGTACTTAGGGGTAGAGAACGGGGGAAAATATATCTATTCCATCTTCCCAGAAGTACAAATCCCTTGACTAAATTTTACCAAGCAAAATCTTGTTATATGCTATCTAAAAGACAGACCCCAAGACAAAAGGCACCTAAAAGTTAAACATAAAAAGATTTGAAAATGTATACCAACAAGTCGTAGCCAAAATAATCAATATCAGATAAAATACAATTTATAGTGGAAATCATTAACAGATATAGATAATATATAATGATAACAAGGAAAATTCCATCTCATAATAACAGGGTGCCTGGGTGGCTCAGTTGGTTAAGGCCCAACTCTGGATTTTGCCTCAGGTCATGATCCCAGGGTTGTAAGATCAGTCAGTCTCCACATTCAGCCTGTAGTCTTCTTGTCCCTCTCTCTCTGCTCCTCCCCTGCATGTGCTTTTTCTCTCTCTCTAGAATGAATAAACAAAATCTTTAAAAAATATATAACAAATACAAAGAACTAATGATACTGACTTGAAAAACAGAAAAATTGACAGAATTTCAAAACAAAAATTAACAAATCCACATTCAGAGATGCTACTAGTAAACACTTTGTTCTCAAAAGCTGATAGATTAAGCCTAACCAAAAAAAATTTAGAATAAGTAGTTGACACAATGAAAACACTTGATTAATGGGCATTTAGAACGCTGCACCCAAATTTAGTGCTTATCCCTTCCTTTTAATCACACTAGGAACATATGCTTAAGAAGCAAGCATTGCCCACATGCCCAGGAATCTCAGCCAGTTTTAAAGAGTGGGTAACAGACATATCAATTAATCTGATCAAAATACAATGAAAATAGCAATCAGCAACCAAAATATACCCTTCAAAGAAAAGAAAAATTCTTTCTATTTAGACACTAGAAGGCACAGTTCTAAATGACTCACTGCTTAAGAGAAAAGCACCATGACAATCATGCAATATTTAGGAGTGAATGACAGAGAAAGAAAGCAAATCTGTGGGGAGGCAGTAATAGAACTCCTGGATTAATTCTCTGTGGTGCTTAACTGTTCTTTTTATCGGAGGGTGAAGCAATATGTCTTCTGTCTCTCTAGTCTGGGAAATTTCCAGACATGATCTTCAAGTTTCAACTATTACATTTTTTTTGTTTATATTTTACCAATCACACAAATTTAACTTCCAGAAAACCTTTTTTGTTGTTGTTCCTTAATTGTTCCATTTAAATAGCAGCTTGTTTTCATTTTATATCTGCAACATCTTTTTTTAACCAACTTTATTTTTTAAAGATTTTATTTATTTATTTGAGAAGAACACGCACAGAAGAGAGAGCATGAGCAGGGGAAGGGGCAGAGGGAGAAGACTCCCTGCTGAGCAGGGAATGAATGTGAGGCTTGATCCCAGGACCCTGGGATCATGACCTGAGCCAAAGGCAGATGCTTAACCAACTGATCCACCCAGGTGCCCCTAGCTGCAACATCTTGTTAAATTTATCTGTTAATATTAATTTGAGTGTTGTGGGGGGCATAGTGTTTTACATTGTTACATTCACTGAATTACTTACTTTCCCACCAGTCTGTTATGTTTGCTTTCCTGGGTTTCTGCTGGTTTTCTTCATATGTGTCTTAGTTTGGTTATCTCTAAAAGCAGATCTTGAGACAAGGATTGAGTGCAAGTAGTACACTTATTAACCATCTGTGATGATTCCAGTTTTTATCTATTACAAATAAAGCTGTGACAACCATTTGTGTAGAGGATTTTGTGTGAACATAAATTTTCATTCTTAGGGATACATTCCTGAGTACAATTGCTGAGTTACATAGTAATTGTATGTTTAATTCTATAAAGAAACTGTCACATGGTTTCAGAAGTGGCTAAACCATTTTACATTCCCACCAGTAATGCATGAGGGATCCAATTTTTTTGCATCCTGACCAGCATTTGGTGTTGTCACTATTTTTATTTTAGCGACTCTGATACGTGTGTACTGATAACAGTGGTGGTTTTAACTTGCATTTCCCTGACAGCTAATGATGTTGGACATCTTTTCATGTGCTTATTTGCCATCTATACACCCTCTTTAGAGAATTTTTTTTTCATGTTTGTTGTCCATTTTCTTTCTTTTTTTTTTCTTGTCCACTTTCTAATTTACTGTTTGCTTTTTACTATTGAATTTTGCTAGTTTTCTTTTTCATATATTCTCCATAATACTCCTTTGCCAGGTGGGTGGTGTGCAAATATTTTCTCCCAATCCCTTTTCATCCTCTTCACTTGAACTTGCACAGAACAAAAGTTTTTGACAGTATATATATTTGTTTTTATCTTTCTAAAAGAAAGAATCAAATTTATGTAATATTTGGGGAGTTAATTTTTCTGCTTAATATTTCCACAATTCATCAAATTGTAGCCATATTACCTTTATATTGACAGCTATATTATTGTGTGACTATGCCATAGTTTTTCCGATCCTCAGTGATGGGCATTTGGGTTGTTTTCAGGGTTTAGTTGCATGAACAATGATGTTATAGACATCTTATACATACTTTCTTCTGTGTATATGAAAGAATTCCTATTGGCATGTTCCTAGGAGTGGAATAGTTCATCTGTAGAATTGAGTCAACCTGGGGACAGGGTTCAGCAACCTTGTCATCTATGGTTGTGTTTACCTCAGACCCAAGTCTTTTTAATCTTTCTTGTGCCTCTGTTATTGACATCTTTGTCATTTCTGTTTTTTCATTATTTTTTATTTTCATACTAGTAAAAATTGAAGACATTTGGGAGATTAGCAGATGGTAATAAAATGCCTATTATCTTTTGTTGTCATCGTTTAATAAAAGAAACAAAAAATTAGGAAGGCTCTAATTTCAGAATGAAGGACACTCTTCCCAAAAAAAGATAGTTGGCACCTATACTCACATCTAAAAATGATGATATTTTCATTATTTGAAAACAGAAAAAATATATACATTTTTAATTTTAATTTTATACATTAAAAATTTTTAATTTTATAATTTTATACTACATAAGATATAATTTTTTCCTTGGTGGGAGTGAGCCAGCATGTGACAATATAAAACATATTAGTGATTGGTTAAACTTCTTTGGTTAAATAGTTTCTAGCCCAGTCATTGTCAAAAATGGAGTTTCAAATAGAAACCAATAAAAAAGATGGAATCAATACTCAAAGTCACCTGTAATGGTTAATTTTATGTGTGAACTTGTCTGGGCCACCAGCTGCCCAGATACTCATTCAAGCATTATTCTGGGTGCCTCTGTGAGGGTGTTTTTGGATGAGTTTAACATTTGAATTGGTAGACTGAATTCACATGGGTGGGCCTCACCCAGTCAGTTGAAGGCTCAAATAGAACCAAAATTCTGACCTTTCTATGAGTAACAGGGACTCCCTCTTGCCTAGTCAGAGGTTTGAGCTGGACATCAGTCTTTGCTGCCTTTGTATTTGAACTGAAATATTAGCTCTTCTTGGGTCTTGAGACTGTAGCTTCCTGGGTCTTGAGACTTAGCCTCCAGAATTATCTGATCTGATGCCTATAAAAAAATAAATATGTAAATGTGTACATATATAATTTATATGTGTATATAGTGATATATGTATATATATATATTTATTATAAAGAATAAATTTGATTTATTATCAAGAATCACATGATGATAGAGGCTGGGAAATTTCAAGATCTACAGTTAGAGAACCAAGAGAACTGATTGTGTAAGTTCCAGTTGAAATATATAGTGATATATAGATATCTTCTTGGTTCTACTTCTCTTAGAAACCCTGTATAATAACCATCTTAAGCCATCTCACTTAATTTGGAAACTTCTAGGTGCTCCAGAGAAACAGGGAACAATAGGCTCTGTGGTCCTCCTGCCTTTCCTCAGTAGGCCTGGGAACTAAGAATGAGGGGACAAGGCTAATACTATACTTAGGAGGTTACTAGGAAGATCTTTAGGGCTCCCCTACTCCTTAGTAGCCCATGAGGCCTGTGAGGTTGGGGTCCTGTCTGCACAAGGCAGTGTGCTCAGAAATATCTCTGAGAGGGAGCTGTAGGCCTCTAACAAGCAGAAGGATATTTGGAGCTCATTGCTCCATTGAATGAAGGCTGCTTCAGTGACTGCCTCCAAATCATCAGCATAAGAACATAAACTTCTAGTGCACCTGGGTGGCTCCATCACTCGGTCAAGCATCCAACTCTTGATTTCGGCTCAGATCATGATCTCAGAGTCACAAGATAGAGCCCTGCATCAGGCTCTATGTGGAGCCTGCTTAGGATTATTTCTCCCTCTCTATGCCCCTCCTCACCATGTTCTCTCTCTTTCTCTCTCTCTCTCTCACACACACACACATACTCTCTCTCTCTCTCAAATAAATGAATAAATCTTTAAAAAAAGAACATAAGCTTCCTTATATCATGATATAATGTAAATACACAACCATAAGTGAAGTTATGTCTCCACTCTGTCTACCTCCTCTTCCCACCTAGGTTGAGCTGAGATGTCCTCTGGCAAACCTTCAGCATCCTGCCTTTTACAGATTACTTCCTATATTATTTTTTTAGAAACTACTTTCTCAAATAACTCAAATCCTTTTGCCCCATAACAGTCTAAAGCACCATTTAGAGTAAGTTTTCAAACAGAGCGTTAAAGTGGTCTCATAGCAACATTACAAAATTACCTCTCAGACTGCCTGATAATTGTCATTTTCATCCAAGGAAAACCAGGGACATTGCCCAGGGACACGGAGGGTGGGCGGCAAGAAGAGAATCTTCAAGGCCTAATTCCTGGCTCACAGTTCTGAATTTGAAACACCTGACCTGGCTGCATATTTTGGACAAGCTTAGTTCACACTTTCTCAAATGGCTTTTGCATCCCTATTTTTTAAAAAAAAAAACTAACATTCTTCAGAAGGAGCCCTTGAAACACAAAGCTTCTCAAGTCTCTGTTGGTGGGCAGTAATTTTCCTATTCAGTTTGTGCTATGTGGGGAAAAAATCATCACAATTCTAGAAATTATCATTTTTAAGTACCAGCACCATGCTGGGTATTAATTGAGGCCCTCTGGACAATGGCTACACCTGGATGCTGGTGGGCGAGGCAAGGGCAGCTGCTTTCAGAGTTCTGCTCTCAGGCTCCACTCTGCTGGAAAGAGCAGGTCCAAGAAGCTTGGCACTGGGAGGCTATGGGGAATGTGTTCCCAACCTCCATAACATTTTTATTTAAAACCACTAGGCACACAAGACCCTGCATGCTCGCAAAACACTTAGGGAAACTGAAGTATAAATTAGTGGCTTTCCTCTTACTTAGCAGAAGATACAATGAACTTTAAAAGCTAATTTTCTTACTATTAAGAAAACAGACTAACATGGAATGCAAGGTCATAGACTCCAGTGTCCTTGGGGTCTAGACAGATGCTAGAATGATGTGGCCTACTGTCAGTGGCTACAGTGGGTCAGTCCTTAGGTATGTGACCAATAAGCTCAGGTCAGTTGTCTCCTATGACCAGGACCTTGAGATGTGAACATCTCGAGTCTAAAATAGCTTGCACCACCATCATGGCTACCACCCACACTGGTTTCTGGACTCTCTGCCATTTCCATTGAGTCTGAACATTCTCTTCAAAAGCTTTTCCTTGAAGAGGAAAAAGGAAAAGCAAAAGGTAGAAGTAGTGGTGTGTTAAAAGAGTAAGAATGGTGCATTTTCGTGGAGACCAAATGGCGGCCTACAGTTTTGCTCTAATGAAGGGATTTTAGGCACAGGCAGTAGATGCTGTGGGATGTAGATGACTTCTGCATGAGATGGGGGGAGCTTATTTACCTGTTCCCTAAATTCTCTGAAAGATTGCCAGTTGCCCACTCTGCTGAAGCTACATTCAAAGTGCGGTTGAAAAGAAAGAGCTTTTACAGTGCTTCTCACCTATAAGCATGCACAAAAATCACCTGCAGGGCTTATGAAAACACAGATTCCTGGTCTTCATCTGCAGTCTTTGACTCAGCAGAACGAGGGTGGGATCTACGATTTGAAATTCTACCAGGTTCTCTAATGATGCTGGTCTATGGACTGTGCTCTGAGGAGCCCCAAAGTAAGGGACTTGGGATATTGCTTGCAACCAAATAACTGTGGGCCATCTCTTAGCGGACTCACTATGCTCGCTCTCTTTCCTCCTTCTTCTGCCCTCCCCTGGCTAGAATCTCATATATTTGATTCCAGGCAATTGGAGAAGAGAGAGGAAGGGAGGAGGGGCAGATGGGGGGGCAGGAAAGGAGGGAGGGAGAAGACACCACCATCCTCCATTCTGGAATGCTGCAACTCATTAGCAGCTTTCACTTCAGGGAGGAGATGGCCCAGCTGAGGCCTCTCTACAAAACAACTGAGGTCAGAGGTCATTTCTTTATGGGAAGCTTGTTACTACCAGTGGCTTCTTCCAGAAAGATTAGGTTCTTCATGTTCAAAAATATTTTAAGCCTTCTTTTTAAAAAATCAGAACTGTTGGCAAGACAGAGAAAAGGCAGGATGTTGTCTTGGTTTTAAGAAGTCACCATGTTTTCATATTGACTAGGGAGTGGGGAAAGTGGAAGCATCCTTCTAGGAAAGTCCTCCAAACAACCAAATAACAAATTGTTGTGTCCCAGGCCTGGGCTGTGAGAAGACTCAGCTCCTGTTCCCGAAAAGAGTGGGTACCAGTAAGGAGAATGATTGCCCAATGAAGAGTGGGTGACCACAAGGGGCACAGGACCTAAGTCAGCCTTAAGGAGGTACAGTGGGGCTGGGATGTATTGTCCAGAGCCACATGAAGGACCAAGGCACTTGCTCCAACAGCTGCCAAGAGTGTTGACTGATGAGAGCTCACAGCTGAGCCTCCCTCTCTGGAGTCTGGACTCAGTTCCAAAGGGCTACCTCCCCAAAGGTTACCTCCCTTCTTGGGGGCAGCCATTTCTAAGAACTGACCAATGCAGGGCTTCAAAGACTGGATCCCTGCGGTGGTTAATTTTATGTGTCAACTTGGCTGATGCCCAGATATTGGGTCAAACGTTATTCTGAATGTTTCTGTGAAAGTGGTGGTTTTTCTTTTTTTTTGGGGGGGGGGGGGTGTTGGATGAGATTAACATTTAAATTGGTAGACTCCCAGTTTGAGAAAAGCACATTACCCTCCATAATGTGCATGAGCCTCATCTAATCAGTTAAAAGCTTAATAGCACAATGGCTGACTTTCCCCAAGCAAGAAGGAATTTGGCCAGGGAACTACCTTTGGACTTGAATTGCAACGATGCCCCGAGCCTCCAATCTGCTGGCCCACCCCATCAGATTTTGGACTTGTCACCTTCCATAATGGGGCAAGCCACTTCCTTAAAATCAATTAGTTATATATATATATATATATATATATATATATATATATATATATCTTTCTCTCTCAAATATATATATATATACATTTATCCCCAGGCTGAGGCACATATTCCACACCCTATTCAGGGATTCTGAAGTTAGAATAATGCTCAAGGGGCCACACCCCTGGTAGGAGTTACTTCACACTACAGCTACATTCTTCTTTCTTCTGGCAAAGAAAGCTCCCGGTGATCTTTCCACCTCCTCAGTGCATCTTAGAGATCCGAGAGACCCTTTGTCTCTCACAACCCACATCAACCCAGAAAGGATCCCTGATGAATGAGACCATATAATGTTTGTCCTTCTCTGATTGACTTATTTCATTTGGGGAATATAAAAATAGTGAAGGGGAATAAAGGGGAAATGAGAAAAAATGAGTGGGAAATATCAGAAAGGGAGACAGAACATGAGAGACTCCTAACTCTGGGAAACGAACTAGGGGTGTTGGAAGGGGAGGGGGTGACTGGGTGACGGGCACTGAGGGGGGCACTTGATGGGATGAGCACTGGGTATGTGCTATATGTTGGCAAATTGAACACCAATAAAAAATAAATTTATTTAAAAAAAAAGAAAGAAAGAAAGAAAGAAAGAAAGAAAGAAAGAAAGAAAGAAAGAAAGAAAGAAAGAAAGAAAGAAAGAAAGAAAGAAAGAAAGAAAGAAAGAAAGAAAGGGTCTCTGATTGGCTGGGTTATATGAACAATGTTCTGATTGGCCTGCTTCAGTGTATGCTCCCACCCCTTGACTGACAAGGCTCTCCAGTAACACTGGGCATGGTTGAGAGGCAGTTTCCCAAAAAGGGGGCCTGGAGACCGACAAAATAAGAATATATAAGCCTTTGTGACCAGAGAAAGTGGCCTGTTTTGGAGCAACAGTGCAATTATTTTCTGCCTAATTAGCTCTAGAGTGTGGGATATGGAATGTTACAATGGTTTGTTTCCCACAGTTGTTCTTTCTCTAGTGTGCTGGCAATCGGTCTGAGCTGGAGCAGGGAGGGAGGTAAGAGAGCTGAGGACTTTTCTTGCACAGGTCCCAAGGTCTAGATGCGGAGAAAAGAGCAGGAAGGTCCTACTTTGGCTTCAAATCTCCTCCAGCTTCTCCAATCTGTCTGATGCCAGAGAGTTCTGAATTTGGTGGACTATCAGGTATTTCCCAATCATTGATGAGGCTTTGGTTTTCATTTGTATCATGACCCCCATCATCAGAACCCAAAATGGGGGTGATTCTTGGGCCCACCCCCCAAATGTCGTTAGCTGTTATCATCTTGTCTTAACCATTTCCCTAAGAACACGGCCATCTGACTTGGCTGCCACTATACCCCCAGCATCTAGAACACAGTGAGTGCTCAATATATATACATTATCTAATGAACAAGTTTGGCTAGAAATGCGTCCTTTGATTTTGTTTTCCTTCTTAAAGGTGACACGTTGACAAACATTGGAAGCAAAGTGTTTAGCCCACTGGAAATAAAAGGCATACCTTGCTTCTGCCAGAAATTCTTTGCAAAGTTTTCCTTGCCAGAGAGCCCTGTGTGGGAGTTTTCTGCAAAGCAATAAATAATAACTTACACCCACCCTCCACAGGCACATTTCATTTTATTGGCTAAATATAAACGGGTAACTGCAGGCTTCTTCAGGGAGGCCCACGCTGTATCTCTCCACCTTCCCTAGATGGGGTTGTGCCCCTAGGCCACCTGCCTCCTCCCTCCCCAGATATAGTCCCCATGGGACCAACCACCCAGACTCCTGGGGATGAAGGAGGACTGGATCTGTCAGCTGCCAACATGCTGTCACTTTATCTCATCTTGTAGATAACATCATTCCTTAATACAGAAAAGGGCTGTATCTCAGAAGATCCCTCAGGGATGGCTCAAATTCCAAGTCCCCAGAAATGAGGCAGAGCCAAAAATTAGCATTTCCCATAGAGACAGCACTGCTACTCATTGAAGGGAGAACTCCTCTCCCTTTGGTGGCTGCTCTTTTCCTGTCACGTCCTGAAAAACACCTCTTTTATTTCTTAAGCTTCAGCTTTCCAGATTTATTTTCAGGGACGTTCCCCATTACCACCCCGTTCCTCCTGTGGAACAGCTCCTATGCAACCCCTAGGCTCATGATCCCAGCACATAATCCTTGGAATTGGTGGAATGTGTGTGATTCCCCCACCAGACTTTGAGAACATCGTAAACAGAAACCATGTCCTATTTATCTTTAAATCCCCAGAGCCTAATACATAGCAGACCCTCCATAAACATGCTCTAAATAAACGGTGGGTGCATACATTCGTGCATGCATAAATGAATGAATACCCTGTCCCACGTCCTTTATATCCATTATATTGTTGCTTCATCATATCAAGTCTACAAATAGAAATGCTCGTCCTTATTGTATCCACATTATATAGAAGGAAGAATTGCGATCAAAGACACTAAACCACGTAGGTATGTTCACCCAGCAAGTAGATGGCAGAATCAAGATTCGAAAAAAAAGAATCGAAAAAAAGAATCAGGATTTGAACCCCAGGGAGTCTGACTTCAAAATCGATCCCTTTTCCCAGCCAATTGAAAGTTTTATGGCCCCAAATCCTACCCAGTGGACAGTTACTTTCTCAGAGTATTGTTTTTCTACAGACTCACCTGAATATCTACTGGCAAGACTTGAAAGAAGGGAGAAGTGAAGACCATGGGGAAGGGTAACAGATAGGTAAGAAGCAGGACTAAGTCCTCTCACCTCTTATAAGCCTGCTTTAAAAATGCAAATCTTGGGGCATCAGGGTGGCTCAGTTGGTTAAGTGGCTGCCATTGGCTCAGGTCATGATTCTGGGGTCTTGGGATTAAGCCCCACATGGGGCTTCCAGCTGGATGGGCAGCTTGCTTCTCTCTCTCCAGTGCTTGTACTCTCCCACTTTCTCTCTCTCTCTCAATAAATAAATAAAATCTTAAAAAATAAATAAGATAAATAAAATGCAAATCTTGAGTGAAGCTGAAGAGAGTTAATTATTGAACCACATGCAGCCATTATTACCAGTTATTTCATTCTCTTCAGAGGCCAGGAGAGAGGCAAGTCTTCTAGAGAAATGAAAACATGCTGATGGAGGAATGTGGGAATGAAACTGATTCAAAACACTTTCTCTGATCCAAAAAAGCACATGCTGTAAGAAAAAGGATGGAATAAGAAGCAAAGATGTTTCCATTTTAAAACCACTTAGTTTGGGCAGACTGGGTGGCTCAGCGGTTTAAGCACCTGCCTTCGGCCCAGTGTGTGATCCTGGAGATCCTGGGATCTAGTCCCACGTCAGGCTCCCTGCATGGAGCCTGCTTCTCCCTCTGCCTGTGTCTCTGCCTCTCTCTCTCTCTCTCTCTCTGTGTCTCTCATGAATAAATAAATAAAATATTTAAAATAAAATAAAGCCACTTAGCTTGTACCCTGCTCACTCCTTAGTCTACACCACTGCCACCTCCATTTTTTAAAAAAGTTTTTTTTTTAATTTTTTTTTTAATTTTTATTTATTTATGATAGTTACAGAGAGAGAGAGAGGCAGAGACACAGGCATAGGGAGAAGCAGGCTCCATGCATCGGGAGCCCGATGTGGGATTCGATCCTGGGTCTCCAGGATCACGCCCTGGGCCAAAGGCAGGCGCCAAACCGCTGCGCCACCCAGGGATCCCTTTAAAAAAGTTTTTAATTGACATACAAAATGGTTTTTTAAGTACATTTTGCTCTACTTGAAAGATTAGCTAATCTTTTCAACATAAAATTAATCATTTGGGGATTCCTTTGGGTTCTTTGCAAATTGGAATCTCAAGGGCATAAGCCAAAATTTGGAAGAATAACAAATACCAATGTAGACAGAACAGGTTCTAACACTCTACTTCCAATTCTCCCTCCTACACTCACAGTAGGCACCATCCGATCATAGCACTGAACTCACATGAGGCCTCAGAACCGTTCTCCACACATTGCTGCAGGAGGACTCTAGTAATCTGCTAGCATATCACACCAGACAATCATGTTGTCATTCCTGGCAGTGAAATACATATCAATTTAGGAACTAGGGTGCCCGTGTTCTAGCTGCAACTTTCATCTAATGGTTATGTGACAAGAAACAAGTAATTGACCCTATCTGGCATCCTTGCTTTCCTACATAAAATAGAATTCATAATAGCTGTACAAAATTAGTTCAGGGAAATAGATGACCCAGAGCTGCAAAAATGATAGAAAAATATTTACAATGTGGAATGAGTCTATCACATCCCGGAAAATGAGACTGAGGCTACTTGATTAAAGATATTGACTAAAAAGTTGATGGTAGCAAATCTATGAAGGAAAGAAGATTGTAAGCAACATCAACCAAAAACACAGGCAGAGAATAAACTCTAGGGAAGTAAAAGTGTTAGAGAGCTCCAAGTGAAAAATTAATAGACACAAGGAGAGAGTGAGGGTTCTCAAGTGTTTGCCAGTGTGATGATTTGGGGAAGAGGGTGTTTCAGCTTCCTAGGGCTTTCATAAGTACCACAAATTGGATGACTTAAGCAACAGAAGATTTTTTGCCTCACATATCTGGAGGCTAGAAGTTCAAGATCAAAGTATCAGCAAGGTTGGCTCCTTCTGAAATCTGTTCCATACCTCTGCCCCAGCTTCTGGTGGTTGGCTGGCAGTCTCTTCCCCTGACTTGTAGAACAACACCCTGATCTCTGCCTTTGTCTTCATGTGGTATTCTCCCCATGTGCACGTATGTGTCCAAATTTCCCCTTATAAAAAGTCATATTGGATTAGGGCCTACACTAATGACCTCATTGCAACTAATTACAGCTACAATAACCCTATTTCCAAATAAGGTCTGAGGTACTGGAGGTTTAAGCTTCAACATATTAATTCTGGATGGACACAATTCAACCTGTGACAGGAAGTGTCATCAGAGCCACTCAGTAGCTGGGCCGTCCTCTCCTCCCCCACCATCTGTGCTAAGTAGCAACAGCTGGGCATCCACTCCTGCGCCAAAGCAGGATGTTACACAGGACAGCCAGAGGAAACACAGAGTTGCAGGTGGTTACTTACTCCTCAGACAGATGGGGAAGCCCTCCTCCCATGAAACAATCTTTTAGCAGAACCCACCCAGGAGTGGGTCTTATCTCCCTTTTACACAATTACCAGTGGAAGCCTATTAATCACAGGAACAATTTTAGAAAATAAAAACCAGCCATCTAATTATAACAGTAATAATAGATCAAGACAAACAGGGTTTATTCCAAGCATTTGTTCCATGCATATTGTTTCAACAATAGAAAATTTACTAATATAATTATATAATATACAAGGGTAGCAGATAGAGTCTATAAATATCTCAATAGATGCATGCAATCGACTACATTCTTCTTCCCAGTTTTATATCCTTCCCTTTATCCATACTTTATGCCATGTAATTTTGAGTTCCTTCCTCCAGAGGCAGAGTATACCACCCCCACCTTCACTGTTGTGAGGCTTTGCCATGTGTTTTGGTTTCACCAATGAAAATGGGGTGGAAGCGGAAGCATCCCAAGCCTATTCTGCTGTCCCTTCTTCCACTTCTGCCATCATCATAGAACACTCCCTGGCTAGATCACTGGTCCAAGAAGGATAAGAGATGTTTGAAATAGTCTGGATTCAACATGAAGGTTGTTGCCAAACCAGTCAGCTAATTAGCCAAATCCTAGTCAACCCAAAAATGTGTAAGTACTAATTATTATACTAATCCACTGAGTATGGAGTGATTGTCACACAGTGTTATTATGACAATAGTGGACTGACACAATGCAGAAAAGGCCCCTAGTAAAATTCAACACCTGTCTCTGTTCTAAAACACACCCCCTACACATAGTCACACTATTACCTGCAAACTACAGTCAGCTAATAGTTGAGAACAAAAGCTTCCTTAATCTAAGAAAATTTAAAAAGAAATTTTTTTTGCAAGAAATTTAAAATGATCTGAATGGTAAAACATTGGAAATAGTCACATAAGTCAGGAACAAGACAGAGACAGAGATGCTACCTTCAAGGATATTTTGCAATAATAGGTCCTAGACAAAGAATAAAACAAAAAAAAGAGGTATAAATACTGGAAGAAAAGTGAGAAAAATGTCTTGTTTACTATAGTACAGCTGTTCATCTAACAAATATAAATCCACCAAAAACCTTTTAGAACTAACACCACAGTTCAGTAAATGATCAGACACAAGATAAGTAGATGGAATTCAAAAGTTTTCTTCTATATGAACAAAAACCAAATAGAGAATTAGAAAGTACGATGGTAAAAAAAATTATTCCAATGTATGACACTAACCAAAAAGAAAAACAAAGCAGCTCTTACTCTTTTTCACATGGCTTATAGATGTGGAAAGACTCAGCATTCATGGCAATGCCTTCCCAGATTGATCCCTACATTCAGTTCTTTCCCAACTATGGCAGTGTTATATTTCCTTTTTAGAGGACCTGACAAGCATATTCCAAAACCCATGTCAAAGAATATGTGTGCAAAATGTTAAAGTAATGAATTATACTGGAGAAGGGGGGAAAGGAGTCATATGTATCCCAAAATGTATTTAAGAAAAACATTTTCTTAAGATTTATTTTATTTATTTGAGAGAGAGAGAGAGAGAGAGAGAGAGAGAGCACACAAGTGGGAGGGGCAGAAGGAGAGGGAGAGAGAATCTCAAGCAGACTCCACACTGAACGTAGAGCCCAATGCAGGGCTCGATATCAACAAAACCAAAGGTTGGAACTTAACTGACTGTGCCACCCAGGTGCCCCTAAGAAAAATTTTAATTATAATGCTATAGTAAGAAATGAAAGCAAAATTAGAACATCCAGATAAAAATATGCTTAAAGCTTGTACTACATACAGATTTTTTTAAAAGATTTATTTATTCATGAGAGACAGAGAGAGACAGAGAGAGAAGCAGGCTCCATGCAAAGAGCCTGATGTGGGACTTGATCCTGGATCCCGGGATCATGCCCTGAGCCAAAGGCAGACGCTCAACCACCAAGCCACCCAGGCGTCCCCATACAGATCCTTCTTAAAGGAAGTTCTCAAGGACATGCTTCCTATAGAAAAACCATGATCCCTGGAGGAAGGTCTAAGATGCAAGAAGGATTGGAACACAAGGAAAGGAAGAAAAACACATGAGCAAATCCAAGCAGAAACTTAATTAGAAAATAATAATCAGGAATACCTGGGTGGCTTAGTGGTTGAATACCTGCTTTGGCTCAGGGCGTGATCCCGGGGTCCTGGGATCAAGTTCCACATCAGGCTCCCTGTGAGGAGCCTGCTTCTCCCTCTGCTTATGTCTCTGCCTCTCTCTGTGTGTCTCCCATGAATAAATAAATAAAACCTTTAAAAAAGAGAAAAGAAAACAACAATTGTATCAATGTCTGAGTTCTGTGCCAAATACTAAAAACAGAAATAAAATTCTGGAGACAAATTACAAGTAAGTCGAGAGGTAGGTGTCAAAATTAAAGTGCTCAAAGATTACTGTAGGGTCCAGAAAGAGGGTAAAATTCTTGATTGGGAATTCCTTGAGCTAAATATGCATGTCAAAATTTCAGTAACGAAGATAAAATAACAGAATAGTGCATATAACTTCAAAACCAAGATGAAAAAATTTCAATTGGAGAAACATCTCTCCCAACCCAAAAGTTGATGAGAAAGAAAGAGAGAGAGAGAAAGATAAAGTAGAATAGTAAAATGTGTAAAATAAAATGGTCAGAAAATGCAGTTATACCAAGAATAAGAGTAAAAGAATATAAAGTAAAAAGCTCTTATTAAAAAAAACAAAGTAGAATTCTTTTCCAATCCAACTGCATTTTATTTACACTCAACGTATAAGGCAGAGAAAGACTAGAAGGAAAAGGATAAAAGTAGATACCAAGCTAACAATAACTAAAGAAAGTTAGTGTTGCTTTATTAATACCAAACACAATAGAGTTCAGTGCAGATAATCCTCCTGGAAATAGAAGGGCTTAGTGTTGTATTAATGCAAGAAGAGAAAAATATTCTAAATGTGTATGCCTCTTCACCAAAGCTTCAAATTGGGTGTGCCATTAACCAAAAGAGCAACCTTTTTAAAAAATATTTTATTTATTTCTTTATTTATGAGAGACACACAGAGAGAGGCAGAGACACAGGCAGAAGGAGAAGCAGGCTCCATGCAGGGAGCCTGATGCGGGACTCGATCCCAGGACCCCGGGATCACGCCCTGAGCCAAAGGCAGACACTCAACCACCCAGCCACCCAGGCGTCCCCAAAAGAGCAACTTTAATAACACAACTCAGTGTGACCTTTCCTCCTTAATACACCTCTACCTCCCCGAGTCCTACTTCCCAGAGTGAGCCACCTGTACCCCAGAGTATTCAGGCTCCGCTTCAGGGAAGCCAGGCAAGGTAGAATCAGCATGGGCGAGTGTGTTAGGAAATGTTCCTGAGAAGGTAGGACGCAGCCCAGAAAAGTTTGGACCAGATCTGGGAAGAAGAATAAAGAAGATCCGAGCATGCACCAAAGCCTCCACCCTAGAAACAGGCCTCAGGCAGCTGGGGAAACAGTCTGAGTTGGAGGGTGTTTGGGGGAAAGGCAGGAGGTAAGGGAGGGACCCCCAGAAGGGGCACAGAGACTGCCCTTGGCATCCTCCCTTCCTGTCAACTCTGATCTCCCTGAGGCCCTGGCAGAAATTCCACCCCGCTCTCTTTCTGGCTCCAACCCCACCTCACATTCCAGCGAAAGCTCAGTCTAGTGCAGAAATGCAACCCTTGCTTTTGGGCTTAGGTATCACAAAGTCAGAGGCCTCTTCTAAAAACCTGACTTTGGGTTTCAGTTTGTTGACAAAAATAACTGGAGTCCCTGAGCAGCCAACACAAACGAATGGCAAACTGTCCCAGACAGAAACCCCAACCCCCAGCCTCTGCCATTCTCAAGCAGCCTCCCTGCGAGGAAGGCCTTGGGCCCAGAGGCCTGGGTTCCAACCCCACCTGTGGATGGCCTCCCAGCTTGGTGACCTTGGGGTGGTCGCTGTTCTCTTGGCCACAATTTCCCAGCTGTGTAGTGGGAATCAGAGAACTCAGTCCCCTTCCGATACCACAGGATTTGCTGGTACAAAGGCACACGATGCTGGGGTTTGAAGTGAAAGCAAAATGCTCTGTCAGGAACCTCAATTTATATACCGAGGTTCCTTATTCCTTTCAAAACACATTGATAGACACTCACTGGATGTTCCATTGGATGCTCACCACGGTGAGAAGTTCCAAATGCCAAGGCCACCGGACCAAAAGCCTGTGATGCCCCTCTTTTCACTTTAACAATTAGCTGGATTCCTGCCCCACTTTGATCCTTCCATCCTTTCCTCAGGCTCTACCGTGCAAAATTGACTCTCTCCTGCTCCGCCCTCAGGATGCTGACTTACCTTTCTTCCCATCAGGATCTCTAGGTGTACTGGCCCTTACCTCTCACCCCTTAGTGCCTTCATGTTGTTTGTATTCTAAAGAAAAGTCTAGGGGCGCCTGGGTTGCTTAGTGGTTGAGTGTCTGCCTTTGGCTCACTGGGATCCAGTCCCATATCCGCTCCCCACAGAGAGCCTGCTTCTCCCTCTGCCTATGTCTCTGCCTCTTTCTCTATGTTTCTCATGAATAAATAAAATCTTTTAAAATAATAAAATTTTTAAAATCTATCTTTATTTTTTCTTTGTGTCCCCAGCATTGTCAACCAAGCTATAATCTCAGCCCTCAACTCAGTCAAAACCAGGACACAGCAAGTTTTTTCTGCAAAGGGTCAGATAGTAAATATTTCAGGCTTTGCAAGCCATGTGGTCCCTGTCACAACTACTCAACTTTGACATTGTAGCGCACAGGTGGGCATTGAAGATACATCAACGTGTGAGCATGTCTGTGTCCCACGAAAACTTTGTTTATAAAGACAGGCTGGATTTGGCCCACAGGCTATAGTCTGTGGACTTCTGATCTTGGAGGTTGCTTCTTAAATGTTAATGTTCATACAAATCACCTGGGAATCTTGTTAAAATGCAGCCTCTGATTCTCTAGGTCTGGAGGAGGGCCCAGCACTCTGCATTTCTAACAAGCTCCCAGGTGATGCTGATGAGGCTGGTCCCAGGAACAAGGCTCCTGATGACTGCTGAGACAGGTACAGCCGACTCAACTGGCATTCCAAGCCCCTTCTCCCTTGCTGCCTTCCAAGAGAGAGGCTGGAAAAACCAAATAAGCACTTTCTTGTCTTCCCTTGTGGCCAAGGTATCCATGTGGACCAGTTCTGGCCAATACGATGAAAACAAAAATGTGGAGGTCTTTCAAGAGGCTCATGAATGGCACCCTTCTCCCTGTCCTGAGTTCTCAACTATATAAGAATTAAGACAAAGGGGATCCCTGGGTGGTGCAGCGATTTGGCGCCTGCCTTTGGCCCAGGGCGCGATCCTGGAGACCCGGGATCGAATCCCACGTCAGGCTCCTGGTGCATGGAGCCTGCTTCTCCCTCTGCCTGTGTCTCTGCCTCTCTCTCTCTCTCTCTCTCTCTCTGTGTGACTATCAAAAATAAATAAAAATTTATTTAAAAAAATAAGAATTAAGACAAAGGAGTGGCATGTGAAGGCTTGAGATATCACTGGTATTACTTATAAAGGCCGTTATTGTGGAAAACATAGTTTATGTTGAAATGAGCCTGATAACTGAATTGTGGGAAAAGGCAGAATTACTTATTTCACATGGACTGGGACAGACCTCCCCATAGGGTTGGAGAGATGGGGGTAAGACTTATGGCCCAAAGGAGCAGAAGAGAACTGTTACCTATAGACAGGCTAGGCTCCCTCCCCAGTAGAAAACTGGAGTTCACTCTTCCCAAATTTAGCAACCAGCTACATTCCACTTCCCCTGGGATAGGGTAAATAAAAGGCAGAGAGAAGCTGGAAGTGTATCACAAGGAATGAAACCATTTCAAGTGAGACAACATCACCTTCTCTCCAGTATTCACTACTTTTTGTTCTGTTAAGATACTGGGCTTAACATTAAACCTTTAGTCAGGAAGAGGTGTGTAGTCTAATAGGAAAATCCTACACCTACCTTCATGAGACTGTACCACTTTTCTCATGAGACTATAATAACCATTTCTTTGCTTTGGTATTTTCTTTTGAACACCAGTGGAGAATTTCCATTTTCCCCCCACAGGGGTCTGAAATGTGTCAGAAGAGCATATTAATTAAACCCCAAGTTTATTCTGGACACAGGGCCCCAAATTTATTCTCTATTCTATTAATTGCCCAAATTCTATCCAGTTGTGTTGTCCACATAACTAATCAGAGTTCATGAATTCATTCATTCAGTAAATATTTAATGAGCACTCGCTTTTTCCAGGCTGTGTTCTAAGTGCTAAAGATACAACAGTGGACAAAGATGAACATGCTTGCCCTAATGCAGCTCAGATTCCAGCAAGGGGTATGGACAAGAAATAATCATCATATAAATAAGTTATACTACATGTTTGATGGTGGAAACATCATGAAAAAAAGAGAGAAAAAGTAGAGCAGGGAAGCAGGATCAGGAATGCTGGGAGGGAGGGAGAATGTTGCAGTATGAAAGGTAGTCAGGGTATACAGTGGAATTAAAATCAAACTAAAAATTTTTTAAAAGATAGCTAGAGTGGGTCTCTTCAGGAAGATTAAATTGAGAAATTATTTGGCATGAAGAATTAACAATGTAGATAATTAGAGAAATGCATCCTATACAGAGGGACAGTCATTGCAAAGGCCCAGGAGAACAAGAATTCACCTGTTCAGTGAGGAGCAGATTGACTGGAGCAGAGTGACCAGAAGAAAGGGGCGATGACAGAGATAATGCAGAGTCACATCAGAAGGAGTGGAAATAACCCTAAAGAGGAGGCTCTTGGGACGCCTGGGTGGCTCAGTGTTTGAGCATCTGCCTTTGGCTCAGGGCATGATCCTGGAGTCCCGGGATCGAGTCCCACATAGAGCTCCCTGCATGGGGCCTGCTTCTCCCTCTGCCTGTGTCTCTGCCTCTCTCTCTGTCTTTCATGAATAAATAAATAAAATCTTAAAAAAAAAAAAAGAGGAGACTCTTGCAGGTGAGAGAGGATGATGGCTTGAGCCAGGATAATAGCAGGTGAGGAAGGGAAAAGAGGTTGAATCCTGGATAAATTTTCAAGGTAGAACCAGTAGGATTTCTTGGCAGGCTGGGTATGTGAAAGAAGAGGCAAGGACTCCATGGTCATCCTTGCACAGAGATTAAATGGTAATATTAAGATATATCAGGAAGAGCAGAATGAGGAGCCTGGTCGAGTTTCTCCATAGAAAAACAATGATTTAAGTGGCAAAAAAATATTTTTTAAAAAAGTATTTACAGTCTCTAGAATCATCTTAAGGGCATACAGTAAGTGAAGAAACATTCATGAAGAAAATCTGCAAAACCTCAGCAAGGACAGCAAGGGTCCATGGTATCTGAGCCATGACCTGCTCCCTCCTCCTCCCCCAGTTCTGTGTGATGGAAACTCTCCTGCAGGTGAGTATGGCCAAGAAGACAGGGACTCCCTTCCCCTCAGTTCCCAGTCTTGGGCTACAGTTTCACTCTGAGAAGGGCAAGACTCCAGTGTTTCTCCAGCCCTGTGTGGCAGAACCTCTAATCTGGATGGGTGTGGATGAAGGAACGGAAGTCCCCATTACTCGCCCCCCCCCCCATTCCCTATTTGGATGGTGGAAGCTCTACTCTCCTCCAGGTGTGGCAGGCTGAACTCCTGAAGCCCAGCCATCCCTGCCCCAGATCCTTCGCCAGGTGGAGGCTCTGTGCTCACAGGAAAAAGATAAGAAGACCAGAAGTTACCACCCCTCCCAATGTCTGCTCACAGAGCAACAGTGTCACTCCAGAAGAAGAGGGCCATCACCCACTCTGGATCATGTGCGGTGCTGCAGATTCTTCCCAGGGAAAGAGACAGGCCAGAGGGAGGAAGAGCTCCATGGTGCTGCCTAAGAGGACTGACTTTATTTGGAAGAGAATGTGGAGAATTCCTAGCTGAAGGGTGTCGTTGAAAACCAGGAGGGATGCCTGGGTTGCTCAGGTCATGATCCTGGGGTTCTGGAATGGAGTCCTGCATCCGGCTCCCTGCAGGGAGCCTGCTTCTCCCTCTGCCTGTGTCTCTGCCTCTCCCTGTGTGTTTCTCGTGAATAAATAAATAAAACCTTAAAAAAAAAAAAAAAAAAGAAAACCAAGAGATCTTGGTGGAGGGAAATTGAGAGTGTGCTGGGAGCTCCCTAATATTGGTAGCAGCTAGTGAAGTGACAGAGGGTCAAAAAGTTAAACAAAAAGAAACAGATAAAAGACGGCCAAGAACACCCCCAGGGGTCACAGTTGACCCTGGGGGTCAGGCAGGTTGTGCACCAGTGGTGGTCGTCCATGGACTCGGATGCAGTTGAAGCTGGACATGGGTGAGACTTGTAAATATACCCAATTCACACACAGATTCGTCAACAAAGGGCAGAAGCCCCTCCCCCCCAGCACAGGAGTTTAAGCACAGGCTCTAATGAAATGCTGGCGAAACGATGAGCCCCTCAAACCCTGGGGAACTCCCTGAAAGCTAGGAGGAAAAATAAAACCACACACATCCCTACTTGACAAATGTGGGCAAGCCAAGGCTGTGCCCTCTCAGGAGTGATGGAGAAAGACTTCCAAGCTAGCCCTTGGCTGAAAGTTGGCCCAAAACACAGAGTCCCTGACCTATGATAGTGACTGACCTCCAAACCACACACACACACACACACACACACACTCTCTCTCTCTCTCTAACCAACTAAACAAGCCTAAGCACAACCTGTGATCAACAAGTAGCTTCAGTAGATTCCAGGATGACCCTGAGGTAGCCTGAAAAACAAATCTGAGCAGCGACATCAGAGGCTGCACACTGCAAGGGAAATAGACTTCACAAAATTAGCTCAGCCAAGTCACTAAACAAATAAACAAACATCAAGCAAACAACAGTAATAACCCCAAGGGATGGGGGAGTCAATAGTCAGAGTTGCTATAATATTTTACCTAAAATGTATTGAAGCTAGTGACACTAACAGTAACTCAAATCCATACTGAAAACACCAGTAAAGCTCATTGTGAGATAAATTATAAAAGATGGTAGAATGGCCTATTTCTTCTTCTGTCTTTACCTGATATAAAGAGTGGTTGTATAAAACAGTTTGTTTACAGTTGTATTATTGGACCTGTGATGTATAGAAATGTATTTGAGGGGTGCCTGGGTGGCTTAGTCGGTTACGGTTACATGTCTCCCTTCAGCTCAGGCCACGGTGTCAGAGTCCTGGGTTTGAGCCCCACATTGCCCTCCCTGCTCAGTGGGGAGGGGCGGCGAGTAATGGGGGCTTTACTCCCTCTGCCCCTTCTCCCAACTCATGCTTGCGTGTGTGTGTGTGTGTGTGTGTGTGTGTGTGTGTGTAAGCACTCTCTCTCTCTCATTCTCTCTCAAATAAACAACAAAAAAATTTTTTTTAAGAAATGTAATGTGTTTGATAGTAACAGCAAAAAGGAGACAGATGGGAGCAAAGACATGTTGAAGCAAAGAAATTAATCAAACCAGATGGTAACTGGCATCCATAGGAGTGAATGAAGAAAACTAGAAATGGGAAATAAGATTAATTTAACAACTCTGGATATATATTAATTTTCCTTTCTTCTCTTAGCTTCTATAAAGAATATGCATTTGTGTAAATTAATAATTACAATGTGTTTCTGGGTTTGTGACATACATAGATGTAACATTTATAACAATAATAGTATAAAAAGGGGAAGAGTTTGGAGTTTATAGAGAAAAGTTTCAGAATTCATTGGAATTATGCTAGTAAAATCTGAAGTAAATCTGATAAGGAAGCTGTATATTGTAAGCCTTAGAGCAATCACTGTGGCAATAACTAAAAATAGAACATCAGGTGCCTGGGTGGCTCGATTGGTTAAGTGTCCAACTCTCGATTTCAGTTCAGGTCATGGTCTCAGGGTCATGAGATCAAGCCCTGTGACAGTCACGCTCCATGCTGGGCATGGAGACTGCTTCAGATCCTCTCTCTCTCTCCCTCTCCCTTTGTCCCTCTCCGTGTGCACCCCCTGTCGCCTTCCCCCACTCACACACTCTCTCTCTCTCAAAAAAAAAAAAAAGAGACAGATAATAGAGTTAAAGGGTCATTACAGAAATTTAAATGTTATTCTAGAAAATATCCACTTAACACAGAAGAAGACAGTAAAGGAGAAACAGAGAGTGACAGAATGAGGCATAGAAAACAAAAAGCTAAGGTGCAACTGTAAATATAACCATGTCAATAATAACACCAAATATAAATGAATGAAGTGATCCAATGTAATGGAAAAGATTGTGGAAAAAGCCAAGATCCAACTATGTACTGGCTCAGAGTACACACTTTAGAGTACACACACACTAAAGAGACACACTTTATTTTTTTAACTGCCTTTGTTTACATTTCATATACATAACAAAATGTTACCATTTTAATGACTTTTAGGTGTACAATTCAGAGGCATTAAGTTCATTTACATTATTGGGCAACCATCCATCTCCAAAATATTCTCATCATTTCGAACACAAACTCTAAACCTATTAAATAATAGTTCTCCATTCCTCCCTCTCCCCAGCCTCTGGCAACCTCCACTCTGCTTCCTGTCTCTGTGGATTGGACTACTCTAGGTCCCTCATATAAGTGGAATTGTACAGTATTTGCCCTTTGGTCTGGCTTATTTCACTAAGCATAATATTTTCAAGGTTCATCTATATAGATGATATAGATTTATATACATGAACCTTGAAAATATTATATATATAATATATATCAGAATTGCACTCCATTTTACAGCTAAATAATATTCCATTCCTTTGGGGAGAGAGGTACTTAGCTATTAATTTACTTATTCTGCTTTATTGAGGTATAATGGACAAATAAAATGGTAGATACTTGGGGCACCTGGATGACTCAGTGGTTGAGCGTGTGCCTTCCACTCAGGTCATCATCCTGAGGTCCTGGGATCGAGTCTCGCATCAGGCTCCCTGTGAGGAAACTGCTTCTCCCTCTGCCTATGTCTTTGCCTCTCTCTCTCTGTATCTCTCATGAATAAAAAAATAAAATCTTTTAAAAAAAATACATAAAATGGTATATATTTAAAATACACAACATAACAATTTGAATTATATATACTTCATGAAATTATTACCATAATCTCATTAATTAACACATCCATCACCAACTAAAACATACTTATGCTTCGTCTTTGTTTTTGTTTTGTGTATATGTTGGTGAGATTTCTTAGGGTCTTCTCTCAGCAAATCTCAAGCATACAACACAGTGTTATTAACCTCAGTCATCATGCTGTACCTTAGATTCCTCAGAGCTTATTTCTCTTATAACTGAGTTTATTCCTTTTGACCAGCATCTCCCCATTTCCCCCATCCCCTAGCCCCTGGTAACCACCTTTCTATTTTCTATTTCTGAGTTCAATCTGTTTTTTTTTCTTTGAGATTTCACATATAAATGAGATCAGACAGTATTTGTCAAGCTAATTTCACAATGGAGAAAGAATAGTCCTTTTAACAGTACTGAGACAATCGGAATCCACATGCAGAAGAATGTATTACACAAAAATTAACTTGAATCTAACTGGTCATAGACCTAAATGTAAGAGCTGAAATTACAAAAATCTTAGAAGAAATCATAGTTGTAAACATCATGACCTTGGGTGATGATTTCTTAGATATGACACCAAAAGCACAAGCAATGACAGAAAAAGATACATAAATTGGACTACATCAGGTGTGCTTGGGTTGACTCAGCCAGTTAAACTCTGCCATGATCTCAGGGTCCTGGGATAGAGCCCAGCATTGGGCTCTCTGCTCAGCGGGGAGCCTGCTTCTCCCTCTCACTCCCCCTCTGTGCTCTCTCTCTCTCCCCCTCAAATAAATGAATAAAATATTTTTTTAAAAATTGGACTACATCAATTTTGTGCTGCAAATAAATGCTGCTGTCCACTAAATGAAAAGATAATCCACAGAATGGGAAAAAATATTAGCAAATCATATATCTAAAAAAATATATCAAGAATATATAAAAGACAACTCAATACCAAAAAGACAATCCAATTTAAAAATGGGTGGAGGTTTGAAAACATATTTCTCCAAAGAAGATATACAAAAGGCCAGTAAGCCCTTGAAAAGGTGCTCAACATCATTAGTTGTTAGAGAAATGCAAAAATGCAAATCAAAACCACAAGGAGACACAACTTCGTACTCACCAGAATGGCTACAATCAAAATGTGGAGAATTTGAAATCCTTGTGCATCGTTGATGGGAATTTCAAATGGTTCAGTCAGTTTGTCCATCAAAATCTTGAACATAGAGTTACTATATCCCCCAACAATTCCACTCCAGGTATATATAATCAAGAGAAATGAAAATATACATCCACACAAAAACTTACACATGAATGTTCACAGCAGCATTATTTGTAATAGTCAAAAACTGGAAACAACCCAATGACTAATGGATGAATAAACAAAATGTAGCATATCCAAACAAAGGAATGTTATTCAGCAATAAGAAGGAATTAAGTATGATATATACTACAAAACAGATGAACTTTTACACTAAGTAAAAGAAGCCAGTCACAAAATACCACATATAATGTGATTCTATTTATTTAAAATGTCCAGAATAGAAAAATCTATAGAGCCAGAAAGTAAATTAGTGGTTCCCTTGGGCTGGGAGGAGGGTGTAGGGGGATGGGGAGCGACTGCTGATGGGCACCGAATGTCTTCCAGAAGTGATGAATACGATCTAAACTGACATTGTATTCGTGGTTGCACAACCCTGTGAATATACTTAAAATTCACTACTCTGTGGCCACCCCCACTGTGGTTGTTCCTCCTGGGGCCTCACAGGGTAAACAACCCCCACTGAGCCTCACAGTGACCTCACCGGATAAGCAGCTTAAACATCACTCACTGAGCCCTGCACCAGGCAGGGGGCTGAGCAGCTCCCCCAAGTGCTAACACCTGAAAATCAGCACAACAGGCCCCTCCCCCAGAAGACCAGCTAGACGGACAGGAGAAAAACAAATTATTGACCAAGCAGCACTGGAAAGTTCCAGGTGAAGTCAAGGGACTTACAGTATACAGAATCAGAGGATACTTCCCCTTGGTTTTTTTTTTTTTTTTTTTTTTTTTTTTGCTTTTTGATTTCTGTTTGCTTCCCCCTCCCCCTTTTTTTTTCTTTTTTTTTTTCACTTTTTCTTCTCTTTTTTTTTTCTTCCTTTTTTCTTTTTTTCTTTTTCTTTTCTTCTTTCTCTTCTCTCTTTTTCCCCTTTTCCCAATACAACTTGTTTTGGGCCACTCTGCACTGAGCAAAATGACTAGAAGGAAAACCTCACCTCAAAAGAAAGAATCAGAAACAGTCCTCTCTCCCACAGAGTTACAAAATTTGGATTACAATTCAATGTCAGAAAGCCAATTCAGAAGCACTATTATAAAACTACTGGTGGCTCTAGAAAAAAGCATAAAGGACTCAAGAGACTTCATGACTGCAGAATTTAGATCTAATCAGGCAGAAATTAAAAACCAATTGAATGAGATGCAATCCAAAATTCACTACTCTGTACACTTTAAGTGGGTGATATCTGTAGTACATGTATTACATCTCATTAAAGATATTTTTAATTATTCATATGAAGATGCTCCAATAATTAAATGCATAGATATTCTAACAGTAAAGTGCTAACATATAGTGATGCTCTGAATTTGAAAATATTCAAATATTCTTTACATCCAGCCCTGCACCTGGAATTCTGAATTCCAGTCCACATTTCCTACTGCATATAGCTCCCCACCTGGTTTTCCTATTGGCCCCTCATGCTCACAGATTCCCCTGAAATCCACTCCTCCTCTTAGGTGCCCCTCACTGACAGTAGCATTGCCATTTCTACAGGCTTCTAGACTGATAATCCTAGGACCACCTTTGATTCCTACCTGTCCCTTGTTCCTAAGTCCAGGAGACTTCACGTCTGCCCAAGTTAACCCATTCCCTTCCGTTACACCAGGGGAGCTCCCATGCCTTAGTTCTGAGCCTCAGTTTTGCCCCTACATTAGCGATGACCTCCAGTTTCTCCTGCCAACCTGCACCAATACCAGGTTAACATGCCCAGGAAGAACACCAGTCACCTCAAAGCTCAGCAGCTCTCAGTGGCTCCCTGTGCTTAATGAATAATGTCCAAATTCCTGCTTCTGGAAGTTTGAGACTCTCTAGGTGCCTTTCCCCCAAAACTATCTTTATCTGTCCCTGATCATTCCCTTCACAAATACTTTATATTAAAAACCATCCACTATCCCCTCTGAGTGTCACTCAACTTCCCCCACTTTCTTGCCTTTGCCCATGCTGTTCCCCTGCACCTTACACTTTACTTCACCTTGTCTATGAACATCTGGATTCCTAGTCAGGCTCCTCCAAGAAACTCCTCCCAAACTGGTGTCAGCATCCCCTTCTTTTAAACTGTGCCCACATTCTGTCACCTACCCGTCATGCTACAGATAACTGTCCTTCAGATCCTGTAGCTCTCTAGGTGCTTTACTTCTTGCACTGCTATTTCTAATCCTTGTTCTTTGCCTCATCTCTTCTCTTCCTTCCATATTGCAACCGGTCTTTGTATGGGATTTGGAAGGGTTGCATCTGTGCTCGACTTATAATTCTCAGAGCTTTAGCACAGAGCCAGGCACTTCATAGGTCCTCAATAAGCCTTCAGGAACACAAAGCAAAGAGAAAACACAGCATGTGTACTTCCTGGCTTTATGGAATTTACAACCTCACATGGAAACTAGACATACATTTTTTTTAAAGATTTTATTTATTTATTCATGAGAGACACAGAGAGAGAGAGAGAGAGGCAGAGACACAGGCAGAGGGAGAAGCAGGCTCCATCCAGTGAGCCCAATGTGGAACTCGATCCTGGGACTCCAGGATCATGCCCTGGGCTGAAGGCAGGTGCTAAACCACTGAGCCACCCAGGGATTCCCTAGACATAAATTATTTTGATGCAAGACAGAATGAAGGAAGTATATGATAACTGTGTCCCTGGGGCACCTGGGTGGCTCAGTAGTTGAGCATCTGCCTTTGGCTTGGGTCATGATCCCAGTGTCTTGGGATTGAGTCCCTCATCAGGCTCCCCACAGGGAGTCTGTTTCTCCTTATGCCTCTCTCCCTCTCTGTGTCTCTCACGAATAAATAAATAAAATCTTAAAAAAAATAACTGTGTTCCCAAGTACTTTGGAGCAAGAGGTGACATTTAATACAACTGAGAGGAACGAGAAGAGGCTACTGATTGGGGTGAGATTCTCATAGATGGATTGGGGATCAAGAGCATTACAGATTAAGGGATCAGCATCAGCAGATACCCAAGTAGAAAAGTGTCAAACACATTTGCAAGAAGTGAACTGGGGGCTATGACTGACGAGCAAGGTCCATGCTCAGTTGGAAGGGGAAAGGGTACTGTGGCTAGAGATGAGCCTTGAAAATTATGTTGGAGACAGATCACAGAGAGTGATGGACTCCAGGCTAGAGAATCTGGACTTTATTCTGCTGGGGGTGAGCAGCCCTGAAGATATTTAGTTGAGCAATGAAAGAGCTCAGGAGCTAAAAGGAGCTAAAAGGCAAATTGTATCAGGCAGCCCAAGTGGGCTGATCAGGGCCTGATCCTGGAGACCCGGGATCGGGATCGAGTCCCACGTCGGGTTCCCTGCATGGAGCCTGTTTCTCCCTCTGCCTGTGTCTCTGCCTCTGTGTGTGTGTGTGTGTGTGTGTGTGTGTGTGTCTAATGAATAAATAAATAAAATCTTTTAAAAACAAAACAAAACGGTGTCTCAATGAATAATCAGCTGTTGATTTACTTGATTTGTAAATCTGGCTGTTCAGCTACGAATGCCTTAAAAAAAGTGGGGGCAGATGGTGATTAATTCTTAAAGGGACAACAAAGAGTTTAGCTCACTTTAAAAAAAAAAAAAATGTTACGACTTCTATTTTCTTAAAGTATATGTAAGTTAACCAAAGACTCCAGGGGAAGTTTCTGTTTGGATGATGTTTATTTTGGTACCTTGAAAGCTTGGCAGTTGTTTAGAAATTCAATTACAACTTGCCTTTAAACAAAACCACCCTTGGGAATGGTGGGTTTGAGCTGATCTCAATATATTAAGTTGACATTATGAGGCAGTTATGCTGCAGGTTCAGAGGGTTGATTAAATCTTAAAATGAGTGCAGAACAGGCACCAAAAGCACATGCTTTGTTTAATTGGCTCTTCCAATAGACGAGACAAAGAAGGAAAAAACAGCAATATAAATGGAGGCTATTTTTATTATTGTTTAAAAGGGAGCCTCCTCTGTGTCAGATGGGAGATCTAGCATCAGCTCCCATGGCTTTTCTTCAAGACCATGGATACACAAAAAGCACAAATTGACAGTCGGGGCTAGAAGGAAACTGAGGCTCCCAGCCACATGCAAGCCAGCTGGGAGGAGGAAAGGAATAGTAAATACTGAGAAAGTGTTCAATCAAAACTTCCGTTTGCTCTAGCAATTAATCATTGTGCATGCACATACACATAGTCCATTTTTTTTTTACACTTGATCTTAGCCAAAAGTGATACACAGTTTTTTAACTGAATTTAACAGTTTTAACCCATGGCAGAGATATTTAGATATTTATCGTTCACTGATAATAATCAAATGCCTTCTCTGCCTTTCTCAGCTTCCCTGTTAGTTAGGTGGAGGCCAGGTGACAAGCTCTGGCAAAGGCCCGGAGAGCAGAGGAAGGGTATGTCACCAGCAAGCTGAAGCATTTAGGAGCCAGTGTCCTCCCTCCATGACTTCTTTTCCCTTGATACAGTGGTCCTGGGGGTCCTGGGTTCTGGGTGAATCAGCTGAGTGATGGTAGAGTGTCTGCCAATCTAGATTCCCAAGTAAGAAGTAAAATTTAGTTATGTCAAGCCACTGAGATATTAGGGTTTATTTGTACCACAGCATAGCCTAGCCTATTCTGACTAATCCATCCCCAGTATCCATCCTTTCTTTTATTATGTCAGATCCCCTAATTTTTTTAGCTGGACATGTGGCTACCCAAAGGGAAAACTATATTTCTCGACCTTTCTAGTGGCTGAGAGAAGCAATATGTTTAAAATCCAGCCAATGGAATGCAAGCAGAAGAATCATCTGTTCCTTAAGAAGCAGTAGTAATATCCCCTTTTTTTTTCTTCTTCTTTGGCCTATTCTTTAACCTGCTACCTGGAATGTAGATGCTGCCATCTTGGACAAGATGCTGCCATCAAGGCCACAAGTGGACGAGCAACAGTAGGGGAAGCCAGAGTTCCCGAGCACATGGAGCACCATACCAACTGTGAACAGCCTGCCCACATTTTTATGTGACTGAGAAATAAATTTATACTTTCTTCAAGCCATTGTTGTTTCCAGCATCTTCCATATATTTAGATGTTTGACATTGTAACCAAATTATCTGTCTTTTTCACTTCTTCTGCAAATGTCTTAGAAATACGTGGCCAAGAACCCCAGAATCAGCACCAGGACTGCCTAATAGAGTGGATATTTTGGACAGATCAACTCAGGTTGTCTAGGAGGGCTTGCCAATTCTTTAAGCAAAAAGATCCCGGAAGAACCAGAGGACAAGTGATAGCATATGTATGGTTAGCAAACAGAGTCTCTGATTTCCTTAACTAGAAGGTAGAGGTCATAATTGTTAATAACAATTTAGAGTCTACTTCTCTTCTTCTTGACCCTGAGGTAAACTCCTGGCAAGAAAAAAGCCACTTCCTGTCTCTGATTTGACTTTATTTTTATATTTTTAGGTTTCCCACTTGGGAGATGGACTTCTTCTCTCCATTTTGAAAGAAACTCATTGCTACTTCTTTCCCAAGCTTTCAAATATTCCTTATTTTATCCCTTCACGGATGGTATGGTCCCTTCCACATACTGAAGTCTTAATGAGCGTGAACTTCCCTTATTCTTTCCACTTCTCTCCCATAGTCAATGGTTTGATACTGAGAGCACTATTCTGCTATGGAATGGAATAACTCCTATATCCAGTAAGTATCTGCTAGAAAGAAAGCTCCATGAAGGCAGGGATTTTTATCTGTGTATCTCTAGTACCTAGAAAAGTACCTTGTATATAATAGGAATTCTATAAATATTTGCTGAATTTAATATCTAATAGTCTTCTGTATTTATTTCACTACCACTCCACTATTTACCTCTGAGTTACATCAGCTTATGTGTATTCAATGCACAGAAATATCCCGAGTGACCAACTGCTGGAGTCTAGAAAAATAAATATCAAACTTAAATAAACAGGCATCTTTTTTTAGAGTAAACCTTGTATATAGTATTTTAAGCAATGGGTAAATTAAAATGTGAGTTTATTGTAAACCACAAAGCCTTGAGAATACATTTCTAGGTGTACTACCTCTATCTAAAATCATGCTGAAATAGAAACTATCTCCCAAATTCAATGGCATAGAGCAAAAACACTGAATTCTCATTCCCTCACAGCTGCAAGTTGGCTAATCTAAGGCAGACTCAGCTAGGCTTGGTTCCAAGCTACAGGCCAGGTCCCGATATGCTCTATGTCTCCATATTTTCCATGTCCAGTGGTTACCAGGGAATGTTGTTCCCATGACAAAAGACATTCAGCACAGAAGGCACTCGGTTTGTGTCTTATCTGCTAACATCCCATTTGCCAAAACAAATCATGTGATCAAGTGGTCAGGGAGAAACTCTGAACACCCTGAAGCACTAGCAAGGGGGTGAATCCACAAAACAGGAAGTGAAGAATTGAGATCAATGATTCACTTTACCACACTGGGTTTGATAAATATCAAACATGAAATCTGGCTATTTTCTGATACAAGTACGACTCTGTTAAATACTGTTAACTCTCATAAGAGAGGAAAGTGGAGCATGAAATCCCCAGAACTTAACTCAAGAGTCCCTAAAGCTGGGAAACATTCTTCTGTTTCTGAATGAACAACACATGCTGGGTAATGGTGGTGAAGATGTCCTCTGGGTTCACACACTCTCTCAAGCTTACCATGTTCCAGATCTCAGTCCTGACTCCATCCTTGTCCCAAGTTTTTAACTCTTCCACTTGGGAAATCTTCCCAGTAGAAGAGTTCTGTAGGCCAACAATAGTAGTAAATGGCAAGAGAAGTTACATCAAGAAATTTTATTTACTACCTTCATCCTCATTGGAATGGTGGTTCGATGTCCCATTAAAAAGAAAGTACCTTGAATGCCAGAAAGAAGGGCTGTAGAGTAAAGGAGGTTGGAAATATCAAAGACTTGCCAGACTCCCATCTATGGTATAGGTCCTTTGACATCTGACCCAATGAATGTTCCCCAGCCTTGTTGACTACTGACTCCCTATTATAGTCACTGTAGGGATCATTAATCTGGGATCCTCAGACTGAATGAGGACAGAATTTTAGGGATTCCTGAATTTGAGTGGGAAAAAAGTTAACTAATATTTAATTAATATAATAATAACATTTAGCACTTCCTTCAATTATGCAGGTCACAAACCACAGTATTATTAGGAATACCTGTGCTTTTGTCACCAAATCATACATTTTTTTTCTTATCACATGATGCTTGTACATATCTTTTATAGATACTTTTAAATAAAGATATTTACATTTAGCACTACTTCAAAAATGCAAGAGTTATTAAATCCACTACTAGATATGGTTTTTTATGTGCCATACTGTATCACAAATTTGTTTTTCTAATACTCTGATAACTGTATTTATAATCTAAGTATTTTGTTTCATGAGTGTAAAATCATTATACTGAGACTCATTAGCTTCGCCAGACTACCACTGAACAAATAAGATTAAGAACTTCTCCTTAAGGTTTCCTGCAACAGGTGATGTTCTTTAGACCCTCAGGAAATGCACTGTGGGTTTACCAGGTGCTTATATGCAACAGCAGGTGCTGTGCCCAAAATATCTTGGACATATGGGATCAGTTCATTCCCTTTTATCCAAATTTCAAACACTTTCCCTTCTGATCCCTGTGACTCCTCTGAAGAAACTCTCCCAACCCCACTCCAGTTTCTTCTTATAGTTTCCAGAAAAATCTGTAAAAATCCCTTCTTTCTCATTCTTTTATCATATCTTTGGTCCCCAACTATAAGGAAAGGTCAAGGTGAGTTTAACCCAGCAATATCTCCCTATTTAGTTTTTAAAATTTCCTCATGATCTTGTTACATCTCTTAAGTTGTCAGCAGGGAAGTGAAGTACACCCCACTCCCTTGTCTAAGCAATTCTTACTTTAGAAATATTGCCTGATACTGATACAAAATCTTCCCTCCTTTAAGGTTGGCTCTGCCTTCTTCCCCAGGTCCATTACAAGATAGTTTCCATGACCCCTCTACAAAGTCTTTTCTCCTCTGTACCAAGCAGCCATTGACTCCTCAACCATGGCAAAGACCTGCTTGGTCTCCAGACCTCTCCTTACTCTTACCTCCTCCACAGGCTACTGTTGGTGTATGAGGCTGGGATGGAAGAGTGATCCATCAGGCATCTGCCACGTGCCACCCGAGTCAAGACTTTGCTTATTTCACTGTGGATATGTCATGTGTGTCTGGGCAGTCAAAGATGAGTTTGTTTTACAGCTACTTCACTGATGACTGGTACAATCCAATCAACTAACCATTTACTGATTCACTTCACATTCAGGGTCTTGTGCAGAATGTTCCTATCTAGCCAAATTTTTTATCAATATCTGCTATGGTCTAAATGTTTGTGTATCCCCCTCCTCAAATTTCATATGTTAAATCCTTAACCCCAAAGCAATGGTATTAAAGATGGGGCCCTCAGAAGGTGATTAGATTCTAAAAGCGGAATCCAAATGATTAGGATTAGTACCCTTATAAAAGAAGTCCCAGAAAGATCTCTCACTCCCACCAAATGAGGGCACAATGGGAAGTCAGCAGTCATAGGAGGGCCTTCACCAGAAACCTATGTTAGCACCCTGATCTTGAATTTCCAGACTCCATAACTGTGAAAAACAAATTTCTTTTGTTTATAAGCTTCCCAGGCTGTGGCATTTTGTTAGAGCAGCCAGAACAAACTAAGATACTACCTGTAATGGACATTATGATGCAACACCAGATTCCCCATCAGAACTTATTGTCCCAGCTGCTGAGAGCACTTCTGGCTGATTGCCCTGAGCTGTTATCTCTCCCTGGATACTACCCTTGGCTAGAGACAGCTACTTCGCCCAAGAGGACAGTCACATCCAATGACTGGTCACTGTGAGCATATAGAGGCTCAGCACTCTCCTTGTGACATTAGACAACTGTGAAGGGCCATTCCAGCTTCAGAGCTCTGCATAGGTCAGCTGAGGCCTTTGTTGAGACTGCATTGCAGCTCAGTCTCTCCCAGTACATGATCCTTTTTCCTTCCCTTTCAGAGTTTGATCCCCAGAGCTCCAATAGACCCATATGCTAAAGCCTCATCTCAGAGTCCACTTCTGGAGGACCCCAACCTGTAAAACTCCCTCACTCCATTCCAGGGCCTGAACCCCACCAGACTTTAAATATACCACTTTGATCTCCTATTTACTGCTATATCCCCAGTTCCCTCTACAGGGCTTGGCACAAAGGAGGAATTTAATAAGTGTTTAATAAGTTGAATTTAATTTGCAAATTTGACCAGCCTGCCAGCAGTACCCTCCTCCAAGCCTCTAGTAAGAATCTTGGCAGTCAATAGGTTATTTGCCAGTGGATCGCACTAAACAACTAGTTACCAAAAGAACCGTCTAGTGATGCTGTCTGAGAGTAGTTAAGGCTCCTGGCAGGTGTCTCAGGCCACACAGTCAACCACCAGAAGGCCAAGAGCCTGCTCCCCTGGGGTCCCTGTCACCCCAGATCCCAGGATCAGTGAGGCCTGCTTAGAATAGACAATAGGTACCCAGTCCAAAGGACTGCTCTTGTCCTACACAGAGAGATTTCTCTCTGAGGCTGATTCTTAATCTCTGATCTTGTTTTGCTTTATCACTAAATCTTCTGGTTTTTAACCACATTATTTTTGAGCCATATGAATTTGTTATTGTTGTAGGTTCCATATGATCAAATATTGGATATTTCATGTACTCAACCTGAGTATTATCTCAGCTCAATTTTTAATTACAAATATGTATTCTTATTGTACTTAATTTGTGCTAAAATTTGCTTTTTTGTATATCAATTTATACCTTTTTTTTTTTTTACCATTTTACCACTTTGTTCTTTTATTTTTTAATTTTATCTCAGTTCGTCATTTTATTGATTAACATATTCTTTTAAATTGGCTTCAGATAACAAGGCCATTTTCTGTTACCACAACAATCAAAGAACCGAGTTCTTACACAATTCTCCTCAGGACCCTAGAGGACTGCTGGAAATATGACAATTGGTCTCTTCTTTAGGAAAAAAAAAAAAAAAGATTGTGTCCTCTTCCTGTCCACCCATGTCAGGTATGGTAATTAAGAAAAAATAAAATATTAATCCATGTGCTTGGTGCTCTACTTTAGGGCTCTGGCTCTCAACCCTCGCTATACATTAGAACCACTTGAAAAAATTTTTTAATTCCAGTGAAGTTAACATACAGTATTATATTTTCCAGATGTACAATATAGTGATTCAGCAATTCCATATATTACTCAGTGCTCATCAAGATAAGTGTACTCTTAATCCCCTTTACCTATTTCATTGATTCCCCACTCACCCTCACCTCTCCTCTGATAACCATCTGTTTTTCCCTATAGTTAAGAGTCTGTTTCTTGTTTTTTTTCTTTTTCCCCCTTTGTTCATTTGTTTTGTTTTTTAAATCCTACATATAAGTGAAGTCATATGGTATTTGTCTTTCTCTGACTGACTTATCTCGCTTAGCATTATATTCTCTAGATCCATACATGTTGTTGCAAATAGCAAGATTTTGTTTTTTATAGCTGAATGATATTCCACAATGTGTGTGTGTGTGTGTGTGTATACCACATTTTATTTATCCATTCATATATCAATGGACATTTGGGCTTCCATAATTTGGCTATTTTAAATAGTGCTGCAATAAACATAAGGGAGCCTGTATCCCTCTGAATTAGGGTTTTTGTATTCTTTGGGTAAATACCCAGTAGCGCAATTACTGGGTCATATGGTTCTATTTTTAATTTTTTGAGGAGCCTTCATACTATTTACCACAGTGACTGTACCAGTTTGCATTCCAACCAACACTACACAAGGATTCCTTTTTCTCTGTATCCTCACCAACACTTTTTTTTAATAAATTTATTTTTTATTGGTGTTCAATTTACCAACATACAGAATAACACCCAGTGCTCATCCCGTCAAGTGCCCCCCTCAGTGCCCGTCACCCACTCACCCCCACCCCCCCGCCCTCCTCCCCTTCCACCAACGAAACCCTAGTTCGTTTCCCAGAGTTAGGAGTCTTTATGTTCTGTCTCCCTTTCTGATATTTCCCACACATTTCTTCTCCCTTCCCTTATATTCCCTTTCACTATTATTTATATTCCCCAAATGAATGAGAACATATAATGTTTGTCCTTCTCCGATTGACTTACTTCACTCAGCATAATACCCTCCAGTTCCATCCACGTTGAAGCAAATGGTGGGTATTTGTCATTTCTAATAGCTGAGTAATATTCCATTGTATACATAGACCACAGCTTCTGTATCCATTCATCTTTCGATGGACACCGAGGCTCCTTCCACAGTTTGGCTATTGTGGACATTGCTGCTAGAAACATCGGGGTGCAGGTGTCCCGGCGTTTCATTGCATCTGTATCTTTGGGGTAAATCCCCAACAGTGCAATTGCTGGGTCATAGGGCAGGTCTATTTTTAACTCTTTGAGGAACCTCCACACAGTTTTCCAGAGTGGCCGCACCAGTTCACATTCCCACCAACAGTGTAAGAGGGTTCCCTTTTCTCTGCATCCTCTCCAACATTTGTGGTTTCCTGCCTTGTTAATTTGCCCCATTCTCACTTGTGTGAGGTGGTATCTCATTGTGGTTTTGATTTGTATTTCCCTGATGGCAAGTGATGCAGAGCATTTTCTCACGTGCATGTTGGCCATGTCTATGTCTTCCTCTGTGAGATTTCTCTTCATGTCTTTTGCCCATTTCATGATTGGATTGTTTGTTTCTTTGCTGTTGAGTTTAAGAAGTTCTTTATAGATCTTGGAAACTAGCCCTTTATCTGATACGTCATTTGCAAATATCTTCTCCCATTCTGTAGGTTGTCTTTTAGTTTTGTTGACTGTATTCTTTGCTGTGCAGAAGCTTCTTATCTTGAACTTGGCCATAGTAACTTCTTGCAAGATACATCCACGAAGGCAAAAGAAACAAAAGCAAAAATGAACTATTGGGACCTCACCAACACTCTTTTCTTGTGTTTTTGATTTTAGCCATTCTGATGAGCATGAGGTGATATCTCATTGTGGCTTTGACTTGTATTGCCCTGATGATTAATGATGTTGAGACATGATGTTGAGATGATGTTCATATCATCTGTCCACTTTTAATTGGATTATTTTTGGGGTGTTGAGTGTACAAATTCTTCATATAATTTTGGATATTAACGCTTTATCAGGTAAGTTATTTACAAATATTTTCTCCCATCCAGTAGGTTGTCTCTTAGTTTTGTTGATTGTTTCCTTAGCTGTACAGAATCTTTTTTATTTTGATATAGTCCCAATAGTTTATTTTTACTTTTATTTCCCCTGCCTCAGGGGACTTAGCTAGAAAAAAGTTGTTACAGCCAACAGTCAGAGAAGATACTGCCTATGCTCCCTTCTAGGATTGTTATGGTTTCAGGTCTCACATTTAGGTCTTTAATCCATTTTGAGTTTTTTTTTGTGAATGGCATAAGAAAGTGGTCTAGTTTCATTCTTTTACATATAGCTTGTCCAGCTTTCCCAACACCAATTGTTAAAGATGGAATTTTTTCAGCCATTCTCAATTACATAAGAATCTTGGAGTGGAGTCCAGGCAATATTTTATTAATATTTATTAATAAATAAATATTTATTAATATTTTAAGCTCCCCCAGGTAATTTCAATAAAAGTAACTTTGGAAAAGCACTGGTCTATGACTGCTATTCAAAATGTGGCCCATATTAAAAAAACACAGACAAAATGTGGCCCATGGACCTGCAGCATCAGCATCACCTGGGAGCTTATTAAAAATACGGAACCCTAGGACCCACTACAGTCTTGCTGGACTCTATGCATTTAGCAAGAACCCTACGAGATCTGTGTGCATACTGAAGTTTGAGAAGTGTTCATTTAAAACACACTTGGATGTGGTTTCCATTTTAACCCTTCTTTAAAAAAAAAAACTTTGATCTGAAGATTCTATGATTCTGCATCTCTAATATATAGGTTAATCATTTATATTCTCTTCTTGATTCACCCTATCCCATAGGAGATAGTAATTTGGCTAATTGATGATAAAATGTCTCTTTCCCAGTTTGGCTAAATTGTTTCAAATTAAGGAGATGGAGAGAATTGGATTTATCAGAAGTCTTCTTGGGGATAGCATCATGTTTCTTTGGAAGGTTTGCCTGGAGAAGCCTGTGGGGTAGAACAGAGCACCAGGGCCAGACCTTCACCGGGTGCCAAAACCTGAGTGGAGAAAGAAGAGCACTTTGCTAAAACAAGGACAGAGAAAGAGAGTGAGGGAGGAATGTGGGAGGGGGAGGGGGGCACATGCAAAGAAGAGAACTTTCAAGATCAGTGAAAGATGGTTCATGACTCAAACCTTCCATAAGGGTAATAAACCTATGGATATGATGGCAGTTTGGGATAAACCTGAGAAAGGTCTTAATGTACCCAGGTTGTAACATGGGAACAGAGTAGATATTTGATTTTTGGATGCAGAAACTAGAACCAAAAGGACCATGAAGAAGATGGCCCTCGAAGGACCACAGAAATCACAAAAAACATGCTTTGGGCCATCAGAGGCCATGACACCAGGGGGTTGAGTCCCTTTTATTTTGACCTATAAGAACAGGAAGGCCTTAGCTGAGGAATGGATTCCAATGTCTTGCTTCCCCTCAGATCGCTGGAGACAGGAAAGGTCCCCGTACAGACAGAAGCGGCCTGGAAACTGTTTTGGAAAAGCAAGCAATTCCTGGTTTCCCCCCTGAAGCTCCTATCCAGAATGATATTTCCAACCACATTTCTACTTCTGAGGTCCCTGAGGACAGCAACAGTTTTCCCCATCAGACCCCAGGCTTCCTAAAAGTAGGTGCCATGTTTGCTCTTAAAGCCTCGTATAAGAAGGGCCAGGGCTTCCAGCTACAGACAGGATGCTGTGCTAGGGAGGACTGCATCCCTTCCTCCAACTGGGAGGACCTGAGACTGTTTCCTCTCACCAGGAGAAAGTTGGACCATCCCTGCAACATTGTACCCCCTCCAGTCTTTCTCTGTCAACCAAACTGATCATTCCCTTGCTTCAGGATTTGTAGGAAGCAAGAAAGTTTTTCCCCTCCTCCCCTACTCAGTGGGACTCAGGACAAGCCTGGCCTTCATACCCAGAATGCTTCTCTTTAGACTGGTCATGTACTGGCCAAAACACGTCAGCAGCAAGCACACCATCCTGGTGCCAAGGGGGTGTTTATAAAAATTGTCCAGATGCTTATTTCTCTCTTCCAGAAATTGCCTTCTGTCTGATCCAGTTTACGGATTTGTGCCAGCACACTGGGTCTTGAAAAACTGTAAAGAATATTTATCAACGTCACCCAGAAATTCTCCCCTTCAACCACCTACTCTTCAAACCCCCAACAAGTACATTATTCTAAATTGTTAGGGGTGGGGATTTCAGTAAATGGGTATTTCCTTTCTTTTCTTTATTTTTCTTTTCCTTTTTTGCATCCCTTAATTGTGGTAAAAATATACCTAGCATAAAATGTACCATTTTTAAGTGTACAATTTAGTAGCATTAATAGTTCATCTCGATGTGGAGTCAAATAGGGATTATTGGTCGTCTTTCAAAAATTGCCTACTTTGTTGCATCCCTCTAATTTCCAGCTTCATTTTTGCTTATAGGACAATGACCAGAATGGTGCTCTCTAATGAAAAGTTTGTTTTCTAATCTGGCTGAGGCTCTCTGCTATCATGTTGATGTGTCCAGCCAGACAAGGCTGACCGGCAGGCCCCGGGGAAATCTATGCATCTCAGTGAAGTGCTCATTTGTCTTTGATGTGTTCTCTCTCTCCCTCTCTCTCTCTCCCTCTACCTCACCTTCTCTTGGGTTCTGCCTTTACCTGTGTAAGTGAGGTAAGTGAGGACTTAGTGTGGGCTCCTGTGATTTCTGATTCCATAGGCCTCTGAAGAATGGAGTATTGTTTAGGTAGAGAAGGAAGGAAAGGTTATCTCTGGTGGGATGTGGAAAAACACAGTCAGCTAACTACAAATTTAAGGCTCAGGACACACCATTTGAAATAGGATATAAATGAGTTCTGAAAATAAATCTAAAGAGAGAAGTTAGACTTAAGATGAAAGTGCCAGAATAAGAGAAGTAAGTTCTGTCCTGAAGAAAATAGGGAGCCATGAAAGGTGGATGAGCAGTCTAAATCAGTCTGGGTAGGAAAGAACTTGTTCATAAAGAAGATTGGCTATGGTCTGAGGCGCAGGCCTCCTGGGTCTAGGCTCTGCCATGAAAGCAGGAGAGGAGGGACCCAGAGAGTTGGTGGGGGAAAACCCAGGGAGGACCAGAGAAGGTGATTGGTGACTGGGAGTGGGGGAGGAGAAAGATCCCTAAGGGGAGTGAGGTCCAGACATAGAGGGACTGAGAGAATGGAGGAACAAGTCACAGAAAGGGATAGCATGCTGAAGGATGAGCTTGAGCAATGGAGCTATCTGTCCATCCCCGCTCATGCCTCTTTCATAGTCACTTCTCCACGTTGAAAGGTGCTCCTCAGGAACATCTGCCACTCATTGACTGTGGGCTTTTCTGACTGTGGGAGCCCACTCAGCCCACACCTAGGAACAATCTGAAATGCTTGAATTATCCCAGCAGCAGCCCTCTATGCATAATGGACAAGAGTGGTAGACAAATAGCCCAGCTCCCTCCTCACTCAGGTGAGAAGGCTCCAAAGTGCACCATCTCCCAGAATTCTCCAGGGGGACTGAGCTGTGATTGCCCGATTGGGAACTGATTCAGTGGCATATTCTTCATTGGCTATCTTCCTTTTCCTATCAGAGTTTCCTTTACCTCCCAAATAAATTATTCACACCCTAATCCTTGCCTCCGGTCTCTTTCCAGGGGAGCCCAACCCAAGGGAAACTTCCTCCTGTGTGTATAGACAAAGCCCCTAGATGTCCACTCAAAGTGTATAACACTGAGCCCTGGGATCTCCTTTCCCCTCTACTGGCCTTGTACTGTGGTCTTCCTGGTCTTGTTCACCCAGCCAGGAGAGGAAATAGGCACAAGGGGCTCTATAGTGGCAGGGAACATTGACACATACCACACCTCCACAACCATGGCTGTGGAGGAATTCAAAGCTGGGAAAGAGCCCTGGGGGCCTAGAGCCCCCTTCATTTCACCATGCTCCAGGGAAGACAAGATGGATGTGGATGTCAAGGGGCTCCCACTTGGGGCAGCCGTAGAGTTCTCTTACATAATGCCGGGATGTTTTGTTCTCTTCATCAGACTCGAGTCTTGGGGACTTCGTGGGTCATCTGTCCACTACCTCAGCAGTGTTCTCCACTCCCAGGTCTAAGGCAGAGAAGAAATAAATTATTATTTTGGTCAGAGAGGAAAAGGGGAGTGATATTGGGACCTCTCATGACAGCGCTGGGGCCGCCTACTCTCCAGCTGGCCCTCCAGTGACCAATGGCCAAATGTTGCCCATTAACTTGCCTTGGTGCTGAAGAAAGAACTGAAAGGCTCTCAGGCTGCTCTCCACATCATCCAATACTGGGAACTAGTCCTGACCCCAGTGGCTTACTGGAAATTAGTGTGGTGAGGAGAGGTCATCTGGATGGAAATAAGAGAAGCCAGACCAATGAGTGAGACCTGGCTACTGAGCTCAATCTCAGCCCCTCCTGGCCTGAGCCAGGCCCTGCAACTAGGGGGTAAGGAGCCATCTGAGCAGTCAAGGGGCCACAGTCCCTTGGAACATGTTCAGCCATTCTCTCAACCTGGTCCCTTACACTGCACCCCTCCCTCCTCAGCTCCTGTCAGGGATAATGTCAGGGAGTCCCCTTGCCTACCATCACAGTGATGCCCTGATTGGCATGTTGCCTCTCAGTCCCCTCCCTGCCACTCTCTAGGGGCCACAGGCATGTTTCTGGATCTCATCCAAGCCCTACAGGGCCCATGGGAGGCTGGAACAGGGCTGGCAGGGAAATTTCAGGGCCGTTCAGCACAACTGAGCCTCCCCATTATTTCTACTTTATCATGACTCTCTCTGGTGGTAAAGGCCACTCTCCAAGGAGGGCTCTCCCTCCTCTCCCAGGGGACAGCAACGTACTCCCACCAGCTCTGGAGTTTCCAAACCTGTCCCATCAGGATTATATGGCCCTCAGTCTCAGGGTTTTGACCAAGAGAAAACCCAGGGAGCAGGTCTGAATTCTTCAGTTCCCCTTTCCCTGCCCAGAAAGGGTTCTTCCCCTGCCTTCGCTACCATATGATGTAACCTGCATGTCCCACACTATGACTTGGAGTGGGACACCACTGAGCCTTCCTAGTACTTAAAGAAAAACTTGGGGGGAATTTAGAAAACCCTTTCATGTCAAACAAAGCCCAGCCCTCACAAGCCCAAATCCTTGCTTTCTATAATTCCTGTTCCGAAGGGGCTTCAAAGCTCCTACTGAGTATCAAAAGCTAAACGCTGACTCCTTTGTCTTCCTCTGGGTTCTGCTTTCACCCATGAATCATAATAAGCAGATGCTGGGGAACAAGAAGAACTGTTAGCAACAGGGATCACATCCTTGTGTGTAAAGGGTTACCATCAGATCTGGACCTGCTTAGAAATGACCTTGGCCTCCTTCTTCTCACCCCCTTGTTTCCTGGAACAACAGAATAAATTTGAAACATCATATGTTGGCTTGCAGGCCTTGGGCCTACCTGACCCACACAGTATGAAAAGCTGGTAAGGAGCAAAAGCTGTGGTTTCTGTGTCAAGGTGACCTGCAAGCACCTCAGCTCCCACTGTGGCAGCCATACATACCCCATGTGACCAAAGAGACCCAAAGAAGCTGTGGACTTGGGGAGCTGCTGGCTCTCCTGATATGGAGATCTTGGGTATCCTGTGTCTCCATTCTTCTACCCTTCTATAAAGATAAGTGTATTGGTCAAGGTTCTCCAGAGAAACAGAACCAACAGGATGTGTGTATACATAATAGAGAGAGATTTATTTTAAGGAATTGGCTCATGTGATTGTGGAGGAATGATGAGTCCAAAATCTGATGGGGGAGGCTGACAGGCTGGAGACTCAGGGAAGAGTTACAGTTCAACTCCAAAGGCAGTCTGCTAACAGAATTCCTTCTTGCTCAGCAAAGGTCAGTCTTTGTTCTATTAAGGCCTTCAAGTGATTGGATGAGGCCCACCCACATGGAGGGCAATGTGCTTTCCTCAAATTCCACTGATTTAAATGGTAATCTCATCCAAAAAAACACCTTCACAGAAACATTCAGAATGTTTGACCAAATATCTGAGCTCCGTGGCCCAGCCAAGTCGACACAAAAATTTGACCATTATACTAAGTAACCATAGTAAACAAAGGCAATTGATTGCATCCCATGAATTTGATTGCCAGCTTCAATTATGACCATAATCATAACCCATAACTACTGTCTAAGTGCAATCACTGCTGGTTCTCTAAGTGTCGTTCTGCTCCGAGGGTCTGTGGGAGGCACACTGGCCTAGGAGGGGACTGTTTCTTCCCCACCCGACCACTGGCATCTACAGCCCTGACTGCAACCATACAGGGAGACTTTCCCCTATTCTTTCCTTGGCTCTCATTTTCCTTGAAGACCACACAAACAGCCAAGCTTGGGAATGGGTGCCCAGCATCTTGCTGACTGTCCAAGAGTTGCCCCTGGCTGGCCTTAAAAGGCCCTAAATGAAGGTTCACCACTCTGAGTAGACAACAAATACTCAACTGTGGCCTTAAAAATGAATATCCCCTCTCATGACACACGGCACTTTACAGTGTGCGAAGCACATTTGCATCCATTATCAATTTGAACCTTCCCAAAAACGTGAGAAAAGTCTTGCTTCTGGTCTCTATTGCTGCCTAAGGCAGCCAAAGACAGAGTTTTCCAGGTCTCCCCCGCCCTAGAACACTGCACTTGCTCATGCTGGTGCGGACATGTGGGAGATCGGGGTGAGGCTCAGAGATGGTGGCCCTGGGGGTCCCCTGCATCTTCCAGCACCCAACCCCAAAGATAGCCCAAGCTTCCAGCCCACGCCTGAGGACAGAGAAACCAGCCATGCCCTGGCATTCATTCAGCTATTGTGTCCTGAAAGGCCAGGCTGTCTGGTTTGGCTTATAGCCGTGAGAAATGAACTTAGCTCATGCTGTCAAGAAAGCCAGCAAACGGCCCCCGGAAGTTACAGCAGCCCTTCAACCCCTCAGCTGGCACGACGGTGTCCAAGAGCCCTGGGTTCACCATCCATGGAGCCCCATCTGAGCCAACTAGACAAAGGGGTAGCACAGACACAGTTGCAGTTGTGTGTGTTTGTGTATGTGTACAGCTGTGCACACAAATGTGTGTATTTGTGAGTGTGAATAAGCATGACAGTTAGTATGTGTGTGGATAAGTATGTACCAGGTGTGTGTGTATGTATGTGTGTGCACGTACCCCACCAGGCCAACTTCAAGCATTCCTGAAACTTGAAAATCCAATTGGAATTACTGCTAAAGAAAGCAGCGGGCCAAACCCTTGGCAAGGCCCGTAGGTCCCAGGGATCCTTATGGTCTCTGCCCTCGGAGAGCATCTGCTCTGTGGAGTAAGTGGATACACACACACCCGATACTCAGATCCTAGGATGCTGTGGGGACTCTTCTAGTTCAGAACTGGAGTCAAGGCAATGAAAGAACTTCCATGCGTAAGACTGTGCATTTGGTCCCAGAGCTGGAGGGACATGGGAGAGACTGTCCTGGCCTCCAGGGGCCTCAGACTACTGGGTCAGCCCCTGAAACACCAAACAGAACAGCAACCAGGGTCCCAACTAAAGGGCCCCAGCTACATGAGAGAGGGAACAAGCTACATGAGGGCTGGAGAAGCAGAGACATGACAGGCCAGAAGGGCTGGGCTCAGTGCCACAAGGGGGAAGTGACCAGGGCACGGAGAGCTACTTCTAGTGGGCTGCAACGATTGGCAGAGCCCTGGTACTCGGCACCCCCTCCACTTCCTATCACTCACAACTTGGCAGAAAACACCATCAGTCTAGAGGCGGGTCTCCCCTGACATTTGAGGGGGTGAGACAAAAGGGCAAAGGAGGCCCCCGACATACAGCCCATGTCCTTCTCGCACCAGCCCTGTATCACACAGGGCCTTGCCTGCTCGTGTGTGGACAACTGAGCCTTTAAGTCCAAGCTCTGTCCAGACGCCTGCCTCCCCAGGGAAGCTTGTCAATGGCACTGGCAAACCTTGAGAGGACAGACCCAGAGAAGATGCCCACACAGGGCACAGAAGCAGGATGAAATCATTTAAATTGGGAATTCCAAAGTCCAGCTTACCCTGGGTGTGGCCTGGAAGTAAGGGAGGTAATAGGGTGTCATGAACTCTTGGTGGACAAGTCTCCTTGGCACAGGGCAAGGGAGGAATGCCAAGGTCCTCTAAAGCCAGACTGACCAAAATGGGGACCACAGAGCAGTGCCAGCCCAGGGGCTCCTTGTTACGGGCCCATGACTAGGTGAGTGTAGCAGCTGAGCAAGCATTTTGGAGCTTCCTAGCAATCTGACCACCTAATTTTGTTTTTTGAATTTAATTAAACAAAAACTGATGCTTTGTTCTGTGCATTTTCCTTTTATATTTCATCTCCCTAATAATTCATTTTTATCGTCTTTTACAAAAGCATTGATCCACAGCAGACTGGGCAATTCAAAATCTGGTCCCTCACCACAGATAGTTTGAAAAGCTCTGCTCTGCAGCACTGAAAGGTCAGAGGCCCCAACTGCCCAGGGCTAAGGACAGCACTTTCCAAAAGCATGTCTGGGGAACATGCAACCCAGTCTCCCCACTGGATATTCAGAGGCTTGCCCGCATCAGCCAGTCAGTCCTTCAGCATGAGGGCAGCAGGGCTCTCCAGAAAAGACCACCAGGAATAAAGGGCCATCACAGTGGGGCTTGCAAAAACTGGGGCAGATGGCATCTATGCTTCACACAGGAATTCAGGTACTTGAGTCTCTGCTGAGCCACTTGCCAGCTGGGCAACCCTGACCAAGGCACCTTCCCTCTCAGAGCCTGTTTCCTCATCTGCAAAATGGTATGAGTACCAAACAGGATAAAGTATATGAAGTGTTCAGCCTACCCAGCATCATGAGGTCTTAGGAATCTGTGAACTCAGAACCAGCTTCTCCTGCTGTGCTCACACCCAGGATGGCAGGATAGATGCTGGATAGGGGAACAGACCTCAATAGGCCAGATCCTGACCCATATGCCCTTTACCTAGGAACCTGATCTTCAGGAGTCCTCAGCACCACCAGCCTCCTGGATCCCTACAGTCACAGGGCCTGCTAGCCACTCTGCAAGGAACACTCCCACCCAGGGGGACCTGAGCCATTGCCCCTGAGAGCCCTCAGAGAGGCAGGAGGGTTAGCAGGAACCTAAGATCCCACTAGGAATGTAGACATTTAATGGTTCCCATATGGTGAGCTCTGGAGTAACAAATACTCAAAATATTACTCAGCCCCCACAAGGCCCTTTACCCAGAGATGGAGTGAAGGGGAGGTCAGAAGAGCTGAGGTCCGGTTCTGACCACATGGCTCACAAGCTGTGTGACTTCAAGCTAGTATTCTGCAGGATTCATCTTGGGTCAGGTTTCCCAGAAGCAGAGCCTGAGACAGGGTGTACATGGGTTATTGCATGGAGGGAGGGGCTCTCAGGTGAGAGTAAGTAAGGGATGCAGGATAGGGCAGGGGAGAGAGCTGAGCTGGGATGTGGTCTCAGTTGGAACTTAGCTTTGGCCAGACCCCACGTGGAGCTCTGGAGCATGAATGGCATCACAGAGTTATCCCTCCCAGAGGCAAGGAGGCTGAGCTATTATACTCCCAAATCAGTAAGGCATTGACCAAAGAATGCCCTCAAGTGTGCTCATACTCTCCCATGCTTCTTCCACAGAGCAGCTCCCATCAGCCAAGATTAGTCTCCTGGAGAAGATCCCGGGGGGTGAGTTCTCAGTAGCCAATGCCTGCAGCTTCTGGGGGGTGGGTCCTGTGGCCTGGGCACCTATAATATCCACTGCAGAGTTATTGTAGGAATTAGTGACACGTGGTACTCAATAAATGCCAGTCGCATTGTGTCACAAGATCAGAATCCTAATATTGGCTGTGCATTTTGCTAATGTTCAATATTGTTAATATTGGCAAATATCCTCTTCAGGTACCTTTGCCAAGTCCTTTTCCCACCTCATCCCTCTTGGCCTAAAGCACCCCATACAAGGGGCAGGGTCTCATGTTGTGCTCTGAGGTTCCTTCCAACTCTCAAGTTCAGATTTCAGGGCTCTATGCATTTCTGGATTGAGGACCCTATTCTAGGACCTCTTAATGTCCCAGATTGAGCATGCCAAGAAATATAGGGAAAGCTTTCTGATAATATGGGAGATCTCACAGAATGCCACCACCCCCACCCCCCGACCTACTTGCCCCAAATTACCTGCATCCTCCTTGGCCACCCATGTTGTCTAATTTCCCATCATTCCAAAGAGTCTCACTCTGCTTGTAAGTTCTGTCTCATCCAGGTTTATTTATATTTCAAATGCCCTTGAGAGGGGTAGTATATTTGATATGTGATGGCTCAGTGATTAAAAAAAAAAGAAGTTAAAAGGTGGGATCACCAGGTTCCTCCACAACTGGAGAGTCCTGGGAACTAGTTGAGAAGGAATCAAAGAGGGGTGGAAGTATTGTTGAAAGTGGGGCCCAGGAGGAATGTCTGGTGGAATATGAATCGTGGACCATTCTCAGCATTATCACCACCACTTACAGCCAGCCCACAGCAGTGCGCTCTGCTGGACGCCAGGCAGCACTCAGAGCTTCTTTCCTCCCCATCCTTTCCCACACACCAAAACTTCCCTCTCCTGTGTACCATCATCCAACCATGCAAGGTTCTTTGCTCTCTACCAGGGACTGAAGGTAAATGGGCAGATGGGTTAACCCAAGACGTGGCATGAAGAGCAGCACAAGGCAGTAACAGGATCCTGGGGATTGAACTGGGGGTACACTTGCACTCTATTCCCTCCCCTCGCATGGTCTGGTGGGCCACCACACTATTTGTCACCATGGTCGATTGCAAAAATGAATGGAAGTTTCTCCCTTCCCTGTACTTACTCTCTTACAAAGTGACTTTGCTGCTCCTGCCACCAAGAAGTGAGGTCTTCCTCCACCCCTGGCATCTGAGTTTGGCTACGTGCCTTGCTCTGACTAGTGAGACAAAAGTGATGTAAGCAGTGACTTGAAAAGGGCTGTGCGGTGTGATTATTCCTCTTGCTGCCCTCAGGAAAAGTATAGCCACCAACCTGTGAGCAAGCCTGGGCTAGCCTTCTAGAGGAAGAGAGACAATGGAGTTCAGTTACCCCGTCATCATGCCAGCCAACAGCCAGCCAATCACCAGTCACGTGAGCGAGGCCACCAAACCTCAGCTGACTGCAGACTCACAGGTAAGTTAAGCAAGATCAACAGAGTTGCCCAGCTAAGCCTGACCAGAATTAGCAACTCATAGAGATCATGAACTAAGTACATGGTGTTGTTTTAAACCACTCAGTTTTGGGGTGGTTTGTTATGTGCAGTAGCTAATTGACACAATAGCAAACTTGCATGGTCAGTTGGAGGCAGAGAGGTATGGGCCTGAGTCCTTGGACTGGACTTTACATTTCTCTCTTGGTTGTACCACAGTCTTGGATAAGTCATCACACACACACACACACACACACACACACACACACACAAAAAGCCTCAGTTTCCTTATCTTTAAAATGGAGACAGAGTAATGGCCCCTCTTTGAGCTGTGTTGCCTGTCCCTACATGGCCGCAGAGCATTGCCCATCTTCAACCTTCCAGGTTTCCTGTACTTGTCCCAGAAACCCCTCCTTCCCTCACCCCCACTGAATCCCAGGGGACTCCAAGAGAATGTGTGACTTCCACCACAGCCCAAGCACCCACCCTTCATGGCCAATCTAAGAAGGGTCAGAGGGGTTTGGTATCTGGTGGGTGTGAGTGTGGGAACAGTTTCTAGAAAAATTTATGAAAAGCAAAACACAAGCTTCTCCCCTGGGAAAGTAACAAGGAAACACTCAACCCTAGTTGAAAGAGAAATTTTTAAAGAAGGAAAGTTTATTTAGAGAATAACCAAGCCCCTAAATCAACAAACTGTGGCCTTATCTCTGAGTATGTGGGTCATTCTGATTCTCTCTGCTCTGCTGACCACTCTTGGCCAGACTGGACCTTGGGGCAGAGCCCTTGGGCCCAAGGTGCCTGAGGAGGCAGGGCCCTGGGGACTGAGCCTTGGGTCCTGCCATGTGCTGAGAGCCAGGGGTGGGGAGGACGAAGTGCCAGTAAGTGGGATGCTGCAGGCTGCTCTGCTGGCTTTTATTTTTAAATCTCCTTATCGTTTCTCTGGAGATTTTTTTTTTTTACTGCCTGGGGCTGCATGCTGAAGGAGGTCCAGGCTGTGTGCCACTATCATCCTTCTGTGTCCCCTGGGGCCCCCACCCCACACATCATTGCTCTGTGAAGACAGAGAGATCATAGGCACTGTGCTTGTTTTCAGGAGGTTTTTAGGACTGTCCAAATGCAGGCAGGACTCTTTTAAATAAATCTTATGTTTGAAAAGTTGATAAACCCAAACAGTAGATTCAAGGTGATTATTCCATTTTCTGAAGAATTTGTAGTTTGACAAAAGGACCAGATATTTATTCTCTTTCATGGGATGTAAGCAAGAGCACCTTATTTGGCATTTGAGACTTTAACAAAACTAATCTGGTTTTTGGAGCCGACCTTGGGATTGAAAGCAAGGATCTCAGTTGGCAGCAGCATAAAAGGACAGCGCCTCAGATGCAAAGATCTGAGGGTATCCAAGATCCCTTAAGACAAGGATTCTGGAGCAAGTAGTTGATAGGAAAATGATTCTAGTAAGCACTGGGAAGTGGGGAAGTGACATGGGGAAAGTTAGAGAAAGCAGTCAATACTGCTTATTATTATTATTTATACTGAATATGAATAGATCTATATATTATACAAATATTAAAAGCAATGGTCCAATCCTTCTCTAGCCTACTTATTAGATGAGAACCATTTGATCTTCCAATCTTTTGCAAACCTACTGTATTAATCAGGGGGCAGGTGCAGGAAAATGAAACTCCTTGAACTGTATTAAGCAAAAATGGATTTAATGAAAGAAACTAGGTACTTAGAAAACTTGTGGGAGGACTGAAGGAAACATGACACTCAAAACAACGTTGCTAAACTAGCTCAGCAGAGGAGCTGCTTTCTATGCTACACTCATAGGAACACAAGACCTCACTGATATCAGGGGTCACAAGCCCCCTGTATATGCTTGTTCTAGAGTAAGGGCATGCTCTCTAGACCTCCACCAACAAAACATGGATGCCTTGAACTCTGCCTCTCAACACCCATGAAATTAGTGGCTAGCCACTGGAATATACTGCAGAAAACCCCAGCATCATAAACAGCCAAAGCTTTCTATCCAGAAGAACCAATGGAAGCAGCAGAAAGTTGGCCTCTGTTTTAATCTCGTTCAGAACCCTAGCTTCATGGGAGTCTGACAAATGTGGATTTTGATTTTTCAGCCCTTCTGTATAAAAAGAGCACTAGAAGGAAATTGACATGGATGGTGAGTCCAGGATACTGTATCCCTCCCAGGCGCTTTGTGCCAGATCCTGTACAACACACCTGATATTCAAAGAGGTAGGGGACACAGCCCTGCCCCCCAAATGCTTATAGTCCAATGATGTAGCCTAGAGGTGCAATACAATGGTGCTGTTACCAGTTAAAAGTCAGGACTGAATGATGTAGGGGGAAGATAGGCAGGAAAGGGCCCAAAGCAGGGGGGTGGGCAGTTGCCTCCAGGATGACAAGGAAAAGTTCAGAGAGGGAAAGCAGCTTATATCACTCTTGGAAGGTCAATTAGGGAGAGAGGCTATCTAAGGGGAGGGAGCAGTAGAAGCAAGGGCACAGATGGATAGACAGTCATTTGAGAAACAGAGCTATCTGATATCCAGAGCCAAGGCAGGAGGTGCACAGGGTTGGGGGGGATTGGCTGCAAAGGTGGAGAAAGGTAGACCAAGCAAAGTGTTGCAAGCCATGCAGAAGACCTTAAAGGGTGTGGGACGCCAGTGAATGATTTTAAGCAGAAAAGAAATATAGGCACAACAAGACTGGTATCAGGATCTCTGTAAAGATAAACCAGAATTCCAGAAATCCAAAAGGCTAGACCAGGAGATTCCAGAGAAAGACAAACTAAGAGAACAGGGACAAGACTGAGGGATGGACAGAGCCATAGGGAACCGGGGTCATGCAGGACACTTCTGGTCAAGGGGGGAGTTTTTGCAAGCACAGCTGTGCTTACTGTCTCATCTAGCTGAGTCAAGCTGAGAGGTCACAGGTCAAAGTCAGTGCCCAGTGCAGTTTCACTAAGCAAGAATACCCTCAGGGACTTGTCCCTTCATGGAACCCCTGCCACACCTAAAGTTCTAGAGGTGAGGAATGAATTGGGGAAGAGAGAGAAGGGAAGTAGGACAAAGAGAAGGCAAGAAAAATAAAACCTGTGACTGGATGTGTTTTCAAACCATGCTGACTTGTATCAGGACATAGTCCCAGTTCAGAGCTTAGCCCACATGCCTTCTTTGAGAGCTGACTTTGGCTCCTCAAATCGTGAGTCGTTTCCTGCAGTCCCCTGGGACTTGTACAGAGAACCTTTCAGGGACGTTCACTCCCCAGTCTTTGGGAAGCTTTTTTCCATCCATGAAGAAAGAGATCTGTGCCTTCCTCCTCCATCTTCCCCATCCCACTGTCCAGGAGCTTTTGTCCTTTCTTCACCAAACACCTCTTCAAGCATGCAAGCAGAATGAGCATGCTCCCTAGGAAAAGCATCTGAGATGGAGTTTGGGTGTACTAATCTAATGGGGGAGGGGCATCAGGAGAATGGGAACGAGAGAAGAAAATAGTGCAGAGCACAGAGCCAAGCAAGCATGTGATCTCAGCTGGAGTCTAGCAGAGAGCTCTGGGCATGAATGGCACCACCAAGCAGACATACCTTGAGATAAGAGGGCCAATCTTTTGTACCATGTCAGTTGTTGGTTGACTTTGAGGCAAACAAGTGAAGAGCACAACTGGTCCCATGGGCCTCTTTCACATGGCTGTGGATATGCCATGAATCCAAGGAGATCTTCTGGAACACAACTTCTCCCATCCTCCACCCTCTGACTGAACCAGGGTCTCAGGAACCTGTACTCCCCACAGCAGCTGCTCCACAGAAGAGTTTACTGAACTTGCTCTGTGGTCCCATGAGTATTCAGCTTGGCTGCCCCAAGCACTGGGAGAGATGAGCCTCCCAAGTTGAGAGAGCTCTCAGATAGCTTTACATGGACATGGCTCTTCTGGCTAAGCTGAAGGGTAACCATATGAGCTGCTTCTCCAATTCAGCATATGATATAGAGCACTGCCTTTTTTTTTTTTAATAAAGATTTTATTTATTTATTCATGAGAGACACACAGAGAGAGAGACAGAGAGAGAGAGAGAGAGGCAGAGACACCGGCAGAGGGAGAAGCAGGCTCCATGCAAGGAGCCCGACGTGGGACTCAATCCTGGGTCTCCAGGATCACGCCCTGGGCTGAAGGCAGCGCTAAACCGCTGAGCCACCCGGACAGCCCAGAGCACTTTCTTTCATATTGTCTTAATCATACAGGTCCTATTAGTAGAAGCCCAACATCTCTCTGTTTCAACCAGGCTCCCCCTTGCAAATTTTCTAAGGAACCTGGAGCCTGAATCAGTTTGAAGAGGGTTCATTCTTGCCTCCAGATGATGGAGAGAACTGGAGTCCCACCAATTTCTAGGACTATAACTTCTCATTTTTTGTCAGTGTCCAAGACGGGGCCTTTGCATCTTTGTCCATGGCTGACGGACTTCCCCAGCCCAGATGCAGTGAAGGCCTCATGTTTGGGATCCAAGGCTGAGCCATCTTAGTTTCCAGTCCATGCTCACTCACCAGCTCCCAGAGTTGATCATTATAGAGGGTTCCCAGCTCCACACACACTGGGCAGAACAAGTTTTCCCTCGCCAACTCCTCAATCTTCATACTGAGTCCCATTCTCAGCTTAGTGAATTTCAATTCTGGAACCTCATTGCTCTTCCCCCCACTTGGTCCACCCCCACAGATATCCATAACTTTGAATTTCCAGGAGCAGACACTGAAATCTTTGTTCTTTTCCTCATGAAAGATCTTGAGACCCTTATGCAAATAAATTCTTCTACCAGCCTAGAGCTCTGCATACAAAGAAGCAGTTTTCCCTCAGTTTCACAAAACAAAAGACTTAGGATAGGTACTCTGTAGTCCTCTTCCATGCTGGTCATTAAATGTTCTGGCTCTTCCCTCTTTCTGGCTCAAAATAGAATGAGGGCACTTCTCTGCCCTCTTGTCCAGGTGGGACATGTGATCAGTTCTGGCCAATGAGGTATAAATATAAGTGACACATATCACTAGGGCTGGCTACATAATTTATAGGGCCCAGTGCAAAATAAACATGTGTGTCCCTGGTTTTTAAATTATTAAGAATTTCAAGATGGCAACAGTAGAGCATTAAAACAAGCATGAATGGGTACCTGGGTGGCTTAGTACATTGAGCATCTGACTCTTGATTTCAGCTCCAGTCCTGATCTGAGTGGTGAGATCAAGCCCCCCATCAGGCCCCACACTCAGTGTGGAGTCTGCTTGAGATCCTCTCCATCTCCCTCTGCCCCTCCCCACCTCTCATTCTCTCTCTTTCTCTCTCCCTCTCTCTCTCTCCCCCTCCTCTAAATAAATAAACAAACAAGAAATAAAAATAAAACAGGCATGGAGCCCTTTGACCCTAGACTCCTATACACAGCCTACATGCCCACAAAGCTGGCTCTACATACCACTTGTGAGTTGAAGCTTTCAATTACCTAGGTGACACACTTTCTTTTTCTCCAAAAGACCAACAACACTTAAGACTGTGGCTGCTCCGATAACCTGGGTCCCTGACAGCTGTATGGAGCAGAGATCCTCCCCCTGAACCCAAACTATGATAGACATGTAGCATAGCAGTCAATAAGCCTTTATTGTTGGAGTTGTTTGTTATTGCAGCATAAGTACCCCATCCTACTTGAGGCACACTCTAACTCCAACAATAGGTTTCTACTTGCCATATATTTAGCCCAGTAACACAGCCATTCATTTACCCTTCCTGAGACCACAAAGATAACAGCCTGTCCCATCCTGTCAATCTAGTGACCAGCCAGCAGCTTCACTGGATACAAATCCTTACCTGGTTGTGAACTACTTGCATAACTTTAGCAAGGAGTCTGACCCAGGGTAAGCCCTCAGTAATTGGAATTCTGGACATTCTAAATATCTTAAAGTTTTCCCATCAAAATATCCTTAGACTCTTTTTTTTAAAAGATTTTATTTATTCATTCATGAGAGACACAGGGGGGTGGGCAGAGACACAGGCAGAGGGAGAAGCAGGCTCCATGCAGGGAGCCCAACATGGGACTCGATCCCGGGACTCCAGGATCACGCCCTGGGCCAAAGGCAGATGCTCAACTGCTGAGCCACCCAGGGATCCCTCCTCGGACTCTCACACACATTATAAATGCCAACACAAAGGGTCCTAAACAAGTAGTACCACCTCACATAACTGGAAGTACAGAGCTAGGGGAAGCTCTGGCTCCTTCTCGCAGAGATTCTCTCAGCTCTGTCCTCCTCTGTGGGGCTTTGTTCTCGGGCTAGCCTCTCGAGGCGGCAAAATGGTGCCCAGCAGGAACAGGGGCAGTGCACTTCTTTGTTCAAAGTAGTGGAAAACACAAAGAACCTTTCATTTAACCTTAAAAGTCCTTCTCTTCAGCCTCATTCGACGGAGCTAGGTCATGTATCCATTCCTGGACCAATAACAATTGCTAGGGGAATGCCAAGTGCTGTTTGTTTCATTCATCAACATTTATTGAGCATCTGTTGAGTGTTGGGCATTATTCTAAATTCTGTGATTATAGGAGCTTAAAGCTGGCTTCTGGAAATATATATTAAGAGAGGTAGGACACTTTAAAAAAAAAAAAAAAAAAAAAAAGGGATCCCTGGGTGGCGCAGCGGTTTGGCGCCTGCCTTTGGCCCAGGGCGCGATCCTGGAGACTCGGGATCGAATCCCACGTCGGGCTCCCTGCATGGAGCCTGCTTCTCCCTCTGCCTGTGTCTCTGCCTCTCTCTCTCTCTCTCTCTCTGTGACTATCATGAATAAATAAATAAAATCTTTAAAAAAAAAAAAAAAGAGAGGTAGGACAGACTTTCCATAAGTGGCTTAGACTAGTCAGAACTACCCCCACCCCCTTTCTATTCCCAGCTGGGGCTTAGATGTGCTTTCTTTACTGACATGGACTGGGGAAGTGGGACTGGGGGGCAGGCCACCAGCACAATCTCGGGGTTCTTCCCGGGAATGGAAGAGGGAGTGGACGCTGAGTAGACAACCAACTGCGATTACTCTTTTTTCTGAAAAGATTTATTTTGTGAGGCATGTCAAGACCTAACTTTGCAGTGAAACAGCCTTTTGCATAAATGGCAAACAGGAATGTCAATAGTGTGAACTCTTGTAACATTTTCACAATTATGTAGGAAAAGCCATAAAAATTTTATATCTAAGTGATTTTATACCTAGTGATTCCAACTCCCCAAATTTGCTAACCAGTTGCCATAGCTCTTTCTCAGATCAAAGCCAAATTCCCCCCTTAACAGGCAGTCACACTTCACTGCTGTACCACCCTCACTTCCACCAGCCAAGCCCTTAATACACCTGCACTCCTCTTCCCTTCCTTTCTGCCTTGTCCCTAAACAATCTCTTCAGGGCTCCTACTTGCTTCAAGGTTTGGCCATGACACCAACCTCAAGATCCAGGGCTCTTGGTCTCCATTTCTAAAGGGACCATTACTGATCTTAATTATTTCAGTGTGGAACTAATACCCACTCATAGAAAATATGAAAAGATAGAACAGTCGAGTGAATAAAAATCATTATCCACATCCAGCCAATATTTTAGTTTATATTCTTTCAGTCTTTCTCTGTATTTTTAACAGTTGAGATTATGGCGCATATATGCTATGTCTTGACTTTTATGTCATATTTATGCAATACAACATTCCCCATATTTTCACAAAACCTTTATAAAGATTTTATGCTTTAATGATAATCTGTCCTCAGATAGTCTGTAGTTCATTCAGTCTTTCCCTTTCTGTTGAATTTGTTTCCAGTTTGTTGCTACTATAAAGATGATGAACATTTCATACAAGAGCCTTTTACCAAATTGCCTCCTTGAAATAGGTTCCTAGATCCAGAATGACTAAATCATTAGATATAAAATTTGTATAGTTTTTCCCATGTATTGTGAAAATGTTGCAAAAGAGGTTGCACTATTGACATTCCTGTTTACAATTTATGTAAAAAGCCGTTTTATTGCATGCATTAGCTTCCTATTGCTACTGCAACAAATTAGCACACATTTAGGGGCTTAAAGCAACACAGATGTGTTCCCTTATAGTTCTGGAGACCAGAAGTCCAAAATCAGTTTGAATGGGATAAAGTCTAGGTGACAGCCACACTGGAAGCTCTAGAGGAAAATCCATTTTCTTTGCCTTTCCCAGCTTTTGGAGGCCACTTACATTCCTTGGCATGTGACCCCTTGCCTTGAATTACTCCAGTCCCTTTCCTCCATCAGCACATCTCCTACTTCTCTTCTGCAGACAAACCTCTCTGCCTCCCTCTTATAAGGACATTTGGGATTACACTTAAGGCCAATTTGAATAATCCAGGATAATGTCAAAATCCTTACTTTAATCACATTTGCAACACCCCTTTTACCCTATTAGATAACATTTGAAGGCTCCAGGGCTTAGGACATGGATCTCTTTGGAGGTTACTACTCAGCCTACCACACTACACTCTTGCCCACATCAAGTACTCCTGTTTTTATTTTACTTTGGACTAATTTGATAGGCAGGACATTAAAATACCAATGATGAGTGAGTTTGCATTTTATTATTTTAGCCATTTATAATTTCCTCTCTTATGACTTATCTGCTCACTCATGTGCCTGTTGAGATATTAATATTATGCTTACCTAATTCAAAATTATTTTTACACATTAAGAATATCGACCCTTGGTTCGGTTTATGTGTGTTGCCAATATTTTAATGCCTGTGTGCTTTCAGCAGCTATTTTTTTTCTTTTATATCTATTTTGCAATTTGTGTTTTCGTTTACATAGAGGAAGGTTTTCTCTGTTGGGGGTACAGTTCTGAGTTTCAACAAATGCACAGAGTTAATTGAACTGCCCTCTCTCTGGATATTGATGATGTGCACACCTTCCATTACTATCTTGATTTTTGTTTAATTATGATGGGGTGGGAACAGGAGGAACTAGAGACAGAAATTTTTAATGTTGTATAATAAAATTTGTAACTTTTATTACTTCTTCCAACTTTTTTAACCTGATTAAGTATTCCCCGTCTAGAGATTCCTTCATGCTTTTATGGTCTTTTTTGTATTATATTTGGTTCTTTAATCCATTGAAATTTATGTCGGTGTACAGTAAGATGAGACTCTAAATTGATTTTTCCCTCAAGTTATAAAACTATTGTCCCAGCACCATTTATTGAATAATCCATTTCTTCCCTACTGCTCTATGAGTCCTCCCCAAGGAGACATTTAAAGGTATAATTTCAGGAGGCTAAATAAACTCTTATAGTTTTTTTAATTGAATTTCTTGTCCTAAAATACAAAAGAAACATATGCTAAATTAAAGAATATTTATATTAATTTTTAACATATCCCGGATTTCCGTTCCCAAAATAAATTAAAAGTAGTTGGTTGTTTTAAGTCATTAGTTTTTTCTTCAGCTTTATAGTAGAGCTAAGTGAAAAAGTGACAAGTTTAGACAACAAACTAGTGGTTATCCGTGGAGTCTCAAATAACTTCTGTGTAAAATTTTGTAATTGATGATGGTTGAGGCATGTGTGTGTGTGTTGTTTGCTTAAGCTCTTGCTTCTCAAACCATGATCCCCCAACCAGCAACATCAGCCTCAACTGACAACTCTTAGGAAGTTAGGATCTCAAGCCCCACCTCAACTTAATGAATGGGGATGTGTGCATTTTAACAAGACCCCAGGTGCAAGATCTCATATGCATGCTAAAGTCTGAGAAGCACTGGCTTTGGCATGGCCTTACTGCTTAATTTGGCTAGGGCTTCCATTTTGTTATTAAATTCTGTCTGCAAAGCAAAGTCTTTTAACCATGGCAAAGAAACAGAGACCCACCCAGGTAACTACATTCAAGGGAACCAAGAAACATCAAGGCAGCTCCAGGGACTGAGTTGTATGGTGTTCCTCTCAACCTGGAGAATTCTCTGTTCATCACTTCTGTTCTCCATCATGAATGCAACTCTGCCACTGACCTATCTTCTTATTTTAAAATCACAGTCTTGTCCATGACATTCATCATTTGAGCACTAAAACCAATCAGATAGAAACATTTCATCTACTTCTTTTGCCATGGTCCTTCTCCCCTTGCCCTGTGTGTTTGATTCTTAAGCCCAGTCCCTGGGCACTCTTGTCTTCACTCCACATGTAGGTTAATGTCTCAGCTACTCTAAGCTGCTTCCATATCAAGGACATAAGAGCAAGCTTTCCAGGTGGCTGGGGAGGGCAGAAGCTGATACTTCCAACAGCTCATCTCAGACCTGGCCTCTGCTCTCTCCATGCCAGCATTCAGGAGTCATTTTGGCCAAATAGGACACAATGGCTAGTGACCATTTACTGAGCATCTGCCAAGCTGAAGGAAAGACAGGAGATCTAGTCCCCACCCTTGGAGAGTTCACCATCTGCTATGAAGATAAACCAACCTACAGTGAACAGAAATGCATTTACAGACAAATAGTTTTACTTAAAAGTAGTTAGAAAGGAAAGATCAGGAAGTCTAGCCAGAGTGTTTACCTTAACATTACAATGCTCACAAATAAACTGGTAAAGTCCCACCCTTCAGCTAGCTCATTCATTTTACATGTTAGTTCATTCATTCAGCAACACGTGCTGAGCACTCAGTGTCATTTAATCTTGATGATACTGAGAAGCAGACATGATTATTCCATTTTACAGATCAGGAAACTGAAACCTAAAGAGGCAAAATGACTTGCTCAAAGCCACACATTGTAATAAACCTCAGCCCAAGTCTCAGCAGGATAAGTGACAACAAGCACAGGGACAGAGGAGTCAGAGGGCTATAGAAATCCCAGTGATAGGACTGGGATTCAGACTTAGGGCTGCTGTCTGATTCCCAAGCTCCCACTCTCAGCTGTTGTACCCTTGGCTCCTTATCTGGGCTGGGATTCAAAATAACAGGGAAAGAGGGCACTCCTGGAAGGGAGTAGGTTAAGAAAGCTTGCTATTGGAAAAATAGGAGATACTTTCTCCAGCTAGATTAACAGCTACACTTGAGCACTTACTGACTCCTATACAAGAATCTGGGAGGTAATAGACATTGGGGCTATTTGTATGGATCTGAAGTCCAAGTTAAAATGGTGAGAACTTGCTTGTGAGTCCCGCCAGCTTAGGGTGGAGGCCCACAAACTCCTTGGGACTTCCTTGGGGGGTGAGGGATGGGAAGAGAGGAGGAGGGGGACCCAGCCTACACAGGTGAGCTTTGGCAGGGATGAGGGTCCTCCCATGCTAAGTCCAGTCTCTTAGCCAAGGACAGAGCTGGATGAAAGGCAGAGGCAAGATCAAGCTGTATTATAACAAACCTCAGCCCAAGTTTCAGCAGGGGAAGTGATAACCAACATATGGACAGAAGGCCATAGAAAGACCTCACATGGACCCAGAATCCTCATCTTCTCTGGGATTACAAAGGTTCATGAGCCCCTTGCCCATATACCCTAATACATCTAAGGAAGAAGAGGTGAGGTAGCTGAAGGTGGAAGCAATTTTATCCCAAAGATCTCAAGCATTAGTAAAAGAGACTGGCTAAAATATTGTATCATAGTAAGTTCTAAAACAGGGGTGGGGGGGGATCAGCTTCCTTCAACCATTACTGCATAGACGGGGGTTCATATACAACAACAGCAGAGTGATTACAGACAAACCACTTTTTTCCTGATAAGTGAGTTGCTGGGGAATGTTTTATAAATCTGCCACACACACACACACATATTAAGGTCACATCTAATGCAGGGATTGGTCTCTAAAGAAAGGTGAAATCATATCCAGTGTTTTAAATGCTGTTTAAAGTCCCTTCAGAGGTCAAAACACTGGCAACCAGCCTAGTCAAACTCTGGAATAGGAAGCTGGTTCTACAATAGAGCACTGGAAAGAAAAATGTACATCTTTAAACCTTCCACTTGCTGTTGAGTGGCTGGATCCCAGGAGAGGTCATGAGGATCTGAAGGTCACTGAAGGCCAGCAGGGCAAGTGTTCCCATTATGACAGGGAACACTGTCATGGAAGAAGGAGGAAATGACATCTCTGTTATGAGTGTGATATCCTCATAGAAGATGAGCCCAGAGGTTCCTGGCACTGACAGCATCCCACAGGCTGAGAAGAAAGTGTCCTTGCAAGGAAGTTTCTGCTCCTACAGACATTTATAAATAAGTTCAACAGCCATCTGCCTTGACTGCTTTGACCAACCTGCTGTCTGATCAAGAAGGCATGAAACAAGAGGTCCAGCCTACGCTTCTCCCAGCCCACATATCACAGTTAACTTCCATCTCTCCACTGTAGTGTCTGTGTTCCCTGCAGCACCGATCCGAGCAGCAGACATCGCCTACTCTTCTTCTCCTGGAACTAAGGTGCTGGAGCTCCACATTTAACACCGGAAAGGAAAGGAAAGCAAAACGTGACTATCATCTTCCACTGATGTAAGAGTCATGGTCTTCCCCCTTCATCCATGTTTTTCTCTAACAAACAAAGTCTTGCTGCACGAAGAGCGAATTGCTGAGGGCATCAGAAAAAAAGGATCTGCCAGAGATTAATCAGATTCTTCTATTCTATAGGGATTCTAGAAGCAGGAGGGGCTCCACTGGACTATGTAAATCTCTGGGGCTCAGGGGTAATTCAGCCCAAAGAAAGATACTGGACTGCCATTAATCTGGGTAGGTAAAGACTAAGGCTTAATTTAAATGCTAAAGAGACATAGTCTTACTTGTGCTCTCAGACCAAGCAATGAGTCTTACCCATTATAATATTATTGTGTTATCTCTGTAGATCAAAGCTCAGGAGCAGCCCTAGGAGCTCCAGACTTTCTCAAGGTTGAAATTCACTCATTCATTCAACAAATATTCTGTGTTTGGCACGAAGATTATAGTATTCAACAACAACAACAAATTGCTGTATCTCAAGAAGGTTATATACTGGCAAAGAGATAAACAATAAGCCAATTATTTTACTTTTATATGCAATTAATACATCAAAGGGATGAATAAAATAGAGTAAGGCACTAGAGAGTGCCAATAGGGGGTGATATTTTATACGAATGGTCAAGACCATTCGTTCTGAGTAAGAATTCCACATGAGTGAGGATTGAATCAAGCTGACATCTAAGGAAAAACATTCCAGGCAGAGGGAACAGCACATGCAAAGGCCCTGAGGTGTGACCTTTCTTGGAAGGTTCAGAAAACAGCAAGAGGGAAGTGTGGCTGGATGAAAGTGGGCAGAGAACAGTAGATGCTCAAGTCAAAGTGGTGAAGAAAGCCAACCCCTGCCTTGTGTATCATGGAAAGGCTCCATATTTAACTCAGAATGAGATGAGGACCTTTGATGGGTTTTGAGCAAAGAGGAGTTTATATACTGATGTGGCCTACAAGTTTAGAAAGATAAATCTGCTTCTAGTAAGGAAAACTATATTGGCAATCATGAGACCTGTGGGGAAGCTATTGCACTCATCAGGGAAAGAGAAGATAGTGGCTCAAGCTAGGGTGGTGGCAGTGGAGAGGTAAGAGGTGCTCAGATTTTGGATGTATCATGAAAGTTGAGCCAATTAGTTTTGCCACCATATTGGATTTGAAGGATGAGAGAAAGAAGGGGATCAAAGATAACTTCAAGATCAAGCTAGACTTCAGTTTTTAAGAAGGGCAAATATTGATTTATTCCAATTTCCAAAGAGCCCTGGAGAAGGTTGGCCAGCCCAGCAGGTTTTCCACCAAGAAAGAAGATTGAACCAATGGCTTAGGGGCAATCCCAATGAGAAGGGTCCTCTGGAAGGAGGTATTGCTCAAGGAGATATGGCCTCAGCAGCATGGGAAATGGCTGTGGGATGAGAGATAGGATTACTTTCATAGTTTTCCAAACCTTTCCTAAAATTACCAAACTATCAAAATGCTGTATGTGATCAGATCTCTGTGGCTATGGGCTTTGTGCCCAGTCTTCTGTTGGGAATTTGAAGACATTGGTAGGAAGTCTCTGGATTCTCAGCAACCATAAAATTGGGGATTCTGGCCAAATTTAGCCAGATACCCCCAGCACAGGTCCCTGCCTGGTAACATCAGAGTTCTGAAAAATATTTATGCAAGTGTTTTATTAGGGAGTCTTATCTTCTCACCAAACTGGCAGCGCTCTTGAAGGCAGTGATGACTTTATACTCATTTAGATGCTCCGGGACTTACTCAAGCTCCATACAGAGCCCTCAAACTGAATCTGATTACATTAGATTAACTTGGATTCCATAATGCTTATGGAAATTTTGGCTTAGAGTCCAGTTCCTTCATTATCTTTGTTTGGGATCTCCCAAAAGCAGGCTGTGAGACAAGAATTGCTATGCAAGAGGTTTATTTAGTAGATGATCTAGAACACCTGGGTGGCTCAGCGGTTGAGCATCTGCCTTCTGCTCAGGGTGTGATCCCGGAGTTCCGGGATCAGGTCCCACATCAGGCTCCCTGCAAGGAGTCTGCTTCTCCCTCTGGTTATGTCTCTGCCTTCTTTCTGTGTCTCTCATGAATAAATAAATAAAATCTTTTAAAAAATAAAAAGGAGATGATCTCAGGCAGCACCAAGAGAGGAGTGAGAAAGTAAGACAAGGCAGGGAAGGCAGCCCATGAAGGGGCATCAGTGAACAGGTCACCACGTTGAAAAGCTGGGAGCTCACTTATGCTGAAGAATTCTTAGGGACTGTATAGAACACATCAAGGTGTCCCACATAAGGGAGAGGAAGCTAGTGTTTATCCACCAACTTCTATCTGTCATTAGTTCAGGGTTACTTCCAGGACTCCTAAGCCCCAGTATTCCAGCCTTCCCTACACAAGGAGATTCCAAAAACTAGGAAATATCCTCAGTCTCAAGTGCTTGTGAGCAGAAAGCTATAGGTAGGAAAGGGAATAGTGAGTGCCAAAGAGATAACATGGGCAAGGCATCAATAGCAATCACAAAACTAATTTTCTTCCTTTTAAGTGATAAGGAAAATGCTGGCTCCCAGAAAAACTAAAAAGGATGGTTTCATCAATTCTCTCTCTCTCTCTCTCTCTCTCTCACACACACACACACACACACACACACACACACACACACACATTCTCTCTCTCTTTCCATTCTCTGCTCTCCTTGGTGTTGGTTTCACTTGAGCAACTCTTCATGTCTTCATGGGTCAACGGCAACAAGACCTAACATCATCTAACATCATCCTCACATCCAGAAATCCCAGAAGAAAGAACTTAATCTTCCCAAAATATTCAACAAATGTCTCATTGGACCAGCCTGAGTCATTTGCCCATAACAGAGAGGTGTCATGGACTTGAAATAAGCTTACTTAAAAGTCCAGGATTGTGAACCCTACCCCCAGAACCTTAGGGAATAATAATACATAATGTGAGAAATCAAAGGCCTATACAGGGGTAGAGATTTGCTCAAAATCACACAGCCACTGTGGGCAATGAATAAGAGAATGACAAACCACCCAACAGAAAAATGGGCAAAAGTTTTGAACAAGCTTGTTTTGAACAAACGCTTCACTACAGAGATATCCAAATAGTCAACAAACATGAGTATGAGTTGCCCAACCTGATTAGTCATAAGGAAAATGGAAATTAAAACCATAATGTGGGGCAGCCCAGGTGGCTCAGCAGTTTAGCACCACCTTCAGCCCAGGGCCTAATCCTGGAGACCTGAGATCAAGTCCCACGTCAGGCCTTCCTGCATGGAGCCTGCTTCTCCCTCTGCCTGTGTCTCTGCCTCTGTGTGTGTGTGTGTGTGTGTGTGTGTGTCTCATGAATAAATAAATACAATCTTAAAAATAAATAAATAAATAAATAAATAAATAAATAAATAAATAAATAAATAAATAAATAAAACCATAATGTGATATCATTACATAACCACCAGGATGGGAAGATGAAAAATACAAAAAGTATCAAGTATTGGCAAGAATACAGAGCAATTGGAAATTTCATTCATTGCTAGTGAGAGTGAGGTTGCTGAAAATATTTTGGAAAACTACTTTGTAGTATCTAAAAATACTAAATAGATGCCTACTCTGTGGCCCAGCAATCCCACTCCTTGGGGTATGTGCAATGGAAACGCAAGCATTTATCTGTCAAGACATGCACAAGAATGCAGTAGCAGCTTTATTCTTAACAGCTAAAAACTGGTAACAATTCATACATACATCCAAAGCAGAATGAACAAATAAACCATGGTATAGCAATAAAATGAAATACTATACAGCAATGAAAAAGAATGGCCTGTTGTTACACACGATATGGATAAATTTCACATATGTAATGTTGAAGGGAAAATGAAAGACACGAAAGAATATGCACTGAATAATTCCATTTATTTGACTTTCAAGAACTGGCAAAATTAATCTATGCTGTTAAAAGTCAGGATAGTGGCTATCCTTGAGGAGGTAGTGGCTAGGAAAAGAGCACAGGGTAGGGGCTTTGCAGTACACTTTTGTTCACTTTCCAGAGTGAATGAGAGTTCAATTTTTTTTTAATTTCATGAAAGACAAAAAAATTATCCATCCTGTTAATGAAAGAACCAGAATTAGTAAAAACAAGGCCTTTCTCTCCCAATCAGAAGATTTTTTTACCAAACAAATTCCTCAGCACGTCTTCAGGGTCCAACAACCAGCCCCAACAAAGCTGATTGTTTCTGTGTTGTACTTCATTAGAGAATGGAGTCCCATTGCCTCTCTCATCCTTAGCCATGTATGAAGGCAGCTTCCCAGCCTGGCCTGGATCTTTCCTTTGGCAGCTTTACTACCCTTCCTGCTCTGGGTAGGAGGTAGCTGCCAGGATTCCAGGCTCCCTTTTCACCAGCTCTTTCTCTTCTGGAATTTCCTTGAGCCAAATGTTCTTTGAGTCTTTGGCTGGTCTTGCTGAGCTTTTTCCAACTCCTGTTTAATTCCTTCAATGGGTAAAAGTGTTCCAGATTCAGGGTGAACAGATGGATGCATGAGAAATGAAATTCACATAGTCACGAAGGCCTTTGGTACTCTTTGCCAAGGTCACATTATAGAATCACCTAGAATTCAAGCCCTAGGAGAGCTTCTACCCCATAGGATATTTGGGATTATGTGCCCTCAGAGCTCCAGCTATGAGTTGGCTGCACTCAAGGACCCACTTCCTCTTTGCTAGTCTCCTTGAAGTGACAGCATCTGTTTCTGGAGCAATATCTGAAATTGGATGTATAGGTTAGTCTAATGGCTTGGGGGTAGTGGGGGAATCAGCCTAGGGCAAGTATGGGGTTTTTTTCTGAAGCCAGGACTGGAGGTAAATCTGAGATGGGGTTAGAGGTCCATCCATGACCCCAAAGGGTAGGTCATAACCACCAATTCAAGTTTCTCTTGGTGGGGAACAGATCAAGTACTGTGTCAGGACAAAGGTATGCAGATGCCTTGGCAAAAGGTACCCAAGCAGCCTCTCAGACTCAGAAAGAAGATGTGGGTTTTGGCTGGCAAAAGTGGTACTTTCTCCCAATATCCAAACTACTTTGTAGTAAACTTTCCAGTCAAAGCACGTCTTTTGGCAATGCTCAGGGCCTAACAAGCTTCAGGGTCACTGCAAGTTCATCAATCTCTCTCTTCTTTAGCAAAGAGCTTACACTGAGAAACTCTGCTTCCCATGCCCACCTGATCCTTCCCTTGACCTCAGACCTACCCCTAAGTACAACACCTCAGGTCCACCTGGCCCCTAACACTCATGGTCTCCCAGCCCTCATAGGCACGTGACCTCCAACAATCTCAGAATGCTTCACAGACCTATACCTACTTGATCTCATGTTGAGGTCACCCACATGGTTTGGATGACCCTGAATGCACACTTTGAGAAAAGGATTTGAGTGCAAGTTTAATCTGGGGAGAAGTGACTGTAGGAAATACTCATGAGAGAGTTGAGAACTGAAAAAATAAGAGAAAGCAGCCCCAAAACGGGAGTACATTTTCCAGCAAGTTACCCCTGTGGGCTTCTGGAGCTGTTCCTCTGAGCAAGGCTGGGAACAAGTCTGGCTGTGTATAAAGCTGGCAAGGCAGGTCCAACCCTGGGAGAACACCCAGCATACCCTTCAAAGTGATCTCACCTGAAGATGAGGAAGTGGCCAACTGCCAAAGGGTCCTTCCTGCTCTGTAGTTCATTGTGGGGGTATGTGTGTTAGTCTAATGTATGCAAGAAGAGGTGATACACACCTCTTCTTGCCCTACATACAGGCCGTACACACTCCCCAGCCAGAAAAGGAAGTCCTGGTGCTTGTTCACCACAAGCAGCTTTAGGGTACAGAGTGAATGCTGCAGAGATGTGTGCAGGGCACCAACAGCATCTGCTATCATCCTCATAATCCTATCGCCAACTCCCATCACAGCAGTGTTCACAGAGGACTGATCAAGAACTTGACCCTGTGCATGGCTGTGCCATGTGGACAGAGAAGAAACTCAAGCCCCAGCCTTGGGCAGACAAAGCTCACGCCTGCAGCAAGAGCCAACACTCAACCAGATGGCAAATAGCCCCTGGCCTGACAAGTGACCCTTGCGCACATACACTATGAAGGAGCAAGGGTAGGAAGAAGACCCAGTGGAGGTGCAACCACAACCAAGCCTTGATTAATACACAGGAACTGGGCAGGCAAAAGGTGAAAAGTGGGCTTGCAGGCCCAGAAGGGGTGAGGGGGTGAGCAAGGCTGGGAATGAGTATACAGCTAGCTGTGTGTAGGGCTGGCAAGGCAGGTCCCAAACGGTCTAATCCATCAGCCAAATGTTCATTAGCTCCCACTGCACACATGGTGTGGAAAGCCGGAATGTTAGTTTGATTAATTATGCATTCTGTATGGTTATAATTATTTATGGATTAGAGGGTAAAGAATTATCAGGTGGCACTGGAATGGCAAGAATTCGGGAAGTTAGCTCAGATGAAATAAGTAATAGGGATCCATGGAAGCTGGTTGAGCAGGGGAGTGGCCTGATGAAGGAGTTATTCACATTTATGGCTGTGCCCCACCCCCACCAGGGGGACGTCAAGCGGCTTCCGGTGCCTGTGTATTCCTGGTAGAGGGTCTCCTTCCATCCTCCAGTGAGCTCTCATAGCTGGTTTCCCTCAGCCCCAGCCAGCAGGCCTACCTGAGTGCACTATCTGACAGGGGAGGGGCTCCCCTGAGCAGAGAGCACACTGGAAGTGCCTGGGAATTAGCTCCTCAGCAGCAACCCTCACCCAGTGAAGTGGGGGTGGGGGTGGGGGATATTGGGGACTGTACTCCAGCTTCCTCACTCCTCACCCCTCAGGGGACATTCAAGCAGGACAGTTTCCAGAGGGCCCACACTAACCCATTAATGTGCCTTCCACTAGTGTTTCCTCCCTTCCCTGTCTGACATCCCTACTCCACAGAGTGACTCCTGGGACTATCTCCCAAATAACCCCCTTGGGTCCAAATTGTTCTCAGGGTCAGGTTACAACACATGGCACTAGACAGAGAAAACGTGTGTGGTGTTCACATATGAAAATTGCCTATGAGTAGGAATGTTTAATAATCTTTCTTTGGATCTGAGAGGACTGGTGGGGAATTTAATAGCAGGTAAAGCAGGGTTGAAGGCAGAGAACACTGGGGGGTAGTCACATATTTTCTTGGCCCTTTTTGATGAAGCAAAAGTGTAAAAATGCAAAGTTATCCATAAATCACCATGTTAAGGGAAGAGCATCTTAAACAGAACACTTAAATTGTCCAGGGCACCAAATCAGACTGCTCATTGAGGCAAAGCATAAATGCCAGAGGCAGATGCAGCACCTGTCCCAATTCTGTCTGGCCTCAGACTCCCTTCCTGTCTCCCCAGCACCCATCTCCGCTCATGCAGTCACTCAGTTCCCTAGCCACAAGACCAGGGAAAGAGATACTGATAGTGTCCTGTTGAAGGCACCCCCCTTGCCACTGCCACATCCCACACCCAGCTGCCAGCACCCACCTGCTCTCCGGCCACTACAGTCTGCTATGCAGCCTACAAATGCCCCAGGATCAGCTCTCAGTCACCACTGGAGTTGCTGGATAACTATGCAGCATTCCCCATGGTTGGGGTAACCTTAAGGCATGCGCTCTACATTGCCTCCCAGGGGGTTCCTGTGGAACTGAGCTCACTGCCCATGGTGGGCTAGACTAGACTGAAATGCTTCCTGCATGGGTTGACTTCCCTTCTCAGTGTTTCTTTCCCCTTTCCTCAGATCACCTCCCAAGTAAGATACTTGTACTCACATGCTCATTTGGCATCTTCTTCTTGGGGAACCCAACATAAGGTAAGAGTGGGCAGGTCCTCTCTTCTCTCTGAGTCTGTAGTCCAGGGTATAATATCTTCTGTCCTCTCAAATGAGGGTGCATAGGACAAGATGAAATTCATTCAACACTTGAACACAGTAGGAGAAGCATCAACATTCATTTGATGATGATAATAATTAAAAGTTTGCTGTGAGAACATCATAGCTATAGCTTCTCAAGTGCTTTGTACAAGTCAAGAATTTGTTCCTCTCATTTGAACTGGATGGCCATCCAATGAGGTGAGGTTTATTATCCCAATTCACAGCTGAAGATATTGAGGTTCAAAGAGCTTAAGGAACTTGCTCAAGGTCACAAGGGAAGTGATAGTGCCAGGATTTAGATTCCACTTGACCCCAAACTCTGTTCTCATGACCCTATGCAAAACTCTCTCCAAATAAAAAAGTATCATCTTTAAATCTAATGTTGGCTGTATGTTGAATTTGGGGGAATTACCTTTTCCTACCTTGGAAATTCCTATTTGCCTTCAACATTCAGCTCAGGTTTCATTTCATCATGGAAACATTTTCTGCTCCCCTCCCCAGCAACACTGGGCTAAATGCTCGGACCCCCACTGGACTCTACAGACATACCTCAAACCCTGCTGTGATTCTCCATTTACTTCACTGCCTATACTCCTCTCCCTGCCTAGCTCTATACGCTGAGAGTATAGCTTGGAACATGAGACATGGGGCCTCCCTCTCTTCAAGAAGGTTTCTAATCACATGTGCCAAAGGCCTCAGGCCCCTCAGGATACCACAAAGCATTATTATTAATAATAATAATAACAACTCAATAAAGAAATGACTATCATGAGGACACAATGTCTCCCTACACATCTTGGTCAGGAGAAAAGGAGAAAGGATCATTTATTCAACAAGCCCCTTAGCTTTTCTGGGGCTTTTTTTCCTCATCTGGTCTCAATGATCCCCACAGCCTTCCACCTCTGACAAGGGGTGATCCTAGAGATATCCTAGTGCCTGCATTAGTGCCTGCATTAGGACATTAGGACATTTCAGGAGGGATTAGGAGTTTAAGATACCCTCTAAGGACTTATTCTAAGGTCAGGAAGGCAAGGCTCTGAGACATGATGACAAATGACAATATGCGCCAAGTGTCCAATTGATTCAGACTGAGGGGAAGTTAGAAAAAGAATGAGTCAGAGACATTGCTTTGTCTTCCCCTGTGATAAGAATTCCTGTGAATGGTGGGGGGAATGGTGGGTCCTGGCAGGTGGTGAAGAAATGAGAGTAGGGAGAGGGCCAGGCAAGGATATGAAATCAACCAAAGTGCCAGGAGGCTAACTTTGGTTCAGTACTACAGAAGGTTACTTCAGGAACAGGGGAGCTGGGGTATTGATACGCCTACATCTGTCAGTCATTAGTTAAGAGCTGCCCCCAGGGTGTAAATTTCCAACTTTACTTTTGCAAGGTGGGCTCCAGCACCAGGGAGCCTAGAAAATGTAGTTCTCTACAATCTAGAGCAGAGAAGGGAGAAGGATAAGAAATGAATCTGTAAGCAAACCAATGATAGGCATGTCTGATGACTTAGGACTCAGTCTTAGAGTTTGAGATGCTGTTCCCAATTTCTATTTCATGTTTTCAAAAAATAACTCAAAGTTACCCAGTGAGTTCTTAGAATTTCTTGAATTTAGAACCTGATTGCCTATGGTTATGAGATTCCAACATAAATGCCATTCTTTGCAATAGGACAGCTGGCTCAGCCAGGTGGTACGCACCCAGGAACATCCAGCCCCAGAATTTTCAGTTCTCTGAAGTCTCAAGGCCTGGCTTCTTGCCTTGAAAAGGGGACCAGGAAAAGATGTTTCATGCGGAGACAGCTAGAGAATATGGCTGATTATTGAAGAAAAACCAAGATAGACTTTTTTAAAATTTTTTTATTTATTCATGATACAGAAAGAGAAAGAGAGAGAGGTGGAGACACAGGCAGAGGGAGAAGCAGGCTCCATGCAGGGAGCCCGACGTGGGACTCGATCCCAGGACTCCAGGATCATGCCCTGGGCCAAAGGCAGGCGCTGAACCGCTGAGCCACCCAGGGATCCCTCCAAGTTAGACTTTTATGGTAACAAAAAAAGTGGGCCTTGCTAAAGCTTTTCTAAAAATTATTAAAACCAAAGAAATGTCTGGGTTTTTACTGAGTTCTTTTGGAGCATCAATTTCCTAGGATGCAAAGCAACCTGGTATCTCTACACTAACAGCATACTAGGAAAAGAAAAACTGAGAGTAGGAAGTAGGGAGCCAGAGGAGCCTGAGCAAACCCAAGACTGCTTGGAGTCCCTACAGACAATGGGCCTTGCTCACCTGCCATGCTGGTTACCCCGGGAAGCCCATGTCTGTCATGAATTGTGTCATGGGATTTGGCCCCACCTTCCAAAGACCTAGCTCTGGAGAGTGATGGCAGGGCACAGGTGAAAGGCAGGGGCTCCCAGTACATCCACAGGGTCTTCGATCTCTACCCCTGCAGGGTCTCCTGATGCCTTCAAGCAAACAGAGAGCCACTGCTTTCATTCACTTCTAAACCTTGCTCAACCCAAAGTCCCAGGCCAACTTTAGGGCATTTCCCCCACCTCCATCATCTGCAGACCCCACCTTCAGGCCTCAGAGTCCCAAAGCTGTTGACCCCTCTGCCACACATCCTTACCCAGTCCTGTTCATTGAGAAATGGCCCAGACATTAATCAGTTCTTCCTTCTTCCCCATCATTAAAGTACAGTGGTCCAGGAAACAGTGACCTATAAACTCTGTTACTGGGATGTTTGAGAGTGATAACATCTTGATATGATCCTTCTTCATCTTTGCCTGGAGATACAAGACCTAGGCCAAAGAAATGATGTGGTAATGGCAGGACTCCAAACATACAACAGGCTCTCTCTCTCTCCCATTGGAGAGATATTTCGGGATGAGGAAGCCCCTCTGGAATAATCAGTCACCAGGTCCAAGGGTTCTAGAACTGGAATAGTGTAGGAAGTACAGCTCCATTTTAAATCTTCCACAAGTTCTCTGGACACAGCACAGATGCTCCCTTGGCACCCAGGCACATGGAGCTATAGATGCTGAATCAGAGGGCTCTGCAATAAGGAGAGGCGGGATGGAGACCAGATGTCCAACATCATTGCCAGCTGATCAACTAGTAATTAGTGCAAAAATTCCTTTTCCTCAGTTCTTAGTGACTTTTTATTCAGATTAAAATCAAGTCAAGGCCAGTTGCAAGAATATCTCTTTATGATCCCAGAGCAGGCAAGTCCTTGGAAGTGAATAGCCAGAAAAAAATTATTATCTTTATGTTCTGCTTGCAAGCCAAGTGAATGTCAGGGTTCTGAATGCTTCTTCATTCATTAAGAAAAAGGCACAGCTAAACTATACCTTGAATCACAAGCCATGACTATCAGAGGACACATGAAATCAGGCAATGAAGCTCTCTGGACTGCTTTGGGATGGCCCATATCAGCACCCAAACTATTACCAGCAGAGGCACCAAGGTAGGGTGTCTTCCACAGCCCCATCATATCCAACCATCCTGATGGAGTCTCCTTGGATATCATTACCACCTCGGTGAGCTTCAACATCTTCTTCTCCTTTATAATGACCAACATCATCACCGGTGACATCAGTCATCTCCCTCATTCCACTTAACTTTGAAGTTCAGTCCAGGGTCACCTTCGCTGGATAACTTTCCCAGCCTTCTTTTCAAGCACAATTGGTTATTCTTCCTCGGTGCCCCCAAAATGGTATATTGCTATGGGGTTGATTTATAGGTCTGCCTCTCCTATCAGCCTGTGAGCTTTCCAAACACTGAGCTGAGTTTCAATCTTTGTTTATCTAACATCCAACAAGAGCCTAGAATACAGTAGGTTCACAATATTTATGTATACAATAAAAGATTGAGAAGACAATTCAACAACATGGTGCATAGTTCTGCTTCCATCTTCCACTTGCCCTGTCTACACAGCTCTAAGTGGGTCCACTCCTCCCTCTCTACAGCCCCCACTATAGCTGCGGGGCCCAGACAAACCATTGTGTTCATTTGTCCTCTCTTCTGGATCTTCCCACCCCCAGCAAGTGGTATGGTCTGCGTGGGTTACTGGAGAAGAAAGGGCTGCTATTGGAAGTATTTGAGAATAAACATCAACAAGGCTTGATAGCAGACTGGGTGTAGAAAATGATGATGAGGGAAGAGCCAGGTGATCAAGAAGGCTGCTATTGCTGACGGCAGGACAGCAGATCACCTTTAGGTGATCTGAGAACAGAATGGGGAGCGGGATGAATTCAGTTGAGAATGAGGTGTCTTTAGGAGGTCAATAGCATTCAGCAGGAGATTCTGATAAGTCAATGGAAATACAAGAAGCACACCTAAGGGAAGTCATATGCCTGGAGCTGGGCATGAAGGATTTAGAGTCCCCCACATTGAGATGGAAATTGAGGGCATACAAGATCATCCATTTGAGAGTTCCAAGGAAAAGAGAGAGCAAAGAGCAAAGGAGAGCAAACAGGCTTAACCAAGACTGGGCTTTGGAAGCACCATCATGTATTGGGAGCAGGTCTTGGGGATGAGGATCCCAGGAATAAGTTGACATAACAGTGCTATATTCGAGCCTGACGCAAAAGGGAAAATCAGTGATGCTAATCCTGTCTTTAACATTTTAATATTTTATTCATCATGAATTTCTGTACTTTCATTTTTTAAAACATTTCATTAAAATGTTATCTTGAGAGACAGGCTCGAGTATAACAGTCCAGCAATGTCCTTCTCAAGAAAAGGAGAACTGAGGCAGCTGAGCTCTGTGGCCAGAGCCCAAAGGCTGGATCCCACTGCCCAGGATTCAAATCCTGGCTCTGATATCTCTTAGATTTGTGATCTCAGGCAAGTCACTTCCATTCCCTAAACTTGGCATCCTCACCTGAAAAATACCTTCCTAGCAAAGCTATCATAAGAGTTGTCCCCACCCCGCCCCCACCCCCCCACCCCCACCCCCCGGGCACTTAAGATGGTGAGGAACAAAATAAATTGGCTGAACAGGGAGGGGATAGTAGGAGGAAGGAGAGAGAGGCAGTGCAGCCAGGAAACCAGGCTCATTCTTCTCCACATCTGACAGATGGACACAGCCAGACAGAATTGGAACACTCCATCCACTGTCCACATTTTATATGTTGCATTACACTCTTTTAATATCTGTGACTTCCTTCCATTTGTGTGGGGGATGGAGCATTAAATCCTTCCCACAAGACAGGAAAGGCCCAGTGCTCAGAGTGAGCTCAATCCTGGCCGCTATCTGACCCAGTCCATTCACCCACCCCTGTCCTCCAGAAACATTGTCACAGACCCTTTGATCAGTGCCCCCAAGGTGACAACACATAGCCGCTACAGCGCTACAGCGTAGCTCCTGGAGGACTGGGGAGAGGCTGGGTTGGGGAGGGGGCTCTGCCATCATTTCCTTCCCAACCCTCTTTTTTCAGAAGCCTCTAACTCCCCAGCATGTTTTTCCCTGGTGGAAAATGTCCATGTTTGGTGTCTGCCCAAAGGAGAATCTCTATGGAAAGTTTGAGAAAGATTCCCTCTGGCTGGGAATGTGAAAAAAAGCCTGTGCCTTTCCCATTTGGAAAAAAAAAGGAAAGAACATACTTGAGACGTGGTTATTTTTGTCTCAGATTCAGAAGGAACTGACTTGGACAGTACTCACTTGGCCTGCATTCCCATCGCTTTGTTGGTAAAGGCAGATGGACCAAGCCACACTGAGGTGATGCCGACCCCAAAATACTCATGTCTCTTCTCAAGAATCTTTTTTGTTTTATTCTTTTATTAGATACAGTCTACAAATAATAATGTGGGCACATCTCAAGAATCTTAAGCACACAGCTTCATGAATTTTTACATAGGTATATAATCACATAACCACCGCCCCCATCAAGATCTAAAACATTTCCAGTACCCCAAAAGGCTCCCTCCTGCCACTTCCCAGCCAATACTCACATCCTAAAGTTAACCAATTGGTTTGGCTTATTCTTAAATTCCATATAAATGGAATTATGCAGTATGTACGCTTGACATCTCGTTTCATTCACTCAGCATGACATCTATGAGGATCATTCGTGCAGTCACATATTTATCAGTTTGCTAGGGCAGTGGTAATAAAGTACCACAGACTGGGGAGCTTAACAACAGAAATGTATTTTCTCACAGTTCTGAACCTAGAAGTCCAAGAGCAAGCTGTTGCCAGGATTAGTTTCATCTGAGGCCTCTCTCCTTGGCTAGTAGAGCCCATCTTCTCCCCATGTCTTCACATATCTGTGCATATCTGTGTCCTAATTCCATCTTCTGATAAGGACACCAATCATAATGGATTAGCAGCTGTCCTAACAACCTCTACTCAATTGCATTTTTAAAGACCCCATCTCCAAATATAGTCACATGAGGTACTGGAGTAGAAGACTTCAACTTATGAATTTGAGGAGGGAACACAAGTCAGCCCATAATATGTATAATACTGAATGCTGGAGGTGGGGTGGTGGATTTTATTGCTGAATTGGATTCCATTGTGTGACTCTGCCACAACTTATGTATTCATTCTCTTATCAATAGACATTTGAATTATTTCCAGTTCGGGACTATTACAAACATTGCCGCCATCAACATCTCTAGCACATGTCTGGTGCACAGGAGCTCAATTGTTATATCACAAGATATAGGGATGAATAGCTTCAGTAGATACCACAAAGGCTCTACACCTTTGCCAAATCTAGTATTATCACGCCCTTTTATTTTAGCCTCTCAAAGAGTCTTAACAATGGTTTCAGAGCAAGTTCACCTGCAAAATCTATGTTCCTGCAAATTGTGGAGGGCATTGGCCATATACATGTACAGATAACCCCAATTTCTTTTGTGCCAAGAACTCTGATCTTCTGCCTCCACTCCACTCCTGCTCAGGAGTCTGGAGGTTTTTAGTGGAATGTGTCCCTAGTTGGGACTGGCACAGCATAGGATCTGGGGAATGTCTAAGGCCAGTAACTGACCAGAGGAAGAGGAGAATGAAAGAAGTGAAGAGCAAAACGCAGTTAAGAGTTGTTGGCAAATCAAACTCCGATAAAAAATATACAAAAAAAAAAAAAAAAAAAGAGAGTTGTTTCTGGCCACCTGGGGAACGAAGGCTGTGTTTGTGTCTCAGAGAAAGCTTCGAAGAGCCCCTGCAAGATCTACTGCTTCCTCACGGACAGTTTCAGCCAGCTTTTTGTGAAAAGGAAATTCTCAGAGTCCCTCACATCCAGGCCCCACTAGGAGGCTTTTCAAAGCAGATCCTTCAAAACAGTCTTTACTATGAAGGTCGTGGATTCGGGACAGACATTCCACTCCCCAATTGCTTCCCCCACCTTGCCTGCCCTCGTGCTGGAAATTCTCACAGAGTGCCATTCCCCTGTGTTACAACATTGTCTTTCCTGGTGTCTTCAAACCTCTGAAGACTGTCCGGTAAGAGAAAGACAAATACTATAGGAGTTTACTCATATGTGGAATTTAAGAAACAAAACAAATAAGCAAAGGGAAAAAAGAGAGACAAATAAAGAAACAGACTCTTAACTATAGAGAACAAACTGATGGAAAGGGAGTGGGGGATGAGGGGAAAGAGGTAATGGGGATTAGGGAGTGCACTTGTCGTAATGAGCACTGGGTGATGTATGGAAGTGCTGCATCTGAAACTAATATAACACTGTATGTCAACTATACAGAAATTAAAATTAAAAAAAAAAAAAAAACAACTCCAAAGACTGTCTAGATCTAAAGGGAACAGGAAGGTAACCATGACTTATGCAGGTCGCCACATGCAAGTCTGGCTCCTCAGAACTGGCAGCACAGGGGTTTTAAGAAAAAATTAAAAATCATTATCTTGTTCCTTAGGCCAAAATAAGATCCAATTGAAGCAAATATTTCAGCGTAGAAAAGAAACCATAAAGGTACTAGGAGGGAAAAAAAATAAATAAATGTGCTTATAATCCTGGAGTGCAAAGTCCTTTCTATTTAAATAAAATAAAAACCCAGAAGCCATTAAGGAAGTGATTATACATACAACTACATAAAAATTTAAAATTGTTTGAGGGATAAAAAATACCATTAAGAAAGTCAAAAGATAAACAGCAGACTGGGGGTAAAGCTTGCAACACATTTGTCAAAGGCTAATTTTCTGAAGTCACAAAAAAAATTTGTATAAATTAGAAAGGGCTCATAACTCCACAGGAAAAGTGGAGAAATGGGTAAAAGGAGGTGACAAAAGAAGAAATGCAGATGTCCAACACACATAAGAGAAAATGCCCCGCCTGAATAATAAATAAGTAAATGCAAATTGAAATAGTAAGATACGGGGGATCCCTGGGTGACTCGGCAGTTTGGCACCTGCCTTTGGCCCAGGGAGCGATCCTGGAGTCCTGGGATCGAGTCCCACGTCGGGCTCCCGGCATGGAGCCTGCTTCTCCCTCTGCCTGTGTCTCTGCCTCTCTCTCGCTCTCTCTCTCTCTCTCTTTCTCTGTCTATCATGAATAAATAAATAAATAAATCTAAAAAAAAAAAGAAATAGTAAGATACCTTTTCAAAACTGATCGTACTGTCAGGAATACAGACACTTAATAGCAGGTATTTGGTGAGAGTTTGGGAAAACAGTCATACCTGTGAACTATTAGTGAATGTGTTTACTCATTGTTGAATGTGTTTACTCACTCATTACTAGTGAATGATGAATTCACTAATGAATGAATCATCCCTTCTGCAGGATGATTTAGTAACACCATCAAGTTCTACAGCTGACATAGCATTTGATCCAGCAATTCCACTGTTAGCAACTTAACCTCTAGATATACTGACAAAAGTGTCCAATACATATGTTCAAGATGTTCATTACAGCTCTGCTCTGAAGAAGCAAAAATTGGAAGAACTCTAAATTTCAACCAATGGGCAATAAATTGTAGTATATTTATTGTAATGGAGTATAATATGCTTGTAAAAAGAAAAAATGAGGCAGACCTGTATGTAGATATAAATAAATCACTAAGATATATTAAGTGAAGAATGCAATCCACTGAATAATGAGTGAGCCTTTGTAATAAAAAAAAAAAAACCTCAAGAATGTAACAGGAATGTTTTTAGCTACAAATACTCAGAAACATGAGTAACAGTGGCTTAAATAATAAAGACAGTTCATTATGTCACATCATAAAAAATCTGAAGGTTGGGAGTCCAGGGTCAGTAACAAAGTCATAAAAGACCTATCTTTCGGCTCCTCCATTCTCTGGCTATTTGATCTGTTATTGTCACTTGCTTTTGCAAGATGACTACCTCTTCTCTAAGTTACCCTCCACATTTAAGGCAAGAAAAGGGTAGAAGATTTAATGCTACTAAAGGCTCTTCTCGTGAGTGTCTCTTAACACTCTTTGACCAGAACTGTGTCGCATGAGTTCCTCCACCATCCAGTTGCAAGTCTGGGAAAGTGAATATGTAGCAAAAAAGGAACATATTACCATGATTGCCTTAGCCAACCATGATTTGTTTTTAGAGACTGGGCATATTACGACTCTAACCTAACTCCTCGACAGGGATTATTTTGATGATAAACAATATTTTATTATAATAGCAATTATTTTAAGTCTAATATAAAAATGTTTTAAATGAATGGGTAAAAAAAATCATCAGACAAGCTAGAGACATGGCTATCGGGTTGGTTTTATTGAGAGCCAAAGATAGATGGTGATAATACATATGTTAGTGACCTTAGGTGGTGGCAATTTAGAGCATCTGCCATGACAGAAGGGAACAATAATTCTCTAAAGGGCACAGGGTCTACTTTAAGCAACAAGACCACTCCGAAAAGGCTACTAACTGACAGAACCCCAAATTTAGCAATATCTTGATCATTTTTGAGAACATAAATTGGATTTATCTCTCCGCATTCAGGAGACTGGGGACTCTCCATGCAGGACCCAGGGAAGTTGCTTTGTCAAAGGTGCTGACTGACAGGGGAGTTCCGCTTAACCCAAGGTACTCGCTAGCGCCCCTGTTGGAGAAAGGAGTCATCCCACAAAATGCCCTGAATCCAAGCAGGATCTGGGTTCTTGCAAGCAGCTCACATTTTCTTCCATGTTTCTTCACTTTAATGGTATTCGGTTTCCTCACTAGTTAAATGGGGCAAGAGGACCCATAAACTCAAAGTCCCTTTCCAGGTCTGTAAGGCAGCCATTCTAAACAAATATTCTCCCTCCACCACAACCTCTATGGGTTTCACTCTCAGAGATCCTGGAGGTCCAACACACAGGGACTCAAGTCCCAGCGCTCCCCTTCCAAGCTCTGTAAGTCTTAAGCTAGTTATTTAACGCCTCTGCGTTTACTCATTTACTCATATAAATTTTAAAAAAAGAAAAAGAAAGAAACACTTTGCAGGAAAGGAGGTTCTACTGGTTTCTACTCCAGCTAAACCTGCTGGGGTCCCTTCTAGGGTCCTAAGTGGCCTCTATGTTGCTAAGCCCAATGGGCATTCTTTTGTCCTTATTCTTCCTTTTTTGCAACATTTGATAGTGTCCCTTCCATCCTCCTCTCATCCTTGAGGCTCCTCTCTCCCCTCTGGGAGCCCAACTTCTCCTGCTTTTCTTCTTCCCCACTCCATGCTTCTCATTCTCCCTTATGGGATTTTCTTCTCCTCTCAATGCCAATGTTTTTAAGCACATATAATGATGCTCTACCTCACAGCAAAAGGAATGCAAATTAGAACAATGAGAGGTCATTTTTCGCCCATCAGATTAGCAAAACATAAAGAGTTTGGCAATAGTCTGTGAGCAATGATGCAGGGAAACAGGCACTCTTGCACATTGTAGAGGTACAATTGGTAAAACAAAACAAAACAAAACAAAACAAAACACAAAACCACCTTTGGAAGGCAATTTGGCATAATCAAAATTTTAAATGCATAGAAGGATTTAATCCAGCAATTCCATTTAAAAGAATTCGTACTACAGATAAAATCTACCATACATCTACCCAAGGCCCATTTTCCCCTTCTTTACAACAGACCCTGATTTTGTTGGCAGAGCAATGAGCCAAACTAACAGATATTTCCCAGCTTCCCTTGAAATAGAGATTGTTGCTTGACACAGGTCTGACCAATGAGATGTAAGAAAAAAATGTCTGGAAGGCTTCTAAAATATCCCCTTAAAAGAATAACAGACTTAGCTCACAATGCACCATTCTCCCCTTTTTTGTCTGCCCTCCCACCTCCTGCCTGGAAAGAGCATGTGGTAGCTGGATCTGAAGCTGCCACATTGTAGCCACAAGAAACGAACATGGAGACTTTGCTGTGATGTCATTGTGCCACTAACCCAATGCCAGCATTTGCCTACTCCAGATTTCTCATGACATGAGAAAAAATATGCCCTTATATTGTTTAAATCTGTTGAGTTCACTCTTACATGCAGCCAAAATTAATCCTTAAATGATGTTTGTATGTTCAAGGATATTTTTGCTATATTGTATATAGAGCAAAAGCCTGAAAACATACTGAATTCCCACTTATAAGGAACTGATTAATTAGGTCATGGGACAGGCACATGATGGAATATTATGCAGCTATATTTAAAAACTGAGATAGATTTTTAGTGCTAATAAGGAATAATTGTGAAGATATTTAGTTATTTTCTAAGTTTTTATTTATTTATTCATGAGACACACACACACACACACACAGAGGCAGAGACACAAACAGAAAGAGAAACAGGCTCCGTGCAGGAAGCCCGATGCGGAACTCAATCCTGGGTCTCCAGGATCATGGCTTGGGCCCAAGGCGGCTCTAAACCGCTGAGCCACTGGGGCTGCCCCGTATTTAGTTAAGTTTTAAAAGAAAGATGGAAAATAAATATAATGTGCTAACATTTGTATAAAATAGAGTTATAGGCTTAGAACACTTCCAGAATACATTAACAAACTGGTTTATCTCTAGAGATAGGATCCGGGCTGTTAGGGATTAGGAGTGAGAGGGGAACTCCCCATTCACTATATATACCCTCTTGCACTGTTTGAATGTTCACCGTGTGCATATTTTATCTTCCCAAAAAGTTAATTAGAATTATATTGCTTTATCAAACAGAGAGAGGGAAGAAGGAAAGCCAATTATTTCCATGACTCATTCTTTACTCTTCCTTCTTTTCATTGAATGATTCCCATCCCATGGCCTCAATTGCCACATATATGTGAATGAACGCAAACCTAAATTATTCAATCGTGAGTTCTCAGATGAATGCCACACTTACTTATTGGACCACCCTCTAGACATCACCACATGGAGGCCCTGTACACACCCAGATTCAGCGAGTCCATACCCACAATGCTGCTCCTCCACCTGCGTTCTCGGTAAAGTGACCAGCGGACCCATTCAGTGGCCCTGCCATCTGTGAAAGGAAGAATCACTCCAAGTCTTGCTTTCCACCCTCTATCTCAAACCTCCCCCCCCCCCATCTGACTTCCTTGGGATGCTGCACTAGTCAAAACCTTCCAAGAGCATAGCCAGGTGCCCAAACTCCCTTTTTTGCCTGTCTTTGCATGTACCACTCTATCTGCTTCTTGTTCACTGTCTTCCCTCCTGGACTGGCATTCCCATTAAAAGAGACCACATCTGTCTTCCTCTGCTGAATTTCTCATGTTGATAGCAGGCTCTGACAGCAGGGGTCACACACTGATTGCATGAGCCAAAACATGTGGCCATCACCTCATTCTCCCCTTCCAATCCTGCCCCATCTTCCCCACCAGCCCCAAAACCAAAACCATCTCTCCATCTCTGAAGCTATCATCCTAATCCAGGCTTTTCCACTTCTTCCCCCAATCACAGCCATGCCCTTCAACAGAACCCCTTACTTCCAAAGTGGCCTCTTGAACACTAATGTCAGAATTGAATATGTAAAATGTGGCATTGTCATGTCCCCCATCAATAAATAATAATAAGCAAGTATTGCAAAGCTCACTGTTGTGTTCAGACCCCATAACAGCCCCTGGGCCTCCAGGGTGGAGGACAGAATGTGTATGCAGGCATGGAGATTTGAAGCATTGACATTTTCAAGGAAGTGTAAATGGTTCCATGTGGCTGAGGCCAAAGCTCTGAGACAGGCCTGTCCTCCACATGGAACACTACCACCATATCCAATCATCACTCTTCAATTTTCCTTTTAGTTAAGTCCTTCAAACTCAGCTCAAAGGTTACCTCCTCCAGGAAACCATGACTATCCAGCCTCACAGAAGGCCCCTCCCATCAGGTCTGTGAGCTTTTGAGAGAGGGGTCCTCTCTCATTTGACTTCCATCTCTGCCGCCTAGAAAAGTGTCTAATATATGATAAGCTCTCAATAACTGTTTGCTGAATGATGAAATAAATAAAGTGAATGAATGAATGAGTTTTGTTGGAATGAAACAAGGCATGTGTGAATTACCTAATACTGTGCCAGGTGCCTAGCTGCCCAGCAAACTTAGTTTCCATTCCTTCCCTCCCCTCTCCCGTCACTCAGTTTTTCCCAGGTCTTCCCAGCCCATGCACACCAGTGAGGTCCTCTCGATGGGGAGGACATGCTTGGCCCCACCTGCTTGTGAAGGACACCCCCTCCCACCTTGCCTGCTCTGTGACTCTGAAAGGCCCCAGAGAATCTTGGGAACTAACCCATCAGCTACTTTCACTGCACCAACACCTGCCACGTGTGTCCTCCTTCTCCCCAACTCCTCCTCCCAGACCCATGGAGCCAGTCTCCTGGGCCCCGTGCAGGGTGCTATGTCCCTTGCACCTTAGTTTACACTCATAGACCCTCCGTGCATGAGATTCAGCTGGTGAGAGGTCGCCAGGCCACACTGCCTTCTACACCCTGCCTTCCCTGCTGCCCCGAGTAGGTTCCTCCCTCTCACACCCACTGAGGGGCTTCCTTTCCACCCCTGGCCCTCCCCAGCAGGGGCAGCACCCTTCCTCCCTGTCCAGATTCCTGGGGTCCACTGGGGCCTCTCGGGCCTGGCCTTGCTGCTGGCCCTGCCTGCACAGCTGGGAGCTTGATCCCTCCAGCCGCCAAGAGGCCAGAATGGACACAGTTTATTCCCATCACTGCTTCCCTCTAAATCTGAACCGTGACCAAAAGGAAAAATAAAAAAATAAAAAAAAAAAACAACAACAACAAGAGAGAGATGAAAAACCATAGGAACAGGACGTCCTTTTCAGTTGCCTCCCCAATTCTGTCAGGGGCTTAGTCCAACAGAGGCTTTAATTGGTCAAACTATGTGTTTTTCCCTGAAAGAAACTGCCATAAATGAAATATGATTCACATTTGGCATGGGGTGGGGGTAGGGGAGGGGGAGAGAGACCTCATCTTTGTCAGGCCCTTCCAAAGGAAATTGGGATGGGGTGGGGAGGGCCAAGAACCCCCTATGATCCCCAGGGGCCAGGACACATCCCCAGGGACACCCTGGAGCCTGTGTCCTGCATCAGGCCACAGTGGCCAGCACCGCCTGCCCTCACTTCCCGGCTGGGTGCCCAACACTGACCTCACACCAGCTGCCTGAGTGTATGGGAGGGGAAGGGGCTGCAGCCTGAGAGTGTGTGGCCCATGAGCAGAGGAGGCCATGAGGGAGCTGCCGACCCCCAAGCCCCCAAGCAGATAAGTCACCCAAAGGCCTGTGTGGTGTGCACGAACAGGAACAACAACCTATCCTTTGCCTACACTCGCTCTCTTGTCCCATGTCCACACTTGACAGCATCTCGTTTAGATAGATAGTTGCATGAAGTCCCTGCAAAAGAGGGGAGAAGCTCCTGTCAGCTGAGAGACAAGAGTTAGACACAGATCTGTCAAAATGACAGAAAAGTAGTTCATTCAGTATAAGACACTAACTCATGGCCCCACTTCTTCTGGCAAGTTTCAGGAGCTCCCAGCTAAACTCACCACATCACCCAATCCCACCCCAACAGAGGCCTGGAGTTCCATTAGAGCTCCACTCGACCAACTTGAGATCCGAACAACCTGGGAGAAGGGCATATCAGTTCCCTGGAAGATTTATGTGAGAAGAGTAGGGACTGATCACAAGAACACAGGAAATCCACTGTGTGTGTGATGACAGGGAGAGAAGGAGGGAGGAGGGAGGGTAGGAGAGGGTGGGGGAGAAAGGAGAGTTCCAAAGAACTGGGGGCAGGGCCCAGGGCCAATCAACCCAGCTCTCCAGGTCTCAGCTGCCCAAGATTGGGGTGGACTGGAGCAGCCAAGAAAGCCTTCCTGAGCGGGCCAGTGTCACCCTTGACCCCCTCACTTATAGCAGGTCTTAGGCCGGTGGGTTGTCTTTTGTTGGAAAAGTCACCTTCTCTAGCTGAGAAGATCCTGGAAGGCCCCCACATGAGTTAGGAAGAAAGAAGGAGATGCCCTCAGCAAAGGTGCTGGCACCTCCAAGAGAAGACCAATGAGAAGCAACATCTCAGATTGTCCACTTGGACCAAGACAAGAAGAGGGAGCACTGTCCCAAGAAAGTGCCAGTAAAAACAAGTGTATTTCACCTGAGAAGGGAGAGGACCATAAGGTGTCCTCTGGTAAGCAGTGTGTTACCTCTATGAGCAAAGGGAGCTAAATCCTAGAAAGGAGGAGGTGAGGCAGGGAGTTCCCCTGGGGTTGAGGAGGATGGAAATAGTGGACTGGATGAAAGGAGAGGCCAGCAAGATGAAGCCAAGGGAAGAAAGCCAGGGGGAAGGAGGAGCAAAAATGTGCCTAGAGGCCAGTGGGAGCTGCTAGAAAGGTTTGCATGGTAGAGCTGGAAGCCCAGCAAGGACCCTGAAGGCCAAGTATGTTCACCTCACAGCTGTGCCTGGCACCAGCCCTCAGAGATGACCAGGCAAAGTGCCCTGGGGACCTGTTAGTGTGCCTGGTGTCTTTGGGTCCCCTGAAAGTCCTGGGACTTGCTCAGACCCCATCAGGGCCTGCCTCAGGCTGGCATCCAGGAACCTGATATTTGTTTTCCTCTTTGCAACCTGATTCCCTGAATCCTAACTGGCTCTACTACCCAAGTTAATGTTCGGAAGAGGCCTTGCCTAGCCTCTTGCTATGTAGACCCCACCAGGCAGCTTTCGTGTGTGCTCTCCCTCTCTCATTTCCCCCAAAAGAGAAAGAACCCCAGACAAGGAATCCAGGTCTGGTCAGGCCAGAGGCTAAGCTGGCACCCACATCTGGGCCTCTCTGTCCTTCATGAGGGAAATGAGAGCCGTGATATCGGCCCTGTCTGTGTCCCAGGGCACGTCAGGATGGAACGAGGTAAATGCACGGGAAAGCTCTTGGCAACTTTCAAGTGTTGTGAAGGTTTATTATGATTATTATTCATGTCTGATTTCACTGCCTCTGTGGGGCCCCAGCTCAAGTGTGTGCCTCTTCGATGCCAAAACAACCAGTCAAATCCATCAAAAAGTCACTCAATTGAGTGGGAAAAAATGCAGGCGGCTCTGTTGCAGAGCTATCAAAAAATAAAGCCACCAACATCTCACTGGTGTTTTTGGGAACCTGCAAGTGGGTTGTTCTAGGCACTATTTCTGAGTTTCTCTAAGGCTTTCATCTCCTGTGAACCAAAAACTGATGATGGAAAAAAATCAAGCCCGTCAGTAGTTTCCCAGGCGTAAGGATGGCTTCAAGACACCAGACTTAGGGGAGCGAGGGGGACACCGAAATTCTTGCAGGGAAGGACTTGTGTCACTCTTGACCCCCTCTCTCACAGCAAGTCTTAGGCCGGTGGGCTGTCTTTGATTTGCAAGGTCACCTTCTCCAGCTGAAAAGCAGCTTTGGAGGTCCCTGCATGGGTTAGGGAAACAGAAGGAGGTACCTGGATGGTGAGCCAAACCAGCAAAGGCTGAGGGACCCCAGACTCTGACCACAGGGGCTGACACCCAGGAGATAGAGACCAAGAGTAGGAGGGGTTGGCATCTGGGGAGAGAGAAGATTCTGAGATAAGATGTTTTTAAATCAGAAATATCCCAAGAGGGTTGCTTCAGAGTGGCAAGCAATTCAAGCCAGTTTGTTTTGCTCCATGTGAGCAGTTCCACTAAGTATTTTGCTGGGACAAAAGATGGAATCCAATTTTTAAGAAGAGGCTTGGCTGTCATCCTTGAGTTTTATTTATGCAGGCCTCTCCAGCACCCCATTCTCATCAGAAGGTATCTGCCTCTAAAATAAAGTTTCTGGATGGAATAGGAATATATGTGAGTTAAAAAATCAAGTCCCATCTTGGATTCAATTTTACCAGTTAGGGACACCTGGGTGGCTCAGTGGGTTAACCATCTGCTTTCAGCTCAGGTCATGATCCCAGGATCCTGGGATTGAGCCCCATACAGGGCTCCCTGCTCAGTGGGGGAGTCTGCTTCTCCCATTCCCTCTGTGCGCGCTCTCTCTCTCTTGCTCTCTCTCTCTCAAAAATAAATAAATGGGGATGCCTGGATGGCTCAGTGGTTGGGCGTCTGCCTTCGGCTCAGAGCGTGATCCCAGGATCCGGGATCGAGTCCCACATTGGGCTCCCTGACAGGAGCCTGCTTCTCCCTCTGCCTATGTCTCTGTCTCTCTCTGTCTCTCTCTCTCTCTCATGAATGAAAATAAATCTTTAAATAAATAAATAAAAATCTTTTAAAAAAAATTCTGTCAGTTGACAAGCTCTCCCTTCCCAAGCATCTGTGCATTCCCACTCCCTTGCTAGTGGCCAGTTGAGGTAGGGGGTGGGGAGGGGGAGGGGTTGAGAAGAAGGTGTCAGGGAGCACCAGATGTACTAGATAGAAGGGCCATACTGTGGGGTGGTAGGAGCTCAGAGGCAAGTATAGGCTGGAGCCGTCCCCACAAAGTAGGTCTTGAGATAATATTTGGGAAAGATTTTGGGAAACATTAAAGTGTCTATCCAAATATGTATTTTGATCATTATCAGCATATTGCTTGAAATGAAACTTGAAAGATGATTACTGTGGTAGACACTGTCAGAACTCCACCAGTATCCCCTTGGAACCACTCATTTCCATAACATCAGCTGCCAGTACCTGCAACTCTCTTCCTGGGGTGGGGGTGGGGGTGGGGGTGGGGAGTTCTCGAGGACAGCCGGAGCATGAGTAGGGGGCAGGCTACCAGTGACAGCAAATTACCTTACATCCCGCAGCCATACCAACAGTGCGTGGGAATGGGCAGGTAGATCCCCTACCTCCCTCACCCCACAGATAGGATAGCTCTCTGGTTCTTGTTCTTCCCGGTGGCCCAGAGCTCCCAGAGAGAATAAGCCCTACTTACCTCCCCATAACTAGCCTGAGAACTCATGTGTATGGGCTGCCCTTCTTCCTCGGTCTCCCCTCACCACTCCTCAACAAGGGCGTCCCAGCATCACCTCCCAGATAAATTCCTTATACATGAATCCTTAGCTCAGAGCCTACTTCTTGGGGAACTCTAATTCAAATTCACATATATTTTTATCACCCTTTCAAGTTTAATTTCATATTTTTTATCCTATTTAATCCTCCAGTTGCCTATGAAAATGGAATTATTTTTTAGATAATGGATTAAGATCCTGAGAGTTAAGATAACCAGCTGAAGATTACATAATGAGTAACTGACACATCTTGGGCTGTGTTTAATATCCAATATGCTGACTCCTGGCCTAGTACTCCCTCCATCGTACCCCAACCACCAGAGTCAACCATCAGGTCTACATCTCTAAATAAACTCTGAAAAATAATGTAGCCTTAGAGTGCATGTTGGCAGTGTCCTGACAGGAGGGGTGTGTGGAATGATACATTTTCTGTGACTTTGCATATCAAGGTTGAAAATAATATGTTCCTGTTACCTTTACATTTGAACAACTTAGCGGAGCCAAGAATTCCTGGGTAACAATCCTAGAACCCTGCTGATAAATAATTTCCTAAGTACTATAGTGGGAATTATCTATGGACATTAACAGAGGCATAACGTTTGTTTTTGTTTTAAAGACTTTATTTATTTATTTATTTATTTATTTATTTATTTATTTATTTATTTGAGAGAGAGAGCATGAGTGAGAGAGAGAGCAGAAGCAGGGAGGAGGGGCAGAGAGAGAGGAAGAAGGGAGCTGAGCAGGGAGTCCAACACAGGTGGGACTCAATCCCAGGACCCCGTTATCACAACCTGAGCCAAAGGCAGACACTTAATTGACTGAGCCACCCAAGCACCCCAAGGCATAACATTTGTAATTGAGAAATATGGGTAAACAAAGATAAACAAAGACAAACCTTATCTTTTTTACTAAATTAATGGACTTTTTAAATTTCGAAAAGTACATAGTCCATAGCATTCCCTAAGCACGTGGTTTTCAAAGCATACCTATCACAGTCTCCCACAACAATAATGGACATGACATCTGCTTAAGAAATTATTCTCTAGAGGGATCTGGGTGGCACAGTTAAGCATCCATCTCTTGGTTTCAGCTGAGGTCGTGATCTCAGGGTTGTGAGATCAGGCCCTAAGTAGTCTCTGCATTCATCTCTGGAGTCTGCTTGAGATTCTCTCTCTCCTTCTCCTTCTGCCCCTCCTACTCTCTCTTGCTCTCTAAAATAAATAAATATATCTTTAAAAAAGAGAAAAAAGGAATGATTCTATAGCATTTACCCCACTTTATCAGGGAGAAATCTGAGTCCAGACTGAATTACTTTTCTCAATTTACCCAAAGTATGAAATCTTCACCTGGAATACCAGATTCTTTATCATAGTTCTTTTATTGAAACACAGTTCAGCTCTTTTCTTTCACCGTAATTTTCTCAGTTTATTTAAATTTTTATGGAAATTATTTTCTGTAACTACATATCTGTAAGAAAATTATTCAATAATTAGAATATTTCATTTTATATCCCATACCCTAGTCCCTGAGATTCTCCAGTCTCCTTTTCTTTTCTTCTCAGAAAACTACGTTATTTTGAAAATATTGAAAATGTTTGAATGCAATATATGAAAATATATGCAATATATTCAATATATTTCAAATATGAAAATATTTACATGAAATATATACATATACATTTCAGTAAAAATATTTAACACTTCTGAAAGTATCTCTGTTGGTTAAATAAAGACACACCTATATTCAGTCTAGTTATATTTTACTGGACTTGGTGATATTGTCTAATCACAATTCTTAATAATAATGAAAGAAATGAGAAGATAGATGACCTAGCAAAATTCTCACACTTTTTTTTCTACTACCACATGTAAAATATTTTCTCTTGTATATTTGTACCTTATTATTTAGGGTTGTACAATTCAGCTTTTTTTATCTTCATCATTTATGATCTCAGAAAAACATCCTTTTATGCCTTTAATTCTTGCTTCTGTTCCATTTTCGTGATGGGCTCTATGATTTCTCTTCAGAATTGTCATCTTCTTTCTCTTCAGAATTGTCATCTTCTCTCTCATAAATTCCATCTCTTGACCTGTTGCATGGCACTCTAAATTATCTTAAGTTTACCTGATCCATCACTAATTTTATTTTCTGCGATGTCATTTAGGTTCTTTGCTACTTTCAATGTATATTTTATGCTAATTGAGTTTTTGTCTTGCTTGACCAGATAATGCAGACATAGGATGCAAAATTTAAAAGGGAAAAAGCAAACCATGAAAAGTGGATCTCCCTTCCAATCTTGCCCCTGAGGCATTTCTCTCCACAAGGTAAGCACTACTATCTGTTTCACAGAATCCTTTGAGAAATAATCTATACACATACACACACACACACATCCTTATCTACATATCTACCTCTTAATATGTTCTTAATGACAAATCCCTATACTGTTGGGAAGAGTAATATGTCTTGACAAATAAATACATTTCCCAACCTCTTCAAGCATCATGTTATCCATTATGACATTTTGGCACCAATGGGTGCAAAAAAAGAAGATAAAAAGATAGAGCCCAACTAACAGTAGCATATGAGGAAACTAATAATTTCCAACATGGCAGCTTCCATTGAGCAGCTCACACAGTCATCAAGGATCCAGATTCCTTTCATCCTTTTGTTGTACCAACCCCAGCATATCATCTTGCTAATCTGAGTCTTCATGGTCCCAAGATGGCTGCAGGATTTCCAAACATTTTACCAGAAACAATAACATCTGGAAGCATAAGAATGCTTATCTTTTTCTTGTGTCTTTTATGAAGAATTAGAAACTCATTTCCAGGAGATTCCAAAAGACAGTCTCTTGCTCCCATTGAACAGAATTTCATCACTTGCCAATGCCTAAACCAAACATTGGATATAAAAAGAGGATTTCCAGGATGGCTTTAACCAATTAGGACCCACTCCTTAAGACTAGGAAAGGGGGGACGCCTGGGTGGCTCAGCAGTTGAGCACTTGCCCCTGGCTCAGGGCATGATCCATGATCTCAGGATCGAGTTCCACATCAGGCTCCCTGCCTGGAGCCTGCTTCTCCCTCTGCCTACGTCTCTGCCTTTCTCTCTCTCTGTCTCTTTCATGAATAAATAAATAAAATCTTAAAAAAAAAAAAAGACTAAGGAAGGGACAAGCACAAGGCTTGAAGATAGATAGCTAAACCACTACAAAGGAAGGAGGAATAGAGGGGAGGTACAGTGAGGGATGGATGTTGGGTAAGCAGCCAACTATGTCTCTATAGCACACATTCTTCATCATATCCCTTACCATCAGCCTTCCATCAGCTCCCAAATCCCCAGTTCAACAATTTCTTGTACCTCCTTTTTGGTAATGCAAACAACCATCTCTCCCTGCCCTTCCAGACACATCCAGTGTGTCCCTCCACACCGTGAGAAGCACTCCTGCACTGTGAAACTCCTCTCAGGGCATTCTACTCCCCTCCTGCTTATCAAATCTAGCAGCCCCCAAGAACACTCTTTCCGTGAGGCCCTCTCTAGTGGTTCCCTGCTTCATCTCTCACATCCCCAGCATCTCAGGCTGGGGTAATTGCTATGGATTAAATGTTTGTGTGGCCTGCCCCCAAATTCTTATGTTAGAATCCCAATTCCCATTGGGATGGCATTAGGAGGTGGTAATTATGTTGAAGGTAGAGCCCACATGAATGGTATTAGTGCCCTTATAAGAAAAAACAAGAGACAACTTCTTCCCCTCCCCACCTCTGCTTTCTAATAGGAGGATGCAACAAGAAGATGGCCATCTGCAAATCAGGAAGGGGTCTCTCACCAGACAAATCTATTGGCACCTTTATCTTAGACTTCCCAGCCTCCAGAAATGTGATAAATAAATGTTTATTGTTTCAGACACTCAGTCCATGGTAACTTGTTATTGTAGCCCAAACTGACTCTTTGCCTCTTGATACTGATGTCCCCAGTAGCTAGTTGAAACTCCAGATCCTTTGAAACTCTGGGCCATATGGTTTTGTCACCCTTTTCCTGCTCCTCATTGGTCCCATCCATCCACCTCCTAGTCACTCCTCTCATCTGTTAATAATCATAGCACCTAATGACAACATTCATTTCCAGTTCTTGTGATTTTAACATCCACATGTATATCCCCACTCAAAATCTTTTTCTTAACTGTGATACTTCCTCTCCTTTATTCTTCTTCAGCCAACTATTTCTAACATCACACTCTGGACTTGGGCATCACATAAATAATTTCTGATAACTCTCTATTCTTTTTAAATCTCTTTCACTGACAATACCCAAAAAAACTCTTATGTATTTACTTTTTGATGCAGCTATCTCACTTCTAGGAATCTATCCCAAGCTGTGCTAGCAAAAATATAACAAGATATAGGAATAAAGCTAGTCATAGAGCATTATTTGTAACAGTGGAAGACCAGAAACAATCTAAATATCCAACAACAGGAATGTGGTTAAACTAATTACAGTTCAACTATATAATAGGGTACTATGTCACAGCAAAATCAACAAGGAAGATCTGCATATACAATTAAAAAGTGATCTCTGAAGTATTTTACATTAAACAAAAAAAGAAGCCAAGTACAAGATAATGTGTATCATTTGCTGTGTGTATATAAGAAAGGAAAGAAAATATCACAGTGGTGGTAGTAGTAGTAGTAGTGTGTGTGTGCATTTTTATACAAAAAGAAGGTATGTTAGTTCTGGTTCTTCTAACAAAAACATAATTCACGGGGACAAGCATTTATTCCTTACAGTTCTGGAGGCTGGAAAGTCCAAAATCAAGGTGCTGGTAGAGCCTGCATCTAGAGAGAGCCCACTTCCTGGCTTATAGACAGCTGCCTTCTTGCTATGTCCTCACATGGAGGAGAGAGACAGGAAGCAAGACCTCTACCATTTCTCATTATAAGAGCACTAATCTCATCATCAGAGCTCTACTTCATGACCTAATTATCTCCTAAAGGCCCATCTCCAAATACCATCACATTATATCCATATAATACATACATATGAATTTTGGAGCAACCAAACATTCTATCCATAACAGAAGATACTCCAAAAACTAATTTTTTAAACAGTTAACAATAAGGGAAAAGAAAGAACTTGGGAGATGGAATGGAATTTTGGAATCATATCAATGTTTCATATAATTTTTAAAAAGCAGGGAGCACCTGGGTGGCTCAGTCAGTTAAGCATCCAACTCTTGATTTCATCTCAGGTCATGATCTTGGGGTGGTGGGATCAAGCCCTGTGTTGGGCTCTGAGCTCAGCAGGGGGTCTGCTTGAGATTCTCTCTCTCTCTCAAATAAATAAATAAAACTTTTTAAAAAACTAAGTTAATTCAAAAAGAAAGAAAAGCACTAAAAATAAAATAAAAATAAAAAAGAATTTTAAACAAATTACTTTACTGTATATAAGGTTGGTGGAATAATCATACAGAAAATAAATATTTCAAGTGACTTAGAAACATAGTATTTTGACCATGTGTCCCTAGTGAGCTATATTTTAAAGGCAAAATGAACAACAAAGAAATCTTAAACTGTGCACAGCAGTCTTATTGTTGGCAGTAAAGTTGGAGTATTTGTTTCCTATTGCTGCTATAACAAATCACCACAAATTTAGTAGTTTAAAACAACACAAATTTCTCATCTTGTACTTGTACATCTGGACACAATTCCTCTCCTCCATCTGTAAACCTATGAAATTCAAGAAGCAAGTTATCTGCTCCTAAAGTATAATGCAGGGACAGACATAAAATAACAATTATAGACATTTGGTTCAAAGGAGAAGAAAATGGGGATCCCTGGGTGGCGCAGCGGTTTGGCGCCTGCCTTTGGCCCAGGGCGTGATCCCGGAGACCCGGGATCAAGTCCCACATCGGGCTCCCAGTGCATGGAGCCTGCTTCTCCCTCTGCCTGTCTCTCTCTCTCTCTCTCTCTCTCTCTGTGACTATCATAAATAAATAAAAAAAATTTTAAAAAATTTCAAAAAAAAATTAAAAAAAAAAAAAAAAACAAAGGAGAAGAAAATGGAAGGGAAAAAAAAGTCACCTGCCTCAGGCAATTTCAAAATCCAGCCAGAAGTAATCCATTTGGTTCCATGGTCTGGAACTAACCTTCTCCGGGGGGTTAGATGACCCCTTGGAGTCATCTTTTATTTCTTTTACAAAAAATAGCACATGTGTGCAGTCCAGTGGTTTTATCAGCTTGTTTTGCCTGTAGAATTTGGGGGGGGGGGGGGTGTCTAGCAACTTTCTTTCATTTTGTCCTTTCTCTGTACCTTTCAGTCTAAGCTGGTGGTGTTTCTGCTGGCATAAATTTGCAAGAACCTTGTGGATCTCCTGGGTCTACCTCAGGGATTTGCTCCAATAGAAAAGAGGCTCCCCTACTGAAATTTCCTGGATAATCCCATCTCTATTCCTGGCTTCTGCTGAAGCAACTGAGGGGCCCATGCGTCACACACCTGCAAGGAGCCCTCCTCATGACTGAATAGTCTCAACAGTGATCCCTCCCAGGCACTAACAAAAGGCTGTCCATCCACACACTTCAATTTCTTTCCAGAGTGTGTTTCCTGACAGTGAATCTCCTAATTTTAGCTTCTTTTGCAATCTGGAGAAACTGAAAACTTCCCAAATTATCAAGCTCTGGTTCCTTTTTGCTTAACAATCCTTTCTCAACCTGGCTCTTTCCTCTTACATTTCACCATAAAAAGCAAGAAGAAACCAGGCCTCCTGTTGAACCCCTTGCTTGGAAATCTCACCTAAATATCTAAATTCGTCATACAAGTTTTGCTTTCCACATAACTGCACAACCCAATTCAGCGTACTTTCAGCTGATTCCCTTTCCATCGGCTACCAAGAACGTGTTTCTCATTTCCATCCAAGCCTTGCCGACAGCTCTTTTAATATCCATGTTTCTATCGACGAACTGCTCACGATGTACCCTCTAAGGCAATTACATTGCTTCTCACTTCCTTCTGAGTCAGCACTAACAGTCTCATTCACATCCATATTTCTATTAACAATCTATTCAAGGCAATCTAGTTTTTTTTTTTCCTTATCACGCTCCAAAAATTCTCCCAGCTTCCAGCCATTGCCCAGTTGCAAAGCCGCATCCACATTTTTAGGTTATTCATTTCAGCAGCACCATGCATCCAGGCCCCAGAATCTGTATGAGCTTTCTAGTGCTGCTATAATAGATTACCATGGCCTAAAACAGTGCAAATTTATTATCTTACAGATCTGGAGGATAGAAGTCTGAAATGAGTCTCATTGGCTTAAAATCAAGGTGTTGGCAGGGCTTCTTTCCATTCTGGAGGTTCTAGGGGAAACCTATTCTCTTGTATTTTCCACCTTCTAGATGCTTCCCACATTCCTTGACTCATGGCCCATTTCCATCTTCAATACTAGACCTGGCCAGTCTAATCTTTCTCATGAGCTCTCTCTCTCTGGTTTGGACTCTTCTGCCTCCCTCCACACCATTTAAGGACTCTTGTGACTACCTTCGGTCCACCTGGACAACCCAAAATACTCTCCTTGTTAAGGTCACCTGATTAGTAAACTTAATTCCTCCTGCAACCTTAATTTCCCCTTACCATGAAACATAACAAATTCCGTTTCTAGAGATTGGGACACAGACATCTTAGGGTAGTAAGGGGTGTATTATTCTGCCTACCATAGTCAGTATTGTTAGTTTGAAATGTACACACATCTACATACACATACACACATACATATACATATTGAAATAAAACAAATAATTTTGATAAGGTTATAAGGAATCAAACTGAGTTTTAGCATATGATATAAGAGCTACAAATATAAACTCAAAGTTAAGTAAAAACCCTGTATGGCCAATAAGCATATGAAAAAATGATCAGCATCACTAATCATAAGAGAAATGCAAATCAAAACCACAGTGACATAATCACATTACACCCATTAGGATGGCTACTATTGGAGCACCTGGGTGGCTCAGTGGTTGAGTGTCTCCCTTTGGTTCAGGTTGTGATCCCAGGGTCCTGGGATCGAGTTCCACATCCGGCTCCCCACAGGGAGCCTGCTTCTCCCTCTATGTCTCTGCCTCTCTCTGTGTGTCTCTCATGAATAAATAAACAAAATCTTAAAAATTAAAAAAAGGATGGCTACTATTTAAAAGAAAGAAAATAACAAGTGTTGGTGAGGATGTAGAATGATGGGAGCCATTGCACACTATTGGTTGAATTGCAAAATGGTGCAGCCTGTATGGAAAATGGTATGGGAATTTCTCAAAGAATTAAAAATAGAACTACCATATGATCCAGCAACCTCGCTTCTGGGCATATTTCCAAAAGGATTGAAGGCAGGATCTTGAAGAGATATTTGCACACCCATGTTTGTAGCAGCATTATTCATAACAGCTAAGAGACAGAAACAACCCAGTTATCTGTCAACAGATAAGTGGATAAACAAAATGTGGTATATCCATACAATGAAATATTCTTCAACTTTAAAAAAGAGGGGCACCTGGGTGGCTCAGTCTGTTAAGCTGCTGCCGTCAGCTGAGGTCATGATCCTAGGGTCCTGGAACCAAGCCCTGTGTCCAGCTCCCTGCTCAGTGGAGAGTGTGCTTCTCCTTCAAACTCCACCCCTCTCCCCGGCACCGTGTTCTGGTCCTCTCTCTCCCTCTCAATTAAATAAATAAAATCTTTAAAAATGTTTTAAAAACAGAAGGAAATCCTGTCACATGCTAGAACATGGGTGAACCTTGAGGACATTTTGTTAAGTGAAATGAGGACATTCTGTTAAGTGAAATGAGACAATCATAAAAAACCAAATACAGGATGATTCCTCTTATATTAGGTATCTAAAGAAGTCAATTCATAAAAAGTAGAATGGTGGTTACCAGGGCCTGGGAAGGAGAGGGAATAAGTAGTTGTTATCTAGTAAGTACAGAGTTTCAGATTTGCAAGATGAAAAAAGTTCTGGATCTCTGTTTCACAACAATGTCAACATACTAACACTCCTGAGCTATACATTTAAAATGGTTACGATGGTAAATTTTATGTTAGGTTCAAAAAGCTTTATGTTATCTGTAAATATCACAATAAAAATACAAAAGCAAAAGAATCAAGTTTCTATCCTTCTTCTAGTAAATCGTATTTCAGAATAACCAAATAACTGATGACAGTTCTTCTTCATAGAGAGATCATAGCTCATAAATGCAGAAGGAATGACAAATTTTAAAAATCACAATTTCATTGCCCCAGAAGAAATAACAAATCTAGACAACAAATGACAACACAAATCTTCAAGTGAAGTTTCGGGGAAAACTTTGTAACAGACAGACCAGGCTGACAGCTCCTGAACCCAGAGTTTATTCTTAACATCCCAAGAATGTGACAACTGGATATTACATAATCCCCAATGTGATGCAATAGGAAGTATACAACACAACCTGTGAAGTATCTAACACAACCTATAAAGTACACTTGCTAAAGAAAAAAAAAAAAAAAAGAAAAGCACAGAAAACAGAAACACAGAAAAAGAAAATCTAAAAATGCCTAGATGAACATGTTACACAATATCACGAGGAGGTAACACCAGCAAAAATGGCAGAGGAAGGATCTCTGAAAATTCTCTCCTCTATAAAAGCAAAAATCATAAGAATCAACTTTTTCAGAACTCTGCAAATTAACCTGAGTGTATTATTAACAGAGCATTTATTCAAAGAAAACTGGCTGAATCTCATTAGGAACAGTGATCTATGTGGCCTTGTAACTTGCCTTCATCCCATCCCCCACTCCACGCCTCCAAAGTAGTCTCAAAAAACAACAGCCCACACTTGCAGTGAAAAGTAGCAGCCTGGCAGCCACCAGAAGGAACAGAACAGGGCTGGAGCCCTTTCAAAGCCACAGTCCCAAAAAATTATCATTATTTGACCTGTCTGGTTAATTTTGGAAGATCCCACTTACAAGGTTAGCTGTATTTGACTTGACTGGGTGCTTTCCTAGTGAAAAGCTTTTCTTCCCCTGGGGGGACACTGAAAACAATTAAAAGCAAATGTTTGGGAACCCTGGGTGGCGCAGCAGTTTAGCACCTGCCTTGCCCAGGGCGCGATCCTGGAGACCTGGGATCGAATCCCACGTCGGGCTCCCGGTGCATGGAGCCTGCTTCTCCCTCTGCCTCTGTCTCTGCCTCTCTCTCTCTCTCTCTCTCTCTGTGACTATCATAAATAAATAAAAATTAAAAAAAAAAAAAGCAAATGTTTAACTTCAACACTATGTAGGGTGGTGGATAACAGTTGGAACAAACATTTTAGGCTAACCAAAAAACTTAAAAGGAAAAGCTGGGAATGAGATATCCATAGGTACTTTGAAAATTTCTGATATATTCCTGGAGGTCTGGAAGATCACATGCATGTATAAGGCTGTGCACAGGCTCGGGAAAGTTCTGAGGAAGCCCCAAGCTCTTGCCTCTGACTGACTTTAAGAATCTAGTGAAGACTAAAGAAGGGGTGTCAAGGGTCTAGCTGAGTGTTGAAAGTGAGCCCCAATATGTATCCAGAGCTCCTTGGCAAAGACCACAGAATTCACTGTTTTCAGGCCTTTAAAATGCTCTGTCCAGTCTGTCCACTAACCTATCCACAGAGACTTCAGCAGCCACACATGACAAAGAATACAGACTCTCTTGAATTAGTTCAGAAAGGTTACTAAACAAACAACAGCACCTATAACGAACAGGGACAAACACTAACACTGGGGGGTGGGGGGGTTAGAATGCAATTTTCAGACCTGCCACGTTGTATTATTTTAGATGTCTAGCTTTCAACAACAACAAAGAAAACTGAGACATGTCAAGAAATATGAAAATCGGACCCATACACAGAAAAAAAGGTAATCAATAGCAACTACCCTGGAGGAAACCCAGATGATGAACTTATCAGAAAAGACTTTAAATCAGTGTCTTTAAATGGAGTGAAATAATGTTCAGACACAAAAGGAGTGAAGTACTGAAACACATCAAAACACAAATGAATCTTTAAAATATTATGTTAAGTGAGAGAAGCCAATCCCATGATTCCATTTTAATGAAATATTTAGAACAGGCAAAAATCTATAGAGATAAAAAGTAGATGAGGGGCACCCAGGTGGCTGATCAGTTAACCATCTGACTCGTGACTTTGGCTCAGGTCATGATCTCGGGGTGCTGGGATCGAGCCCCGCAGTGGGCTCTGTGTTCAACAGGGAGTCTCCTTGAGGATTCTCTCTCTCTCTCTCACTCTCCCTCTCCCTCTACTCCTCTCCCCTAGTCACCCTCTCACTCTCTAAAATAAATAAATCCTTAAAAAAAAAAAAAGTAGATGAGCCATTGCCCAGAATGGGGGAGTCAGTGTGGGGGAATAGGGAGAGGCCACCTATGACAAGGGGGGCGGGGTTTCACAGTTAAAAGAGTAGCCTCTACCTCAGGTGGTCAGTGGGTCAGTCGTGACAAATGGCAATCCCAGAGGGGGACCCAAGGGTGAATGGAATAGATATGCCCCTGCCCACAGGCAGCCTCAAGTCTAGTAAAAGAGGCAACCATGAACCATCAGCCCAAGGGAGGACCCTAAGGAACAGTAACAATCCTGCAGGCACTCCTGACCAAGAGGCCACACAAGACCAGGCAGTTTAGAAGGTCCAGATGCCACCTGCCTGGAAAGGAGCAGGGGTAACATACTGTTTCCTCATCTGAGTGATGGTTACACAGGTATGTTTATTTCATGAAAATTCAGCAAGATATTTACCTATGATTTATGCATTTCTCCATGTGTTATGGTTTAATATGAAAATATCCTATTGATTCAAATATTCCATTAGAATTAAATGTAGACACCTTTCTGCATCTCTCTCTGGCCCCCAGCTTCCTCTCCAACTGCAACTCATGCCCTCAACCCTCATTCTCTGTGCTCTAAGATCACCAATCTTCATTTGGTGGCAAGAATGCCAAAATTGCCCTAGCCTGAGAATTTTCTACATGCTTTACTTCTACCTGAAGTGCATTTGTCTGTTCTTCACAAACTTGGTATTTCTAAAAATCCAGTCTCAGTTGAAATGACATTCAGAGACGTTTGACCTCACCACTCCACCTGTGTTGCCCAGTGCCCCACATGGTCCTATCACAGCGCCCTGTGTGTGTTCTTCATTACACTAGACTCATTGCACTATTGTGTTTTACCACCTGTCTACCACAATAAACTATGGTATCCAAGGAAGTCAAGGCTGTATCTTACTCAACCTTTTACCCCCATGCCCAACAAAGTGCTTGATGTATAGTGTACACTTGTAATAAATATTTGTGAGTGAATGGGGAAATGGAGGGCATGATCAACCCAAGAGTGGAGCAAAGACGTGACTCTTCAGGCACTGTGGCAAGACAGTAAGTGAGGTTTTGTTGGCTGAATCTTGTGGCCTCCATTCAGTCACCCTTGATTAGCAATAACTGGAGATTATGAATTACAGCTACTCCTAGAGTCAAACTTTCAAGGCGGAAGGAAATGTGTTAAATTGCACAATGAAAGGAACAAAGCCCCTATAATTCCCACCATCTCCTCACACCTACCAACCTAGGAAGTCTGTGGCATCACAGAATCTTGATTCTTAACACAATAGCACAGGGGCAGTTCTGGCTTGTCAAGGGATGTGACTGTGAAAGCATCTTTGTGTGCAGGTGTGATGATACATTTCCCTCACAGCAGGGAGAGATGGCAGGCTGTAATTTAACCCTGCCCTCTATTATCAAAACCATTTTACTTCCTCCCCAACCTTAGAATGTACCTAAAAGTATTCCCCCCAAAGGTACCAGGTACAGCTGAGGATGGTCTCTTAATGTCAAAGGAGATGTTTAGAAAGTTGGAAGAGCTTAAATCAGGGTCAGAGGTAAGGCCAGTATCCCTGGGTCAGCCCTAAACTGGTAACATACTCTCAGAAGAAAACCACTGACCAACCCCATCGGCCTGCCCTGACCAGCCACCAACCCCTTCCCTGAGTACAGCCTAACCCTCACTCCACCCACAGCCTGACCTCCAGCATGCCCACAGCCTGATCCCTCAGCCTGGCCTCAGATGGGCCCCCCTCCCCCGCCCCCAATTCCAAACACATAGTCCTGCCCTTCAACGTCCATCTTATTTCCTTACCCATACCGTGAACTTGCTGAGGCGAGACACCAATATCTCCTGAGGATCTGAATATACAAATGGACATTGGCCAGACCATACATGACAATAGAACTTTTACCAACGGTCTGCAGCAACCCCCCTGGGGAAGTCAGATGCTCATACCAATTGGCCTGGAATGGTCAGGAATTGTTCAATGACTTCCAGCTTCTTGATTTTATACACCTGCTTCCAACGCAGGCACCACCAAAAGAAGGCAAAGATGCACCCCCACCAATCACATAAGATGCTCTTCTTCTAGTTGCATTCCCTCCAGTGTCCCTGTGATACTGGAGGGACAATCACAGCACAATCAATCACACCTGAATCACAGCACACCTGAAACCTTCCTTTGTCTTTTTGCTAGAACACTTTCCCAGTCCCTGCCTGCCTTTAAGTCCCTGACCAATGCAAGTAATGGTGGCTGACTCCCTTGCTATAATAGGCTCTGGATGAACTGCTTCGGTTTGTTCTCATCTAGAAGGTCTTTGTTTATGTCCACAGTTTTCCTAAAGGTCCCAACAAGATACAGTTTGCACTGTGACCCATGGCTGCTGACCCCAGCCTTCGGCCAGGTGCGTTCTACACAGACCTCATATGAACCCTTTGTGCCTTGCTACTCGCAACTTGTCAGATCTACTCCAGTGTAGTAAATCAGCGCTTAGTCTGAACTCCCTCCCTTTGCATTGAGTCCTTGGCCACTTATTATCGGTTTAGTGGGTCTCCTTTGTTTGAATCCTTGGTAGAACTAGGCCATTCCCTTTATCTCTGTTGCTGCCTTTTATGTTTCCATTTAGTGCCCTTCTGTCAAAATTATTGGCCACAAGATGGAGAATCACAGGGCCCCCTACAGGCAGAGCTCCCCTGTAGACCTACAGGTCATGCCAGCTTCCTAGAGTGGTTTGTGGTGCTCACTGCATCGGAATCCATTCAGACGAACTGCTGTGGATCACCAATAAAGCTGAGGGAAGTTCTTTCATCTCAATACCTTGCCCGGAGAGCGTCTTTTCTCTGGTTTTCCATAGGGAGTTGCCAATTGTCAGGCCTGCATTGGAAGACAGCCAACTGTCAGGCTGAGGTCCTAAGACACAGGTGTCAACGCACCACCTTTCTACAGACCATTGCCATCTTTCATGAGTCATCCAAGTCCCCTCCTCCTCCAGGAAAAACTCCTGCCTTCAACAGATTATTCTCATTAGAATCCAAATTCTCGTACCTGTCTTTCTAAATGACCTAACTTCACCAAGAATCATTTGGACCTTCAGTAGCCACTCCAGGAAACAAGTGACTTGAACACAATTGTTGATTTGAGAGATACTTTGAAAACAAAAGGAATAAGAAAGATATTTGGATCAGCGTGCAAAGGTCCCCAAAGGAAATTCTGATTTAAAAATCGCTTCACTGAAAGATCCTTTGGCCAAAGCTAATGAGCAATTTGAAAACTTAAGTAACATCAAACTAGACTCATTGCCCTTCATCTTCCCCCTCCTTGTCCTCCAGTTACTGCCCTGGATGCAGCCCTGTCTCTCCCCCTCTTACCCATCCGCTGCTGCCCCCTCCACACCGCCAGTGACTCCAACCTCCTCCTCCCTATCCTTTCTCCAACAACTCCTAAGGTCCTTAAATGCCAGTTACCTCTAAAGGTGGCCCATCCATGGGCCAAGGATGCTGACAAATGTAGAATTAATTAATTAACTAACCAGAACTGAATAATAACCAGTCATTAATTAACCAGAACTGAATTAATAAGTATAATTAAAGATTTCCTAAACCCAGAGAAGACCAGCAACTATTCAGAAAAGAACTGAGAATATGTTTAGGTGTGTGTAAGCCAGGGTTACCTGAGATATTACCAATTTTACATACATTGGTTAGTCTTGGATGACAGGTTCTAATTAAACTGGCCTGGATCTCCCTAACCACAGTGAACCTGAGGGTCAAAACCAGGCCCCAAAAGTAGAACAAGATCCCCTAAAAACCATATCTGAAACTTTTCTGATAAAAATCCATTGGGTCACAACTCAATCATGCAAAAGAGGAAAAGCTAGGCTCTGGTGCCATTATTTGTGTTGCCGTTTGTGTTTCACACACTAATCTAGACGTGTGAGCGTAGGTATTTTGTAGATGTAATAGACATCAACAAGCAGTTCACTTTAAATAAAGGAGATTACCCTCCATAATGTGGGTGGGCTTCATCCAATCAAGGCCTGAAGAGCACAAACTGAGGTTTCCCAAAGAAAAAGAAATTCTGCCTCAAGACTGTAACATCGAAACCCTACCTGGGTTTCCAGCCTGCTGGCCAGTGCTCCAGATTTCAGAGTTGGATTGCAACTTCAACTCTCACCTGATTTATAGCCTGCACTAGAGACTTTGGACTTGCCAACCCACACAACTGAGTGAGTCAGTTCCTTAAAATAAACGTTAAAAGTTTTGTATATATATATATATATATTTTTTTTTTTTTCAGATACATTTATCCCCTATTGGTTCTGCTTCTCTGGACAATCTGTTACATCTCTGAAGATCAAACAGTTAGAAGATAGACTTCCCAACTGACAACCTTTATTAACAAGGATGCATGTAGATACTGTAAACACAAGGCACCCTGGTAAAAGATCAGTCTCTTTTCCAAAAAAAAGTCCCTCAATTTAGGTCAATAGGGTGCTCCAGAGAATGAAACCACTCAATATCCTGCTTTATCCATAAACAACTAATGTAAATAACTATACCTACAGATGGTCACCCTCAATGATTCTTGGTAGACACAGCTGCTATAATGTATATGATAAACTGTCTTTGTTCACCTTCTTCCTCAGAGTAAACATGCCACCCAGGTGGCAGATATTTCAAATAGTTTACAAAATTTCCCTATCCCCCAGCCCACAATTATAACCCTTGGGCTTTGACTGAAAAACTTTCCTTCCTGCCCAATGAAACACCCCTGACAATTTAACAGGGACAGATTTATTTGGCAAACAGAATTGAAACATTACATGTATACCACAGGGGACTACCTCCGGAGGTTCCAGACGATCTCTCTACTCCTAATCAAGTTGGGTCTGCCCCAGGTATGCCTTTACCTTCTCCTTTGTAGTTGATAAATACACCTTAAAAAGCCCTCGACACCATTTGTGTTGCTTGAAAGGGAATGCTTTGGCAGACCAGAATGCCAATCTCTGGTTGAGGTGTATTCGCTTCCTGTGGCTGCTGTAACACATGAACACAAACTGGTGGCTTAAGACAACAGAAATTTAGGGGCTCCTGGGTGGCTCAGTCGGTTGTACTTCTGCCTTTGGCTCAGGTCATGATCCTGAGGTCCTGGGATCAAGCCCCTTATCAGGCTCCTGGCTCAGCGAGGAATCTGCATCTCCCTCTGCCCCTCCCCCTGCTCATGCTCTATTTCTCTCAAATGAATAAGTAAAAATCCTTTAAAAAAAAAAAAAGACAACAAATTTATTCTCTCACAGTTCTGAGAGCAGAAGTCTAAAATTCAAGATGTTGGCAGGGCCACATTCCCACCAAAAGTTCCAGAGAAGAATCCATTCCTTGCCTCTTCCAGCTTCTGGTGGCATCTGGCAATCTTTGGCCTCCCTTGGCTTATGATCACATCACTCTGTTCTCTGCCTGTCTTCACATCACTTTCTCTGTGTATCTATGTCTCACCTCCCTCTGGCTCACTCTTAGAAGGATATTTATCATTGGGTTTAGGGTCCACCCGGATAATCCAAGATGTTCTCCCTATCTCAAGATCCTTAATTTAGTTACATCTGCCCAGACTCTTTCTATAAAGACTTGTAACATTCAAAAGTTCCAGGGATTAAGATGTGGGCATCTCCTTTGGGAAACCACTGTTCTCCCCGCTACACAAGGTTATGATCCTAACTAAACCACCAAAGAGCAGATCCCTAGAGGGATTCAAACAACTCCTAAGATCCTTAAATGCCAGTCACCTCTAAAGATGGCCATTATAAAACGCCAACATTTAGCCTCTGATTTTCAAAAGGAATGCAAAAAAAAAAAAAAAAAAAACTGTTTGTAACCTTCACCCACATAATTTCACAGTGGCCAGTTGAGTTGGTGGAACCAGATGATTTCAAATGAGTGTTCGCTGAGCGAGAGTCACCAGTGTTCCTCTGCTAAGTATGTACAGACACAGAGCAGACTTCTGCCCCTATCAGAGAACTCACTGGGTCCTGCAGTGTCCAATGACCACCTTTCTTCAAAGGCCGAAGGCTTTAGACAAAAACCCAAGCCAAAAACTACAGGAACATGTCAAACACATTCCAACCCTGGGCACTTTCTATTCCTTTTTGGGAGCAGGGGCATGCACCACTTAATCCAGGCCCTGCTGGTGCCTCCCAGAGGCACTCCTCCTGGGAGAAAAATGCCCATTCTTGCCCTAGACAGACCAGGCTCCCTGGAATGTGCGAAGTCCTCCCTAGTTGCCTCTTGCAAAAGGAACTGGTGCTCAAGGACAGAGCTACACATTCTAACCCTCAATGACACTTAGAGGTGTGCGGTCCTTCATGTCTTCAGTTGTTGATTCACATGTTCATCTCTCGACTGAACAAACTCACTGAGTGACTTCGAGCGAGCCCAGGCCTGTACTCACTGCTGGGCACAACAAGACAAATATGTCACAGTCACTGAAAATCCCCAGAAGGCCACTGTCTCCAGATATCACCAGTAAACAATGAAATTACAAAGGACTGCTGAGGAATAAATCGAAGGCAATGGGGACCCAAAGGAGGAGGTAAGTGAGATTTTTGCAGACACTTAATCCCCAAGTGGGACAGTTATTATCACCACTTTACATTTATAGGGAAATGAAGGATCCAAGAATAGTGACTAACCTGCAGAAGAGAGAGGAAGAGGAATTTGGTAGGAGCCCAAGGAGTGATAAGGCACAGAGAAAGCAAAGTGAGGAAGGCCAGTCTCACTTCCTAATATTTTTTTCCTGGGATACTTGGGATATTTCTTTCTTTCTTTCTTTCTCTACCTTCCATTCCTCCAGAGACTCATTATCAAGGGAAATCCTCCTTTCTTCACTGTCTTCTCCAGAGAATCTTGGCCCAGGAGAAAAGGAAATGGAAAATGGCTTTGAGCCATCTTATTTGTGAGCTGGAAGGTTGACATCCCAGCAGGAATTGTCTTAGCCTCCCTAATTGGGATTGGAGTCATGCAACCCTGCCTGGCCTCTCAAGTTGATTATAGGCCACTTCCTCTGAGTTGACTGGCCTATTTTAATTCTGTGTTAGGAAATCTCCCTCATTAGCATTTGCCACTCGGCTTGAGGGTCAGAGAATTTGTCAGATTAGCAAAGTTTATCCCTGGAACTTTCTCATCTTTCTTTTCATTTGTACAGAATATCCCCATGGACTGTCTTCCCCACTTTTCTGTTACCCACAATGGGTAATCCGATCTCAGGGGCCAGAGGAGGTAGTAAGATTCTAGGTCACTTGTACTAGGAGGTACAAAGAAAATGTGATGTAACGAGAAATACTGGTTCTTGGAGTTAGGAGACTCAGATTACAGGAGTAGACTTCTAGGCAAGGAAGGTAAGAGATTCCCATCTGCACTGGGTGAATCCTACTAGAAAGGGTTCGCTAATTCTCCATGAAGGTTAAAGGAATGCAAGCTGAGCATCCACTGTCCATGTCAATCTCCTGATGCATTCCCAGAGCTGAATGAATTGAAATTGTCACCATCACCAGCTCATTCCCAAATGGTATTCCCAATTCCCACGTTTTTTTAGCAGGTGGTGCTGAAAATGTGCCTGATGGGCCTGGTCAGAAAGGAATAGCCACATGAACAGCATCCACTGGGCCTGGGTGGAGTGTTAGCTGGGGTTCAGAGCAGCCAGCCTACCGGCTCTTTTCACAATCTATCCATGAAGCATTGCCTGACTAATGCCCAGATCAAGTCTTCCCGGGACTCTTGCTGTCCTGCAGCACAGACAGGCTGGGTGGTCATCCTACCTGTTCCCTTTTCCTGGACATTTGGCTGAATCACATTTCCTCCTTGCATCTAAGTGAGAGCATGGGCTCGGACAGAGGTGCTGTGTGTGGCTCCTCCTAAGATGTCCACATAACCCTCCATGCTCCCACTCTGTTCTTAGGGCAGCTGGATGTAGACAATTTAGAAGAGGTCTCCAGGATCCTGGAGAATTCCCACACTCTGGGAAAAAGTGGAGCCATGCATCAGAAGGAGCCTGGACCCCTGAGTTTCCTCATGGAGATCTGTCCATGAGAGTTGCCAACCTGGTACACTCACACTGGATGCTGAGTAAGTGAGAATTACAGTTTCATTGCACTAAGCCACTGACCTGTGAGGGTTCTTTATTACAGCTTTTAACCTATCCCAACTAATCTCTGCCTCACTCAGAGTTTTCCACCCCAGTGTGTCTTCCAACTTTGTCCAATATGCTGCTTCCCAATAATTTCCTCTCCTAAAGAACATAAAAAGAAACAAAAAGCTATCTCTTAGAAGCAGAAGCAAACACAGCTGCAAAGCAAACAGCCACTGCAAGGGTCTGCAGAACAGCCAGCTCCTTGCCAGGCCTTGAGTAGGATATCATTCTATTGGCGTCCATCCCCAACCTCTACCTTCTCCATTGTGACGGGATATATAATCACTAACCTCCAACTCCATTAATTTTAAGCAAAAATTAGCATAAATAATCCAATCATAACTGATCTCAAGTCTCCTACAGCTTCAGTTGACAGAGGGATCAGGCTGGCTGGGAGGTTATTAGATCACCAAGCATCTCCTTCCTACAAACGACATCCTTTCCCTATATACTTACTCCCTGACCCAGGACCACCGGGAGGTGCCAGTCCTAAGCACCAAATTCTGCTGTCCTGAGGATGAGGGAAGGTAGCCCCAAGCCCTCACGCCTTCACCCAGTGCCCCTGCTGACCACAGTATGTAACTGGAGTAAATGACACAATTAGGGGGATCAGGAAGGCTCAGGTTGTGGGTCAGTAGGGATTATAGGTCTGGTGGTAGCCAGGAGTAGGGTCAAGCCATAGGAAGCTGAAAGGTCAAGCTAGGACTAGAGACCCATTTGCAGCTGAAGAATAGACTGGATGTCCATGTTCTTCATAGGGACTGATCCAAGCGGCTGCTTTAGCCACATCTACCAATGATGTGCATGATTTTGTACTCTTTCAGTCTCCACTACTATTCAGGGGTGGGGAGGTACTGAGAAAGGGTTTCTCTGGATTTGGATTTTCTTTGAAGATTTCATTGAAGAGAGTCTCCAGGACTCAGATATCAAAGCCAGAGAAAGCTTCGGTCCATAGCAATAGGACAGCTCTCCTCCTAACACTTAGTGACACTTTATGCCATTTGAATGTGAGCCCCAGAAGTCATTCTGCGTAATTCAACATCATATCCAGTGCCCGGAACAGTTGCAGCATATAGCTGGTGCCTTATTTGTGCTGAATGAACAAATAAAGGTTGGTGGAGTGGAAGGGAGCCAGGGGAATGCTGGTCCCCCAAAACAGGATATCCATCAGGAACATCTTCTCCATCAGTATCCTCTCCCATTCGGCATTCTGACTCTGCAAGTGACAACCACCTGTACCATCTTCACGAGAGAGGAGGAGGTCCAGATCTCCTCAAACCCCTTGTGACCTCTAATAGGGGCTCCAGTTCAGGTTTATCTGCCCAGGGGTTAACTTCTTGGTTGTGGGATGAACTTCTCCTTTTTCTTTATGCTCGCTCTAAAGGGGCCTCATACAGGAGGGGAGATAAATACACAAGCTAGGTATCCATCTAAAACCCAGCCTTGCCACTGTATCAAAAAGAACCAAAAGGTCAGGAGGGTCATCAGAGCTCACCTTGCTTTCACTCCTACTCTTCTATGGTAAACTCTCAAAGACCCAAGTAAAAGATGGAAGATGTAATGGGGAAACAGAGGACCTTGGAAGAGCTGTTTCTAAGCTAGGACACTAAGAGCTTTAGCTTCCTGGGCTGGATTTCTAACAAATTTCTACCATTTTCTGCTTTGTCTCCATAGCACCTTCTCATCTAGGTCTCTCCCGGCCATCCACAGCCAGTGAGTGGGCTCCAAGGCCCCCAGTTCTCCACTTCTTTCCAGACATCTCTCCAAATAGGCCCTCAGCTCCCTGGCACAGCTCAAGCCTTGGTCACCTTGCACCTACACGGTGCTATTCTCTTCCCCCTGCCACCCAACGTGTCCAGCCAGCATGATGCCCGCCACCCTGGTTAGTAATTTTATGTGGGTCAAATGAATGATCTCTTTTTGTCTCTCCCTACCCAGTCCTGCTAGTTAGCAAGAGGCTTCCCAAATGCAACCCTCCACCTGTGTCCCTGGTTCAAACCAGTTCCATAGATCCTCTGCCCTCCCTGTCCAAGTCCTGCCTGGCCAAGACCCACGCAGCCAACAAACCCAGGCCCTGCTCTGGGGTCTTAACACATTTTAACTAACTCAATGTTCGTATCATTAAATAGACACTACTCTTACCCTCATTTTACAGATGAAGGACTGAGACACAGAGAAATCAAAGAGCTCCTATGGTCCACAGCCCAGATTTGGAGCCAGCCAGTCTGCCAACCCCCCCCCCCCCCCCCCACTCTTTAACCATCGGTCCAAGTGCCCTTTCCCACCCTCCAGCACTTAACCCTCCCTTCCCGGAAGGCCACTTAGTGTACCAAGGAAGTTTCATTCCACATCTGATATGGAGTAAAGTAACAATGCAGAAGTTGGTACATGCAAACCGATGACTGGTGGGCAGGATCCCAGATCCATAACCAGATAGTCCCGTTCCTTTTCCCGTCACAGAGCAGCACTGGCATCTGGTTCCTCCCGGGACTCTCTGCACTCCCCGCGCTGCACAGAGGCGTTGGAGACCCTCGCCTGGCCAGTGGCTTGGGAGGAGTAAGGAGGTGCGGCAGATCCCTCCAGGCAGTCCCAGGAGGCAACAGCCGCGGTATTGCGCGGTCCAGTCCGCAGTCCGCAGATCCCAGGCGCTTGCTGCTCTCTGGCGGCCGGAGCCGGGAGCCGGGGAGCCCCGGAGCCCGGCGACCCGGGAATCGCGCCGTCTCCGCTCCGCGCGCCCAAGGGCACCAGCGAGTGACCGAGAGGCTGGGGGGGAAAGGGCGGGAGGAAGGGGCCCGCGGCCGAGGGGAGAGGAGGGAAGAGGCCCGGGAGGGGCGCGCCAGGGGCGCAGCGCGGACGGCGAGGAGGGAGGGCGGTCGTGGGCGCCGGCGCGAGGCAGGGGTGGCTGCCGCCCGGCCGGCGCGGACGCCCCGCCGCGACCCCCCCCGCCCCGGGCCCCGGCGTCGCCGCTCGCCCCTCCGCCCCGCGCGGGCGCCCCCTCCCTCGGCGCCGGCCGCCCCCTCCTCCTTCCCGGCGCTGCCCCTCCTCCGTCCCGCCCCCCGCGCCCGCGGAGCGCGCCGCAGTGGCTCTGCCTGCACCGCCCGGCCCCCGAGCCGCCGCTCTGCCCGCTCGCCGGCCCCGGCTCCTCCACCGACCGCGCCGCCAGCCCCGGGAGCCCCGGCCGCCGCCCCGCCCGCCCCGCTGCGCATCCAGGAACTCGGGCGGGACCGCGCGGCGATGCCCGGGGCCCCGCTCCCGGCCAGTCGCTCGCCCTGCGCCCGGGCCCGGCCCCCGACGGCCGCGCGCTGAGATGACTTTCCGCGACCTCCTGAGCGTCAGTTTCGAGGGACCCCGCCCGGACGGCAGCGCCGGGGGCTCCAGCGCGGGCGGCGGCGGGGGCGGCGCGGGCGGCGCGGCCGCCTCGGAGGGCCCGGCGGTGGGCGGCGTGCCGGGGGCCGCGGGCGGCGGCGGCGGCGGCGTGGTGGGCGCGGGCGGCGGCGAGGACAACCGGAGCTCCGCCGGGGAGCCGGGGGGCGCGGGCGCGGGCGGCGAGGTGAACGGCACGGCGGCCGTCGGGGGGCTGGTGGTGAGCGCGCAGGGCGTGGGCGTGGGCGTCTTCCTGGCCGCCTTCATCCTCACCGCCGTGGCGGGCAACCTGCTGGTCATCCTCTCGGTGGCCTGCAACCGCCACCTGCAGACGGTCACCAACTATTTTATTGTGAACCTGGCCGTGGCCGACCTGCTGCTGAGCGCCACGGTGCTGCCCTTTTCAGCCACCATGGAGGTGCTGGGCTTCTGGGCCTTCGGCCGGGCCTTCTGCGACGTGTGGGCCGCCGTGGACGTGCTGTGCTGCACGGCCTCCATCCTCAGCCTCTGCACCATCTCGGTGGACCGGTACGTGGGCGTGCGCCACTCGCTCAAGTACCCGGCGATCATGACCGAGCGCAAGGCGGCCGCCATCCTGGCCCTGCTCTGGGCCGTGGCCCTGGTGGTGTCCGTGGGGCCCCTGCTGGGCTGGAAGGAGCCGGTGCCCCCCGACGAGCGCTTCTGCGGCATCACGGAGGAGGCAGGCTACGCCGTCTTCTCCTCCGTGTGCTCCTTCTACCTGCCCATGGCCGTCATCGTGGTCATGTACTGTCGCGTGTACGTGGTCGCGCGGAGCACCACGCGCAGCCTCGAGGCGGGCGTCAAGCGCGAGCGCGGCAAGGCCTCCGAGGTGGTGCTGCGCATCCACTGCCGAGGCGCCAGCGCGGCCGACGGGGCGCACGGGCCGCGCAGCGCCAAGGGCCACACCTTCCGCAGCTCGCTGTCCGTGCGCCTGCTCAAGTTCTCCCGCGAGAAGAAGGCGGCCAAGACGCTGGCCATCGTCGTGGGCGTCTTTGTGCTCTGCTGGTTCCCCTTCTTCTTCGTCCTGCCGCTTGGTGAGTGACCCGTCTCCCACGGCCCTTTCCTTTCCTCCTCGAGCCTGTGGCTCTGCCTTCCCCCCCGGCTCCCAGACGGGGTTGGACGGTGACTCTCCACCTGCGCATGAAGGGTTGACTCGGTTGAGCTCCCTGGTCTCTTAGGCAAGTGCACTTTGTGGTCGACAAACAGGGGGCCCTTCGTACTTGCAGGATTCGTTTCGCAGGCTTCTGACTTCTTTCTTCCCCCCTCTGAATTGCCATGACAAGCCTTGGGCTTGTTTTAATATTTCAGAACCCCCTAAATATAAGAGATCTGTGGCATCTGTGCGGGCATCTGCCCCATAGTACGTGGCCAGCGGTGTACATGTTCCTCTACATATCCCCGAACACACACACACACACACACACACACACACACAAATGCCAACCTCCAGAGGTGGGTGCATAATGGGTGGGGTCTCCACTGAGGTGCAGCAAGCACGACATCAGCAGGTACGAGAAGCCACCTGCTTTCTCCAGGAACTTCTTCAGTTCCAAATGGCCAGGAGACCCTCCCCACCTGCTATCCAGGAATGCCCTGGGCTCTCACTTCTGAACATCTCCTTTTGGAGGTAGGGTGCTGTGTGGGATGAGAAGGAAGGGGATAGAGACAAATTATCAAATGAAAAGTTAGTATCGTTCATCGATTTTTCTGACATTTAGTGAGTCCTTTAGCTCTTTTGAGAACTTTCCTATTTGTTTCATCAGCTTCCCTGCAGTCCTGGGAGGTGGGCGGCAGTTCTCAGGGGCTTAGTCCCACCCCTGAAGGCTCCTCCTAGAGGCATTGGGGCTGGGTCAGCAAAGGGAGGTGAAGGGGAGCACCATCTCTGGGGATGCATTTGCCCTGAGTCATTTTGCCCATGGCTGCAACCTCAGCCGGCCCCAGCTAGGCCTCCCCTGCCTTTCCCCGACCCTGCGGCTGAGTCAGGAAGGGGACGATGGCCTGCCTCCTGCTCCCCTGCAGGCCCTCTCCACATAGTGGCCAGAGTGGCCAGAGTGAACTTTATATATTATAAATTATAGTGTCACTCTCTACTAAAACCCCCTCAGTGCTTTCCAACTGCCCTGGGAACAGACTCCAGACTCTCCACTATGGCCTGTGAGAGGGTGACCTTCAAATTTATTATTGTCCAAACCAAAATGAGACATGATGAATATTTATGCTGGGATCACAGGCACGAACCGGGACAGTGGGAGCAAACCCGGACATGTGGTCCCCCCTCCCGCAAGGAGGGCCTGGAGTGATGGCCTCCTGGCTTTGCTGCCCCTTGCTCACTGCGTGCTTTGGCTCCTCTGACCCGCTCCCGATTCCTTGCCCACAGCGAGCTCATGTCCTTGCACTTGCTCATTTCTCTGTCTAGCCTGCCCTGTCCTCCCTCCTCCTGGCTAACTTTAGGTCTCCGTTTAAATGTCCCCTCTGCAGAGAGGTCTTCCCAGATGCTTCGGCTTCAATGTGTCCTCCTCTGTGCTCTCTCCCTTGGGGCACAAGTTGCTCTTCCTTTACTGGCTCCTTAGCTCTAATTACATCTGCATGTTGCTTGGTTGGTGTCTGACTTGCCTGCACTAGCCCTGAAGCTCTTCAAGGGCAGGGCTGTGTCATTACCAAATCCGCAATGCCCAGGACAGTGCCTGGTATGTGAGGAACAACGTAGTGCAGCAATGAGGAACCACAGGCTCTGGCACCAGGCAGCCTGGGTTTAAATCCCAGCTCTGCCCCTGACTGGCTGTGCAACTTCAGGCAAATCCCTGAACCTCTCTGTGCTTCTGTGTCCTCATCTATAAAATCCAGATGATGGTGATGGTAACAGCACCCACCTGCAGGGCCTTCATGAGAGTTCAGCAAGTTATTATCTGTAAATATCACCATTCCTTGTCATGAGTGCCCTGTGAGCTATTGCTTTTGTAGTAGCTGCTCACTGAATAAATCACTGTTTTGAAAAGCAGCCAGCCAGAGGCTGTGGTGGGGGTAGAGGGAGGCACGGACACTGAGCAATATATACTTGTGGGGGAGGGCAAGTAAGCAGCCAGGAGAAAGCCAGTGTGTCCCTCCCCTTTAAAATCTGCCCAAGATTTAGTACGACCTCCCACCAGGCTCTCCACCCAGGCTCCTTTCTCCCACCAGCCAACCCCTGCCCTGTCCCTGCCCAGCCGTGCCCCACCCCAGGTACCCTCATTACCCCCTGCCTCTCACTTCACACTGCCTCCCCCCACCACCACATAGGGAATGATCAAGCTGTGTACAGAATGCCACCTCCCATTTGTTATTTTAACTTCTTTTAAAATTTCGAGTTGTAGAACGATGCACAGAAAAGGAGAAAGGGGTATACCAAGTGTCTCTGTACCCATAATCACCCATATTGAACAGATGTTAACATTTTGCCATATTTGCCTCAGATCCCTCTCTCTGTTTCTCTTTCCAAAGAAATAGAACACAGCCAAAAGTACATTCCCTCTTGCTGTCCCTTCCTCCATGTCTCCCGCCCTCCTCAGAGGTTAATCTGGAGTCTGTCACCCCCATTCATATGTTTATACTCTTACCACAAACATCTATATCCACAGTAATATATGGCATTGTCTTGTGTGTCTTTAGGACCTAGATAAATGGCATTATGCCATGCACATCATTCTTCAGTTTGCCTTTCTCGTGCAACATTATATCGGTCAGATTTATCCATGCTGGTTCGTTTTAGCAGCAGTATGGTATTCCATTTGAGAGTATTCCATGGTGTGTTGATGCAGTCTTGTGCTGAGCATTCAATTTTTCATATTTTTCACTGTTACAGTCAACACTGCAGAGGGCTTCTGTTTTTTTGAGGTTTAGAGCATGTGCTCCTCTTCCAGGAAGTCATCCCTAAATTTCCATGCCCTTTGGCTCTTTCTCAATCCCTCCATCTCTGCTGCTCCCCACACTTAGCATGGGGCCCCCACCGTGTCCTTGTCACCTCCTTCTCACCAGTCTGCGTTCTGCGCAGCCTCCTGAGCCCCAGAGCAGAGCCCAGGGCTGCTGGTGGAGCTGAATTGAGTGGAATCTGGCAATAATGAGCAAGCAGGACAGAGGCCAAGCAGGGAAACAGAATATTCTGATCTGCCTGTGTCATGGTGTGGCTTGGAGGGCGCAGCCACAGGGAGAAGTGGGGAGCAGAGCCTACAGTGCAGGGCAGGAGTGGCTTGAGGATTGTGCAGAAGGGAGAAAAGGTCAGGAGTTCCTAATACCCCAGCACCGGGCCCAGGCCTGGGAGAAGGGAGAAGGCCTTTGAAGGATGAGGAAAAATTCTGAGGAGCAACTTTTAGGATGAGGGAAAATTGTGAGGAGCAACTTTTGGGAGGAATGTGGAATCCAAGGAGCTGGCATATCTTGGTATGGAAGGGCCAATAGATGGTCGGGGTGGAAGATGTTAGAAACTTAAAGAAAGGGGACCACGTCGGGGGTGTTTGCCGAAGGAGGAGCATGGGATGCAGTCTTCCAGAAAGAGGATGGAGGGACAAAGAGAAGAGGGAGGCTGGGGATAGAGCTTCAGGGAGCACTCACTTTGAAGGAACCAGAAGGGGGCCACCAGAAGGAGTGACAGCTCCCTCCACCCAGGCCCTGGTCTTTATGCCAGGTGTGATGAGCACCAGAGGTGGAGAGATTGAGAAAGAGCAGTGTGTGCCAGCCAAGGCTGTAGCCCATAGAAATGAAGACACCTAGTAGGGCCGCAACCCAGGAGTTGTCTGAACAGACCAGGATTCCCCTCACCCACTCGTCCACACACAAAACTGAGTAGAAACAGGAGCCACAGCCACAGCAGTGAGCAGCCCCAACTGCCCAGAGGACATGGAGAGGCTTAGGATGGGGCCCCAGGGTCCCAGAGGATCATTGGCACAGGGGCCATGCACTGCCATCTATATACCTGAAAAACTGTGGGTCAGGCCTGAGTGGCAAAGAGACACAAACTAGATGTCCTGAATCGTGGAACTTCTAGAGGCCCAAGTCACTGGCTAGAGGGGACTGAAACTCAGATTTTAGGAACCAAAAATCCTGAGGGGCCAGGAGAGGCCTGCCGGGGCACCCAGGGAGCTGTGTATAGACGCAAGAAGCGTCACTTGCCCTCATGCCCGCCTGACTGAGTGTTCCTGCTGGTGCCCAGCTGAGCCGCCCGCTCCACCAGAGTACCCATGCACCCTGGTTTGCCCAGGACAGCCCTGGTTAC